>NW_028297149.1:4198533-4564814 GCF_055798465.1 Pogonomyrmex barbatus
ATTCACATTTTTTCTTATACACTAAAAACTAAAGCTAACAGCTCGCAATCGACGCGTTGACGTCTATCGAATATATCGCAATCGTGTATCGCATTCGGCACTTCCTCGGGATCTGTTACAACAGATGCGATGTTGGAGAATCGCGTACTTGGTATCGATCGTATCGACGAATCTGACGAGTCAATCGAACGTCATATCGATACATTCGTCCAGATCAAACATACGGCGCAAAGTCGATTCAATCATCGTTACGCGTACGTTTAAAGATTCAAGATTCACGTACGAGTGTAACGTCATTCATCAGACAAATTCTGACGGTTAACGGTCCGACGCTTATAAAATTATCTTTGTAATCGTTTCGCAGCAATTTGTAGATATTCTATCGCTACTCGTAGAATTCCTTCCACGTTTCGAGAGACAGTATCAATTCCTGTCCCCGATGATTTCCCAGAGCGATCTCCACGTAGCTCGGTGGACCAACGTTGATTCCAATTTCCAGAAATTTGTAACCCGTGGCCGTCAGAGTGTAACGCTCAGTAAGCGCACCGCGCGACGCTCCACCGAAATACTGTGGAAAATTAAATATATAATATTGCACAATATTGGAAAAAAAGAGAAAAAAATAAAAAAAATGCAGTTGAAACTGCATTACGCGTTACATTCCTTTTTTTGTTTTTCGTCATTGTACGGTGCGCTGCTTTCTTTGGTGGAATACATTGCGTGTTATTCGAATGATGAAGGAGCGGAGTACTTTTTTTTGTCGTGCAGATCGTTCGATGGAGGAGGACTGATCGCATAAATTTTTGACATGGCAAACCGTTAATCCCTCCCTCCTTCCTCTCCCCCTTTTTTTTTAGGAATTTCACTGTTGCAATCAAACATGTAGCGACATGTTCGCAAAGGAGCGTGATGACGTTCAAATTTTTTTCTAGGAAGAGCCCGCGAAAAGATAGCTTTTTGTAGAAATCGACGTACGTGTCGTGGCGTGTCGAGAAAAGCGCCGATATTCCGGCTGCTATAAACAAATAGGGGAGACCTATGATGGCTTTTTTTTTGTGGAAATCGGCGTACGTGTCGCGGCGTGTTAAGAGAGAAGCGCCGGTACTCCGGCTGCTATAAACAAATGGGAGAGACCTATGATGATGCTCCGACAAAGGGACAAAGAAATTGTCGATGATATATAATGGGTCATAGGGTGTGCAGGATCACAGTAAATGGAAGTCTAATGTGTGTGAAAAAAAGAGTTGACGGTGAAAATGGATAATATGTTAAATATAGAAAATGTGTTTAATATGGATGAGAAAGACTTTGTGAATATAGTGGACGAAGTGTCTGGAAATGAAAAAGAAATGGAGATTGACAATATTGACATTGATATTGAAGACGAAGAGCACGCATTGTCTGACGATAGCAATTAAGTAAGTGATCAAAGTGATGATCTTACGGATTACGCAGAAAAAATTGTTACCCGTTCGGAACTCCTTGCGTTGAATAATAATAAAAAGTATTGTTCAATACAATTTTATTATTCAACGGGTGGTGCACTAACTCTATGTGTCGAATGCATGATTCGTCTGGCGGACATTGACATTGGAGTATTGTATGCCGTTAGGAAGCACGAGATAAATATTCTTAATGCGCAGCCGATTTTGCTCCAATTGCCAACAGTCCGTCTGTGTGATAATGCCATGCAACATGTGCCCAATTTGCACAAATTGAAAAAAGACAACAATTGTGAACGAGTCATATGCAAGTGCTCCGTGGAAGAGTGTGATGTGATATAAAAAAACAATATGGAAAGGTCATTAGAAGAATTAACAAGTTCTCCGTTATGAATCAATCTCTCATCTATCAGTGAACGTGGCGGTGTATTTTATAAAGAGACACTATACCCCAACTCCCCATTTCCCGATTCCTCGTCCAAGAGTTAAGGGACGCTACAATTCGATTCTCTGTTTCTCCGCTTCTTCTGAGAAAGCGGAAATAATTCTGGAGGCGTGCACATATTATCATTATAGAGGACACGCATACAATATATTACTACCTCTCTCGCGGCAAAAAGTAGCAGAGATAATTCCAAGAAGTGAGGATATATGGTTGTTCTATTCTCATCAATTTCCGGACATGTCGGAAATACAACGCTTTATATACTGGCTTCGAGTTAAATCAGCTATAGAGAAAAGAAAAAAGAAAGTAAAAAAATGTAAAATTGTTTTGATGAGACAGTACAACAATTTAAAAGAATCAAGATTTCGCAATATGGAACACCTAGAGCGAGTGGAACGCGAGCTGCTAGAGCAGTGCAGCCAAGTCGCTACTTTGGTGGAGTGTTTCACGTGGTTGCAACGATGTGAGGAGTGCATTGAATAACTCGAAGAACTTAGCCGTGTTAAATGTCCTCGACTCACCGTTGCAAATAGACAATCTGTGGTGGCGAGGATCGTGCGACTCGCGGGTGCAAAAGTACAACTATTAGGTGTACAAAAAAGTTCTGAACTTTTTTTTGTAAAATTTAATCTTTATTCAAAAACAAACAAAAAAATATTAATCAGCGAAATATTCTCCGTTTGCATCAACGACCTTTTGCCATCTTTCGGGTAGCTTGCGAATTCTTTGATATACGATAGAAGCTTACCGGCTTCGAAGCGATAAAGTCATTAATGCATTTTCGTATCTCTTCAAATCTCACGAAATGTGTATCAGCCAAATGATGCTGCAGCGACCGGAATAGATAATCGGAAGGCGCCATGTCTGGACTATACGCGGCGTGCGGGAGAAGTTCCCAGCCTAACGCAAAGATAGAAGTCCTGAGTCGCTTTCGCAACATGTGGTTGAGCATTGTCATGAAGCAAGATCACTTTACGACATCCTTGGCCAGTAAATGGTCTCTTTTCTTCTAATGCATCGCTCAAATTGGTCAATTGTTGTTGGTAACGGTCTGCCGTGATTGTTTCACCCGGGGGGTTTCACCCCACCCAACAACTCGTAATACAACACACCTTTCCAATCCCACCAGATACAGAGCAAAACCTTCTTGGCGTAGATATTGGGCTTTGGCGTCGATGTCGAAGGTTGACCAGGGTCAACTCATGATTTTCTACGTTTAGGGTTATCATAAAGAATACACTTTTCATCTGTAATGATTTTGTGCAGAAAATCTTTTTTCCGGAACTTTGAAAGCAAAGTGAGTGCAGTGTCACGCCGACGATTTTTGTTGTCTTCGGACAATTCATGCGGAATCCATCTGCCTTCCTTCTGAACCTTTCCCATCGTATGTAAACGTACGGAAATGGTTTGCTGCGTAACGCCAAGCTGTTCTGCAAGCTCCTTTTCAATTTGCGCAGAATTTATATCCAGCAGTGCTTGCAATTCGTCCGTTTCAATCTTTTGAGGGCGTCCAGCACACGGTTCATCTTCAAGACTGAAATCTCCTTAGCGAAATTTTTGATATCTTTTACATGTATGACTTACAGCGTTTTCTCCATATGCAGCACAAATCATTGCAGTGGCTTCAGCAGCATTTTTCTTCAGATGAAACGCGAAGTGGATGGAAAATCGAATATGCTCTTTTGTTATTGCCATCGTGAACACTACTGATTTTTGAGGTTATGTGCATCAAACGCCAAACCGTATGGCATTTTAGAAGGTCAAATGTCAACGCTTTAAAACCGCAAAAGGGCGGGAAGATATATAAAATTTAAATTGTTATTTCGGTTGTATGAAATCTAAAGCTCAGAACTTTTTTGTACACCTAATAGAAATAAACGAAACTTACATTTATGTGTTTCTTTAAATTGGCTGAAGAACTTCTATTGGCGTGAATAATTTTTCTAAGCAAAATTTGCACGTAAATGCAAAATTTTTGTCATTGCTCAATTTAGGTTCGAGTGTAAAAATTTCTGAATATACCGGCTATGGCATCTTATTCTCTATTTCAGATTGAGACGTACTTGCATGCTCAGTCATTTTGTTTAATTTTAGTTATCCTAATTCAGAAGACTCACGATGTAATACACAATGTACAATAAAGTCACTCACTTTCACACACACGAACACCGAAAAATTACGTATGGCACGTGCCACTACTATTATTTTTTTTTATTTAATCATGGCTTTCTTAGCCAACACGGTTGGCCAACAGGCCACGATTCGATACGTATTGAGCAAATTGAATATTTTATGGCAGAACAAAAACTATGTAAGCAACACCGAAAATGCGTGATGACGCAATATAAAAATTTTTTGAGACAAAACTGTCCGACAAAACTGTCCCATTCAACGAAGGTATCTATGGCACGTGCAAAGAAGAACCGGGAAGCAGTGATGCTAGATTCAAGACGAGAGTCATGAGAGAGTCAGGGAGTGGGGATGCCGCACACAAAGAGAAAGCATGTCCGTGAGAGTTCGGAAGTTCGGCCGCCGTCGGGTAATAGACGAGGCTAGCAAATCTAGTCCTGACTCTTTCACTTTTTTCTCACAACTAGCCTGCTCGATTCTGATTTCTGACCATAGTAAATAATAATAATAGCAATAAGTTTAAATAAATAATATACAATATCTGTAAAGAACATCGCATCTGTACAAGACTTTATCTTATTTTAATGTGCACATATTACACTTGTTACAAAGATAAATGTGTAAAAAATATAATAAAAAATAAAATTAAAAAATATAAAAAATATAAAAAAATACAAAAATACAAAAAAACATAATAAAATTTTTTATTTTTCTAATTTTTCTATCTTCTTATATCTATTCTATTATTTTCTAATTACAGATATAATTCTTTCTAACAGATATAATTTCCATTTTTTTTAAATATAACGAACATTGTATGTCAATATTATTAATAATGTTTACAACTGTAAGCACTAAAGCGAACGTAGCTTATATCGTAAAGCGCGATAGTTCTTTTGCTTTACCGAAGAAGTAACATATAATTTATCTGCCGACATAAAAGATAAATGCTTTTCATCGAGCTTCATGTTTAAAGCAGTTTCGTTTCTTGCTTTTAATGCTGACTTCAATACACAAATGGCATTTACAGTAGTCGACGATAATCTGTTTTGTTTTTTTGTTTTAACATCTGTTAAAAGGGAAAATATTCTTTCCGGAGCTGCATTTGAATTTGGGAGTGCTCTAGTAGAATTCAAGAAGGCTCTTAAATTGGGATATTTGGTTTCATTATTTAAATATTGTCTTTGTAAAATCTCCTTCCACATATTATCAAAATTTAATTTTAACAAATCTTGTTTCTCTGTTACTGAAAAATCTGAATTTAAGGCAAACTATTCTTTCTTTAAATCGTTTTCGTCAAAACCCTCCATTCTTGCAGCAATAAAAGAAAGATCATGAAATGATGTTTCCCTATCAGTACTCAATAAAGCTATATGTAGTAAAAGAATTTGTAATTTTGATAAAGATGTATCACTTACTGGTAATCTTTTGAAAATTTCTTCGGCTGCATTTATATAAAATCGCAAATGGTTCTCTCGAATAGTTGCAACCATGTTTGCGTGTCCATCCTCTATCAATTGATAAAGATATACTTCGCACTCCGATCCTAAAAAAATATCATTTAAAGATTTATGATTTTCTGTCTTACAAAATGTTATATTTGGCAAATGTTTCAAAATTTCTGATTTTATAAAATTTGTACAAATTTCTTTTAAAAAATCAATTGACTGTAACAGATGTATCCTCGTTTCCTCAGCTTGGAAAAATGCATTAAATACATTTAAAAAAAATATAATGTATATTTTAAGAATAGCAAATATGCTTTTGTATCTACATTCTGCACGACACAAATGCACGTAACAAATTTTCTGCAGATGTACCTTTCTCGCTCACGATCATTCAAATTCATTCAAAAAATGTATCATATTCCAAGATTGAAAAAATCTGTCGATACACGCGTAGTGAGAAAGCCATCGTGTATTACATAACTTTACAATTTTGTGAGTCCTTTCTTCAAAACATTCACTTAATTCGGTGAAAATAGACCATCGCTTGGGACTACAGGTTATATAGCTTGTAATTCTTTTCAAGAAGTCCTTACACGCTTGAAGTATCTTAGCATATGCGGCATGCGAAGCTAATGAAGCAGAATGGCATGGACATACATGGATAATGTCAATACATTATTGCACATCTCTTTCAATTTTTTCTTGAAAGATAAATGTTTTCTGACCATAACGGATGCATTGTCGCATGACAAGGCAACAATATTTGAAAAAGATATTTGTAGTTTCCACATTTCATATTTAAATGCATTAAACAATTTTTCCGCGTTGCAATCGTTGCATCGATATCAATTAATTTTACTAATTGCGAATGAACTTCTAATGTTTCAATATGAACGTATCGAATGTGAAATGTCATCCATTTTTCACTAGAAATATCTGTTAATTCATCTATAAAAATAGAAAATTTTGTATTTTGAATTTTTTCTATCACACGATCCGTCTCAACTGGATATAAAATGTTCGTAATTATATTCGTACATTTTTGTCGACTCATAATCATGCTTTTCAAAACTTGTTAGGATTTTTGCCTACATCTGTAAAAAAATCGAGTATTATTTTTGCATTTTCGTGTGAAATATTTTTTTCAGCGATTAAAGCAGCATATCGAATCTCCGCGAATTTTTTCCGCTCCTCAAAGGATGAAAACAGTTCATTAATTTCTATGTTACAATCTTCATTCGATTTGCTTGTTATTTCATCTAACTTTTCGCAATTATTCTTATGTATTTTAGATTCAGCGTGACGGTAGATTTGCGATAAACCGCCAGCAATAGTTTTTTCGCAAATCGTATATGATGCAAATGAATTTACATCACTTGCACTTTGTGTAGCCATGGCTTAAATTGTTCGATCTCTAACCATTGCTGCTTAAATACATTCGGATGCAATGATTTTTGTTCAAAAGTTACGTTATCATTATCAGATGATGATACATCTTTGTCAATATTTTTTTTATGTTGCGCAGATTCTACAGATTCTGTCTTATAATATTCGATATTGGACCACACGAAAAATTTTTAGCGCATATGTTACGTCCGAGGTTCTGGAGGAAAGGTAATACTTTTCGTCAGAAGGAGGAGAACTCGGGTGGACGCACGGAATCTTCGTTGCTCTCACAGACCGACGTCGTGAGGTCGATCCACGAGTCGAATGCGCGTTAAGGGGACAGGAATCGGATCAGTGTCGGTGACGTTATAATCCTTACCTGCGCCAGCGCTATCGATGGTCCGTTTTTTGGTCAGAGAACCGAATCTCTTTTACCAAGGATGGACCTCGCGATCCTCAGGGAGCCGTGAACGGTTCGAGGTCAAGTTTTTGGGTAAATAAATCGAGACGAAATTCGAGTTAACTGATTTAATAATAATAAAAAAAGGAAATATATATTAATATATTAATTTTAATAACTTAATATTAATAATTAATTTTAAAACAATATATTAATTTTAAGAATTTTCGAAGTGGCGCAAATTTTACTACGTACATTTGAATATGGAAGTACAAAAATTTTATACATAAAATTTCAAATAATAGATAACAAAACAAAAAAAAATCTGGTATCTATATACCCAATTGTTCCAATTGGGGCAAAAAATTGGTAATCGCGAGTATATCGATGGGATCGGGTTGCAGATGTGGCGGGGGATTAGGATGAGCGGAAAGCCTTTATTGGAACAAGGTAGGGAAGAGGGTCACGGGAAATGTACATAGGGATGATATCGTTAACTTGGTGTCTTGAGATTTGATCCCAAAACTGGCTGTCGGTTTTAAATTTCCTTTTAATATAAAAGGTTCCAGGAGGTGGATGGGTGGGAGAACGGGGAAATTGACGGACGAGATCGTAAAACTTCTCGAAGTTCTCTGGAGTGCATTGTTTCTCGAAATCTGCCGCGAAGCGGAGGGCGGTGGGGTATTGTTGTAAAGAGATGTTAGAGAGTCTCGGTTCTATGTCGATTAACCGCTCCGCGAGTTCCTCGGCGTGTCCAGTTTCGCGATGAATCCGCTTGTTTAGCTTCTCCCGATGATGTCGCAATGCCTGTTTCGTTTGCGTGTTCGGGATAGCTTTCGTTTGGTTCACTATGTAAATATAAGAGTTAGATGAGAGAGAGTGTGAGGTGAGAGTGGTAAAAAAAATTGAGGAATCGTGATAATGTAGCTTCACCGAATCAATCGGCGGCTTGCCAGGTTGGAATGTTGCGGAATCGGGGGAGACAGCTTCACCGAGTTAATTGGCGGCTTGCCAATTTGGAATGTTGGAGTGTTTTAAGGAAACAATTATGTCGAGATCGCGAATCAAACAGCCAGTCTACCGCGAGAAAGAGTGATAAAAATGGATTTATTTTTGTTGTGGCGGGCGCTGGTGATGGACGAGAGGTGTGGTGCCTAGGCTGGATCGTGGATCGAATCACACAAAAATGAAAGAATCGCGCACAGATTCTAACTGAGAAAAGAAATTTTTGCGACAAGCTCGGATGGTCCCGTCCGTGAAGGCATGGAGCGATGAGAAGCGAGAAGAGAGCGATCCGCTCCACGTCGCGGTTTTTAAAAGGTTCCGAAGGGATGGGAATATCTGGGCGTAATGGATTTCCGCGTTGGCTTGTCGAATGATAGTTTAGAAAAATTGTGAGTATAGAGGGGGGAGCGGTGTTCTGTGGATTGTGGTTGTTTTTATATTTCCAGATTTTCTAGCGAATGATGGAATTAGTTAGTGAAAATTTTCCCGTCATTTCACACCCTCAATCATTCATTGGTGTGGCCGCCAATGGCCGCTAATCGTTTCTTCTTGATTGGCGTTTCCCTTAATTTCCCCATCAATTTGGGGAATGTCACCCTCGAATGATCTGACGCGTTTCTTATCCGTTAGGAATTTGTTTTTGTTAATATTTTTTATTTTTATTGGTATGTTATAAACTTGTCGGTGCCGATAAAGCTGTCTATCCCAAGAATTATTTTTTTTTGATAGTGAGACGTATCTCGAGAGGAATTTTTGTATATTTATTTAGGGTTTCTTTAGATCGTTCGAAGCGCTTTATTTTCTGATTAGCAGCCGTTGTCTTTTTCCGAAAGAGAAGAATTCGTGAAGTCCCCCGGACGTAACACTCCCCGCCTTAGACAAATGTTGGGGGTGCACAACATTTGCAACAATAGGATAATAATTCTTCTCTTTCGATTCCCTTTTTTTTTGTGAAGAAGAAGGAAGGAACAGGCGATCACCAAAACCCCTTCCTTATTCTCTCGTTCTTCCTCGTCTTCGCTTACATTAACTAACGTTACATTATATTCTCAATACTGTTTAAAATTAAATTGTGCGCATCGTTCACTCTCCCCTCCCTATTTTTTTTAAAGAAAAATATTTTAAGTGTTTCATGCCTAAAATTTGTTAATGCGTATTTATTTTGAAAGGACTTATTTCTCCTTGTTGGAAAGGGTGAAGAATGCGCAAAATCTTGATGTATGCGGAGGTGCTTGGATTCGATAGAAGAGTATTATTACTACTATAATAATAATAATAATAATAATAATAATAATAATTATTATTATTATTATTACTATTATTATTACGATTACAAATAAATTCGAAGGAATTATAAGAATTTCGAAAGAATTAAGGATAATTTTGGCTTAACTCTATCATATTTATTATATAGCGTTCAAGAGGAAGAAAATGATTTTGTATAACAAACGATCAGCAAATTCTTGCCTCCCTTTTTTTTTTAACAACATGTTATATTACGTGAGTACCACCAGTCGCATTTCGCTTAGTTTGGAATTATATCTCCATGTTCTACACCCCAAGATGGTTTTCCTATCGTCTTCCCCCTCTTTTTTTTCAGGGGTCTTAGTACAAATGGCCAAGCCGTGGCCATTAGGCGTTTTAGCGCTCTTTACCTGCCTCAGTCGTTGCGTATCGTCTGGTTATGATTTATTATACTAGGTAAGGTGACGTTCGCATGAGAATTTATTCGACTGGGCAATTAGATGTGCAGGATTATTATTCTACCAACTTGTTAATATTATTATGCTGTAGTTTAGGGTGTTGGTGGTTGCAGATGAGGAGAGAAAAATAAAAATAATAAGCGCTCCCGCTCTCCAGTAGACACTCAAGTAGTATCGATATGAATAAAGAATTAATCGACTTGGTTACATTTCCTCCCTCTTTATGCCACAAAAAAAGAAAAAATTAATATAATAAGTTTAATAATAAAAAAAGTAGATGATATATGTATAAAAGGAACTTAAGTAATTGTTATCAAAATTATTATGATTATTATTAAATTATAATGTTTATGATTGTTCAACTTAAACATTATTTTATTAACTAAGTAAGTATACGAGAAAAAAAGATATAACTAAGAGAAATAAGGATGGTACAATTAAAAGAAACAAAGGTTGTGTAACTAAGTATATAGACTCATATTTTTAGATCGCTGGGAAGGTATCCACGATTCGGGCCTCTTTCTCGACTCGTACCTCCCCTAGAAATACCAGTGCGTCACGAAGGTTCGTAACCCTCCAGTCGCCCTCGTGCGGCAAGACTAATTTGACCATTGCGGCCCCGTTTTCCAGTGGACGCACGATGTTAATATATCCGCTGCGTCCTTCAGTTAGGATTCGGCACAAGATTCTAGTTTTCCTGGACCAAAATCTGGTTGGTTTAGCTGGTCCTGTATAGGCTAGTCCACAGGTAAGAGCCTGTCAGCATAATTCTTGGAAACGCCCTTCCAAGCGGAAAATTTGATGGAATGGTCTCCACACTTGGCTTCTCCTATGTCCCTGAGATCGATCCGAGTGGTCCTCTGGGCCGGGTTGACTCCCGTAATCAATCCCCTTTGCCATACATCGCCGTCTTTTATGGCAACAGGCTTGTCTTCCTCTATGTCGTTGGGCCAGCAAATGAGTTCTTTGGATTTGCGGTTCATTCGAAAGTTAAGTTCTTCTGATAGATCTTGCAGAGCTGATTCTCCATTTTTTAACCGCACCCAAAACAGGAGCAGAGATTCCATTCGTAGAATCTTACACTCGAGACGCCCACGAGTCAAATGGCTATCGATGGCTTCCATTCTTCTCTTCTTCTTTTTACTTTTACTTTCTTTATTTCTAAAAAGTTTAATGATTATTAGGTGATTGTGGAGGGGGAATAATAGATAGGAGAAGGAAAGAAAAGAAGTTGTTTTGTTATTATTATTTTTTTAGTTCGAACGAAAATCCTGGTTTTTTTCCTTTGGTGGTAATAAAGGGTATACTTGGTTTTCGGGGGTCTTATTATACAGGTCAGACTCTGGTGCGTCGGCCTGTTCGGGTTTTTGAAATCTTTTTGTCCCCAACAATAATAAAAGATGGGTAATAGAGTCCCAAATGGCGCCCAGTAGATGTATGAATCATCCATATACGGTACGCAAAGCGTAACCATGTACGATTGTGTCTACTATTAGTTGTATGATTTTCCCGGTGAGGTATATTCCAATTATTCCAGCACTGATATTGCTGAAAATTAAGAATTTATTCCAAAATTTTTTCCATGCGGATGCAGCTATTTTTGTTATGGATGCTTCGTCTAATAGATTTGAGAGTGACCCTCCGTTCAGAGAGATTGATTATCCCATCATCCGCCTGGCTACCGCGTTGAGCACCGCCGGTCGCTCAGCAGGGAACAATATGTGGTCTCGTAGGTCATTGAGATCATTTTCGGTGTATATTCCGCTTGTAGCGAGCAATCCAGGGCTAACATATTTCCACGTAGGTTTGGTCATAGGTTTCATAATTGTGGGCGGTAATGATTCCACAGGTTTAGGCATGAGTTTATACTATGAATCTCCTAGGTGATACATAGTGGATGCGAAAGAGTTGCAATTTATCTGAGTTCCTTGTCGCAATAGCACATGGGTTTGCGGCGTTAAGTAATAGGTTTCGTTTCCCCGAATGACCGGTAGCTGATTGTAACAGTTGTCAGTTCTTGTGATTTTTACTTCTACGGGTACGCATTTTATGATATATATTACTTCTCCAGTTAACAGGAGCCATATATCCAGGTCTTTTCATTAGATAATAAGCAAAGATATCGGATGTTTGAGTAGCTATAGCTAAGGCGTTTTTTAACATTCCCTGCTCTAGTTCACATTGTTGCAAAAGGATATTTCTGTATAATTGATTTATCTGCGTACGGATGTGCTTTTCGACGTATACGAATTTGGAATTCATGTAGATGAATATGTCGAGGTTAGAGACATGCGTTCGTTGTTTGAAGATCGTTACGCCACGTTTCGAAGATGATTAATTTGGGATGTTCGGTTCAAGTGAGTGTATAATCGCATGTTGCATATTTTCCTTTGCTAGTCAAGGCGAAAGTTGTATCTTGTGCAGTTAATGAATAGACTACTAGTTGTTATTCATTTACGTTATCTATTATTTTGTCTGCAATCCCACTGTACAATACTCCGTAATTGTTGAATTTACAAGTGTCGGCGGGCACTGGGTCCCAGTAGGTTTCACCTCCCTCTATATCTGTGCAATGAGTGGTTGTGAGTTCACAGGCCACTCTGGATCTGAGTAGCACTCGATTACTATTTATTCGTACGTCGGCTATATATTCTTGTAGTGAGATTTTTATGCTGGCGAGTACCACGTCAGTCCACGTGCCGTACGGATCTGAATACGTGCTCCCCTTGCACGATCCATCGGCGTCTACGTGTCCTGTCAATGTTACTGGTCGGGCAGTGGTATGATTCGGTTTTAATCCGGTGATATATCCGTTATGTAACTGATAAGTTCCATAAGAATGCATTCATTGACATACTTCGCGCGATGTTTCCTCTATATATGAATATTTGCCATTTAAAACATCCATGGAGTGAGAAAACATTCCGCATTTTTTTATTAATCTGTCTATTTCGACCTTGCATTGAATAACTTTTACTGACTCAAATTCATTTATTTGTAGAAGTTGTATATAGACGTTAGTTGAATTTACGTTCTGTGGCGGAATGTCGCATTCTTCGATATTTAGTAGGGATAAGGTTGTTAGATTTGTTGAGGGCGAGCCGCAGTCATGGCCTATTATCCCATGCGTTTTATGGAACCGGATTGTTAAAATTGCTATTATTACTGCCCAGCAATTATGGAGATCCATCTGAAAATGGTTATGTTTTTTTTTTTATTATTTGTCTGGAAGTAACTTAATATGCGAAATTCGTAAACGGTTAGGATGGACGATTCGACTATTTTTCTTTATTCTAATTTTTACGTTAGTTTTATTTAATATTTTTAGAACTTCGTGTGGTCCGGTATACTGATCCCCAAATTTACCTGGTTTAGGTCCCTTTAATAGAAATACGTAATCCCCAGGTTTAAAGATTTGAGGGTTGATTTTTTTGTCATAATATTTCTTTGATTTGTGTTTCGCATTGATGATATTTTCACGCGCGTTTCCCTCGAAGGTTATGGAGTTAAGTGACTAAGGTTACTAAATAGTCATCATAGCTAGTTAATTTATCTTCTGATGCTAGAAATTTTTCCGAAGGTATTCTTGCAAGTTTTCCAAATATTAATTCGTATGGAGTATGTTTTGTAGCTTCGTGTACGCAGGTATTATAATTAAACATTGCGAGGCTAACTCATCGGTCCCATTGTTCTTGTTCGTTTGCATATTGTTTAAGATACTCTCCTAGTGCGTGATGCGATCGCTCTAGAGATCCATTGGATTGAGGACGGAAGGCGGTTGTATGAAATTTACGGATTCTAAAAAGTTTTGCAATCTTTTTTATTAAATCGCTGAAATTTCTTCCCTGATCGGTTAGTATTGCTTTGAGTGCTCCGAATATACAAATGAATTTATTAACAAAAGCCTCGGCTATTATTTCGGAGGTTTGATTTGATAGGGGAATTCCCATGCTGAATTTAGTCAATTGATTTTGCAGTGTTAAAATGTATTCGTTTCCTCTCTCCGTTTTTTGTAGAGGCCCGACAATATCCATTGCTATTTTGTCGAAAGCTTTTCCCGGAATCGGTAATTATCGGTATTTATCATGGATTGTTTCGTTTTAACGCGTACTAACTTTTTCAATTGACATTGCAGGCATTGCTGAATGTACCGTTGGACGTCAGATTTCATATTTTCCTAATAGTAATTATGCTTAATTCTGTTATACGTTTTAGTAACGCCTCTATGTCCACCTGTAGGTGAGTAATGTGTTTCGCTATTATAGAAGGGCGAAGATCTTTCAGAGGATATTTTACTAATCCGTTACAAATAATTAGTTTAGTTAATGAAACGAGAAAAGTCGTTTGTATTTGTGTCTTAATATTGTTCCACGGAATGTTGCAAATAAAATCCGTTTTAGCAATGCTAATAATTTCTAATTTTAATTCCTCTGTTATTTTTCGTAATTCCATCAGAGTTTGCGTTATATAATTTAAAATCATTGTTGGCCCTTCTCTCAATCCTTCATCAATGGGTAAGGTCACGTGAAAATAGTTTTTGCGTTTTACAACCTGCGGTCTACACAGAGCGAGTTCATTGAGGGTAGGCAATTCGTTGCGCTCGAGTAATTTTCGTGCTCTAGAATCTAATGGATTTCTATCGACATCAACAAAATATGCTACGTTATCTTTCCGCAAAAATAATAATTCGCGGGAATCAACAACATTGTTTTTCATTAGCTTATGATCAATGATAGTTGGTTTAAGTTTATCTATACTACTAAGTTCTTCATTTTCTTCATTTGTTATTTCGCTTCCTTCTTCATCGTCAGTGTTTTCGCTATTCTCTTTTTCCTTGTCGCTTTTGTTGGTTTGATCTTCAATTTCTTTGGGTTCATTTCTTCCTTGAGGTTGCATTGAATTTAAGCGTTTATTTCTTTCGTTTATCGTTTGGCTGCGAGTGAGCACTCTTCTGGTTCTCGGTGGATCGTGTATTAATGCTTTCTCTGTCTGCTGCACTGGTAATTCGTCCAGTTCTTCTTGTGTAAAGGGTATTGAATCCATATTATCCCTAAATATATTGTCGTCAGGTAGTAAATTTTCTGTTTGCTCGTCATCTGAAAAATATAACTCGAAGTTTTCGTCCTCTTCTGTTTCTTCCTCCTCATCAGATTCTTCTAACATTTTAGAAATTATTTCTGCATCCTTTGCTTCGTTGGGATTTAAAGTTCTCCGGTCAATAATTGCCTTGCAGTTCACTTCTTCAAAATTCACCGGATTCCTGAATAACGCATCAGCATTTTACGTTAGTTTTTCCTGCTTTGTATACAACATCGTAATCGTATTCGGCTAATTTTAATCTCCATCATAATATTCTCAAGTTGGTATCTTGAGCGTTTTTAAACCATAATAGAAGTTTATGATCTGTGACTAAAGTAAATTTTCGGTCGTATAAATATGGGCGGAAATGTTTAACACAATATAATATAGCCAACGCTTCCTTTTCGTATGTATCGTATTTTAGTTCATTATCAGTTAGAGTTCGCGACGCATACGCGACTGGTCGGTCCTTATTTATTTCACCCTGCGACAATATTCCTCCTACGGCTACTCCGGAAGCATCAGTGGTTAGGATAAAAGGCTTTGAAAAATCAGGATATTGCAACACGGGTTCTTCACATAATCTTTGTTTTAATATTTCAAATGATTCTTCTTGTTCTTGTGTCCACTCGAAACGTACGTTATTTTTTAATAAATTTGTCAAGGGTTTTGCTAATTTAGAAAAATTAGAGATAAATCGTCTGTAATATCCCGCTAATCCTAGAAATTGTTTAATGTTTTTAGGTGTCTTGGGTCTAGAAAATCGTCGTACAGCCTCTAATTTTTTTGGGCCGGGTTTAACTCCGTTTTTGCCTATAACGTGTCCCAAATAAGTTACTTCTGATTTAAAAAATTCACATTTATCGGGTTGTAATTTTAAATTTGCTTCGTGTAGTTTATCTATTAAAAGATTATATTTTCTTTCATGCTCTTCTAATGACGACGCGATAAATAACTATATCGTCCATATAGCAAAACCAAAAATGTAAAACTTACCGATTAAATAGAGATAGCCAATAAACAGAGGTAGCCAATTGCATTGATTAATTACACTGACTAACTACACTGAACTATTTTAAAGCTAAACTTATTACAATTATTGCAAACACTATTACTTTTATTGACAATCTATACTCACTACGTAGACGACTCTTTTTCTATTCCATCCGCTCTAAGCAACAGCATAACTTGGAATAATATTATAATACGTTAAATAATCCGTCATGGCTTACAGGAGTGACCACCTGATGGGGGGGGGGAGGAGAATGAATTACTCCATATTAATGAATACTATTGATTGAATGTAAGATTGACTTGTCGCAAATATAAGAAATAAAAACAAATATATGTGAAAAGCCTGTTGCGTAAAATATATTTTTGAAATATTACTACCACATATAGCTTTATTGAGAAATGATAGAGAAACATCATTTCATGATCTTTCTTTTATTGCTGCAAGAATGGAGGGTTTTGACGAAAACGATTTAAAGAAAGAATAGTTTGCCTTAAATTCAGATTTTTCAGTAACAGAGAAACAAGATTTGTTAAAATTAAATTTTGATAATATGTGGAAGGAGATTTTACAAAGACAATATTTAAATAATGAAACCAAATATCCCAATTTAAGAGCCTTCTTGAATTCTACTAGAGCACTCCCAAATTCAAATGCAGCTCCGGAAAGAATATTTTCCCTTTTAACAGATGTTAAAACAAAAAAACGAAACAGATTATCGTCGACTACTGTAAATGCCATTTGTGTATTGAAGTCAGCATTAAAAGCAAGAAACGAAACAGCTTTAAACATGTAGCTCGATGAAAAGCATTTATCTTTTATGTCGGCAGATAAATTATATACTTACTTCTTCGGTAAAGCAAAAGAAAAGTTTTCACCTATATGCCGCAGACGATATTGCTGGTCCATCTTCGTCTAATATGTAACAATAAAAAGGATAATTGCTTGTTGTTGTTTTATCAAATGCATTAAAGCATTAAGTTAAATAAATACTAATAATAATAGTAAATAATAATAATAGCAATAAGTTTAAATAAATAATATATAGTATCTATAAAGAACATCGCATCTGCACAAGACTTTATCTTATTTTAATGCACATATTATACTTATTACAAAGATAAATGTGTAAAAAATATAATAAAAAATAAAATTAAAAAATATAAAAAATACAAAAAATACAAAAAATACAAAAATACAAAAAAATATAATAAAATTTTTTATTTTTCTAATTTTTCTATTTTCTATTATATCTATTCTTTATTATTTTCTAATTACAGATATACTCTTTCTAATAACAAATATAATTTCCATTTTTTTTAAATATAACAAACATTGTATGTCAATGTTATTAATATAATGCTTACAACTGTAAGCGCTAAAGCGGACGTAGCTTATATCATAAAGCGCGATCGTTTCGATGGTCAGAAATCAGAATCGCCGAACGAGCAGGCTAGTTGTGAGAATAAAGAGCGAAAGAGTCAGGACTAGGTTTGCTAGCCTCGTCTATTACCCGACGCCGGCCGAACTTCCGAACTCTCACGGACATGCTTTCTCCTTGTGTGCAGCACTCCCCACTTCCTGACTCTCTCGTGACTCTCGTCTTGAATCTAGCATTACTGCATCGATGTATTAGGTGTACAAAAAAGTTCTGAGCTTTAGATTTCATACAACCGAAATAACAATTTAAATTTTATATATCTTCTCGCCCTTTTGCGGTTTTAAAGCGTTGACATTTGGTCTTCTAAAATGCCATACGGTTTGGTGTTTGATGCACATAACCTCAAAAATTAGTACTATTCACGATGGCAATAACAAAAGAGCATATTCGATTTTCCATCCACTTCGCGTTTCATCTGAAGAAAAATGCTGCTGAAGTCACTGCAATGATTTGTGCTGCATATGAAGAGAACGCTGTAAGTCATACTACATGTAAAAAATGATATCAAAAATTTCGCCAACAAGATTTCAGTCTTGAAGATGAACCGCGTGCTGGACGCTCTCAAAAGATTGAAACGGATGAATTGCAAGCACTGCTGGATATAAACTCTGCGCAAACTGAAAAGGAAAACTGAAAAGCTTGCAGAACAGCTTGGCATCACGCAGCAAACCATTTCCGTACGTTTACATACGATGGGAAAGGTTCAAAAGGAAGGCAGATGGGTTCCGCATGAATTGTCCGAAGACAACAAAAATCGGCGTGACACTGCACTCACTTTGCTTTCAAAGTTCCGGAAAAAGATTTTTTGCACAAAATCATTACAGGCGATGAAAAGTGGATTCTTTATGATAACTCTAAACGTAGAAAATCATGGGTTGACCTGGTCAACCTTCGACATCGACGTTAAAGCCCAATATCCACGCCAAGAAGTTTTGCTCTGGGTATCTGGTGGGATTGGAAAGGTATGTTGTATTACGAGTTACAACCGGGTGAAACAATCACGGCAGACCGCTACCAACAACAATTGACCAATTTGAGCGATGCATTAAAAGAAAAGAGACCATTTACTGGCCAAAGACGTCGTAAAGTGATCTTGCTTCATGACAATGCTCAACCACATGTTGCGAAAGCGACTCAGGACCATATCTTTGCGTTAGGCTGGGAACTTCTCCCGCACGCGGCGTATAGTCCAGACATGGCGCCTTCCGATTACTATCTATTCCGGTCGCTGCAGCATCATTTGGCTGATACACATTTCGTGAAATTTGAAGAGATACGAAAATGCATTGATGACTTTATCGCTTCGAAGCCGGTGAGCTTCTATCGTCAAAGAATTCGCAAGCTACCGGAAAGCTGGCAAAAGGTCGTTGATGCAAACGGAGAATATTTCGCTGATTAATATTTTTTTGTTTGTTTTTGAATAAAGATTGAATTTTACAAAAAAAAGCTCAGAACTTTTTTGTACACCTAATACGTTGGGTGATATTGGGTCGCTGCTCTGCTACCGCTAATGATTGCTGGATTGTCTTAGGTTGACACTCAACTGTTTTCTAAAATCTTTTTCTAACACCTTTTTCGGTTGCAGGCTTATTATTTTCCTCCGTCCGCCTGTTTTCCACAAGTCTTGTAAATTGAGAAAATCTCTCTTCTACCTGCAGCCTAGGAGTTGGTACAGATCTTATGGAAGTTGCCAGAAAAATTTTTTTTTCTTTCTGCCCTTTTTCTTCTGTTTTGTATATCAAGTCTTTTGTATATCAACTGCCCGTCAATTCTGTTAACTCGGGTAACAGTTATCCTCTTAGATTAATAAATCTGAAGATGATGTCGACAATCTGGAGAAGCAATACAGTAGCAGGCTGCTCCTCGCCTTGATGAAGTAACTGCAATGTTCATGAAACGTTGGCATTCAACAATGCTAATGACACGGATAATACCCGTAAAAATATTTACTTTTTTGAAAATAATTTTCATTGTTTTTCTTTAATTATACATATAAAAATGTTCACTTCTTTCATTCATTTTTTATATATTTTATCATTAAAGTATCTTAAGTTTAAAATTTTTTATTCGCTTACGCTCTTAAAATTTTTATTCGCTTTTATACGTTCTTATTTCTTTACATGTCTTTATACACTAATTTCTAAACGTACTTGATAACATAATCATTTTTTTAATGTTTATGATACGTTTATTTTATAGCATAAATTTATCAATTTTTTATGAATAATTATGTTAAAATAATTATGTTAAAATGATCTCGCGTTCCCGCGCGGATAGCGATCAATCGGTTGCCAGGTGGGGAAGCGAGGACGTTGGAGATAGAGTTAGATATCGTACACGTAATTATAATTCAACAATAGTTTATTAGAAAACAAATAAATAATGTTGGATGGAAATTACAGAATATTGTATTGAATATAATAGATCGCGAATTACGATGAAATTTGATCGCTTGACCGTGATCGGACCGAACGGCGTCTCGGCGCGTGTTTACATGCCGTTTCTTACAAATGATGTATCGCTTCGACAGTCGACGCGATATTGTGCTTGCTGCGCGTGATTCGGTGATGCGGGGTGCTTATGATATTACAATTATGGACGGCGTATTAATCGCGAGAGTGGAGTATCGCAATGAAGATTTGCGACTACTAGGATCGCGGAGAACGAGCAAACTCGATCTCGTTGTTCTCGCGGGTGAAATAGTATGGCGACATATTATCAAGACCGGCTGAGACGTACTGATAGAAAGTTTTCAGATTTGCCGAGCATACTCGGCCGACTGGGGCGTACCCCAGTACTCGGTATCGGTCGGACGAATGTGCTGTTGTATCGGGGAGAACCCCGATACTCAACAGCGGAATTCGGTGGCGGCGGAGCCGGATCGAGCGAATTCGCTACGCTGGGGAGTCCCGAGTAACTCTCGGCTGCCGTGGAAGGGCTAGGAGACGATTCGGTCTGGCGCCAAGCGTATTTGGCGCGTTGAGGAGGGCCCCAATAAGTCTCAGGCTTTCATCGGAATCGGGTTCGGATGCTCGCTTCTGTCGAGTATTCTTCAAGAGGCGAACGCGAAACAGAATAATTTTCTATGGAGAGCGATGCCTTTTTATACCCGAAATCAATCTCGGTATTTTTCGGTCGGATCGGTCGGATTGGTCAATCTCGGGGATAGCATCTCCCTCCTCAGGAGCAGAAAAAGGGAAATTATCTAATTGGTTTTTTGGAAAGATAAGAGATCGGAATGACTAGGAGTAGGAAAAGAGTTCGATGATGAGCGGTGCGGTGCGGGGATGGTTTCGTCGCTTGTAGACGCGGTTGTGGCGCGGTGCGGGGCACTCGCTCGCGTTCGTGACGTGGTATCGGTGCGACGCGGAAAGCATTTACGCTTGGTGGCACAGCGCGTGGTGCGGCGCAAGGGAATACTATGAAAACATTCGTGAACTCACCGTATTCCTACTCTATTACTTCGAATTTTCGGAGTTCGCAAAGTGAATACGATTAAAAAATACGATTAAAAAGGCATAAATGCCTTTCTGCGGCCATTGCCGCACTCCGCCTGATGATCGGCGGTCCCCGACGAATGGTCGGTCAAGAGAAAAGTCAGTGCGGGAACGGAGCAGAGGGATGCGCTCCGTTACAATGTTATTATATATTATTTAGTCATTCTAAAGAATACTCTTAATGTTTTAAGAAAAATCATGTTAAAAGACATGATTTTGATATGAGAAATAAGTAATACTATTACTTTTAAAATGTTTCTTAAAACTTGTTTCTGATATAAAAAATAATAATAATTTTATGAATCGTTTATATGAATATGTGTCGGTGCATGTAGGCAGATTAAAGACCTTTAGGCTGATTGTTAGATTTAATAAAGAAGGGTGTACGTTACGGCGGGGGTGTACGTTAGCTCGACCACGAACTAATCGTGAAAACTCATATTATTATTATATATATATATATATATATATATATATATATATATATATAATTATTTTGCAAAAAAATACCACCTTAGTCAGGAATCAAACCTGGATCTCCTGCTTATCGGGCAGGCATCTTATCTCTTTGACTACCGAAGCATGTGATGATATTTATCGCAAATAATGTATTTAGAATAACACGTCAACAATACAATGATACACATATATACGTATATTACAATATACACATATACATGTATTCTCTCGAATTTCCACGACCGGTACTCCAGAGAGATGATAGTCCTATTCTCTCTGGCTTCGGACTGCAGCGGCGATACCCTCCAACACCATTGGCAAATACACAAATAATCCTCCTAGAGCACGAGGAAAGATTGCATCAAGCATGACTCGAGCCCCCAGAAAAGTGCGCTTTATTAACTTAGAATTTACAAGTCGCGGCGCGTCTCATCTAATCTGTGTCTCGAGATCGAATGTGTCGACCTTCTTTTTGCAAGATCGGTTTCCTGGATAACATTTTTCTTCGAGATTTCTATCAGCGTCAAAATATTTTTCACCATATTATTGTTCTAGATTTCGTTATAACTTAAATGTTTCTGATTATAGAAATTGCAAATTATTTTATTTCCCAATTATCAGTATTAATTAAATCTATTCGAATTCTACATGCCAAGACAATTGGAAGGATGCACACAGACAATCGTTCTCTCAGCGCTACATGATTAAGCGGAATCCTCGTTTAGAAAAAACATACATTTGTTGTTACATTTGCTGCCGATTCCGCGTAAATACAACGGCTCCAAGTATCTCAGCTATGTGTGCGTGTGTACGTGTGACTGTTTAATGATACTGCGTATTCGGTTTTAAGAGCTGTGGCGATATATTCGCCACAACTGTATCATCATTATGTCATAAAATATGTTATCGTTTATCTTTCATATCGGAACGTCTTTCAAACGTGACGCTTTTTAAGCTTAAGTTCTTCATTCTTGAGTTAAATATCAATAAATCCAATGTATAAATACTAGCAGATTCGCATTACTAGCAGATTTGCATTTATAGTCAATAAAGTCATTTTGTTATAGTGTGTTAAAGTATATTTGTATAGAAAGACAAATTAATAATGATTATTAATCTACTTAATGTAGTCAGGCTTTTATTGGCCTCCATAAGTTCAATATATCTTATGGAAACGCCAATAATTGAAACGAAAATAGAATTGAAAGAAAACATCCAAAAATTATTATTAGATAGTATTTTTCATTATATAATGGATTAAAAATAACAGAAGAAATATGCCTTGATTTCCAAGAATTATAAATTGCATACTTTTAAAATAATTGAAGATGATGAGGAAGTATAAAGCGAAGATAATTTAAATACTTATGAATGTCGTGTGATAATGTGTACTTTGATAATTTTTATAAAAGGCGAGTTGTTGAATAGGCAGAACTCTAACAATGAAGATAATGTAAATAATACAAAAAGGAATCATTCTTTAAAATCCATGCAGCTAGATTTAGAAGAGTGTCATCCGAATGTCAATTGAGACGATGAGAGTATCATTATTGTAATATCTATAATGAATGATACAATATATGAATTTTATTATAATATTATAATATTATAATATATAATATTATTATAATTACGTATGAAAACATTCATTTCATTCAATTCATTCATTCTTTATATGTTATACTGTTATGATATCATAAGTTTAAAATTATTTTTGTTTGCTTACACTTTTATTTCTTTACATTATCTTTATATATATATTAATTCCTAATATATTAACAAATGATTATGTTATTAAGTTAATATATTAGGAATTAATGTATATAAAGATAATGTAAAGAAATAAAAGCGTAAGCGAACAAAAATAATTTTAAACTTATGATATCATAACAATATAACATATAAAAAATAAATGAAGTGAATGAAGTGAATGTTTTCATACGTAATTATATTATATGTGTAGGAAATTAAATATAATTGTATCGATATCAGTAAATATAAATATATCGTTTCTTAAACGTCGTTATTTTTAATTTGTATTTTGCAAGAATGAGCGTGTTTGTATCGCGAAACAGCTGATCGAAAACAGCTGATCACGGATTGTTGCCATGATAATCGAGCGCGTGTTTTCTCATAATTGGCTGCGTTCAGCAGAAAAAGCGGTTTTGCAACTATTGTAAAATCCTTTAATATGATTGGTTTATACATTTAATTAAATCCATGTGGAACTAATAGCAAAAATCAATCATATCAAAGATTTTGACAATTGTAAAGCTACTTTCTCTGCTGAACGCAGCTACTGGCAGCGGATTCCGAAGTAGACGCGGTCGAATTCGATGAAGAAGCGAGATTCGGGTCACTCAAAAATCTGCCGCGAAAAGGAAAACACGATTCCGAGAGCTCACGCATTGAATTATATTGTACAACGTCGTCTCGAATAAAGCATATATTACAGTCTAGAACAAAGTGTTATATTCGATAATTTAATATCCTACATTTTTAGGGCTCAGCCGAGATTGATTTGAGTCAGTATTCAAAAATAATCGAGTGTTACAATAAATTGGTGATTAGCGCGGAGTGTGGCAAAGTCAAGTACAGATAATTTTTGTGAACTAATAAGAAAAGCAAAACGAGAAGTTCTATGAAAGACCCGTCTAGTTTTACAATGCTAGAATAAAGGAGAAGCTTAAGATGCGATGGGATCGAAGATCGAGTTGATTCGTCATTTGATGGAGGCCGATCTCGCAGTTAGCTTCATGCTCATTCCAGTGATGTTCCAGAATTCATTGGATGATGCGAGGCGAGATTTGGAACAGGATGCTGTCGAAATGTCCATGATAAATATGCGCCCGGCGGAGTTATCGCGACGAGAAGTAAACGTGATGAAGAGAGAGAAGAAGTTTTTGGAGAAAGCTGGCGGTAGTGAGGTTGGAACTGGAACTTCTTCGACAAAGGCAGGGATCTGGTATGATCAAGTATGATACGGAGATGGTGATGGATCAGGCGACGGATTTGCCGATGATGATCGAAACGACGCTGCAAGCGAGCATAGCGACTATTGCGGAATTGTTAAATTACTTTGATAAAGCAAGCGATTCATGCGAGACATAGGAAAAGCAAGCTTCTCGGAACGACGTACAAACCGCAGGACGACTTAATGAAAATATTGATAGAATCGATTTAATGGCAAAGCGGCAGAGTAGTTTCGCTCTAAATCCAAGTACGCTCTAAACCCAAGTAGTTGAAATGCCGGTGAATGAATTTTTCATAGAAATAAGAGCCATGTTTAATCAACGCCCGAATAAGCTGGTTCGGAAGCAAAAGTTTGAGGCGCGAGTTTGGAAGAGGGATGAAGCTTTCGGCTCATATATGCTCAAGATTATTTTGGCCAATAGAGTGCCTACAGAAGGTGATCTCATAGAGACGGGATAACTGACCTTAATTTACAAGATCAAGCGCGAATACAAAAATTCATTTCAACGGTATCCTTACTGGAGGCATTCGATCTGGGAGACAATTGGACGGTCCATTTATCACAAAGCTAGGCGGAGAAACGAGGCAGCGACGAAGTGGAGAGAAAGAGAGCTGAGCAAAGCGATGCTATCGTTGCGGAATGCAGAATCATTTGAGTGCGAACTGTCCCGCTAAGGAGAGTGGAGTGAGGTGCTTCCGATGCAACGAGCGTGGACACGTGGCGACCAGGTGTAGCAAAAAGATTGCCGTTGGGAGCGGCTGTGTAGTAAACAAGCGTTGCGACAGAAAATATTATATCGATGTGCGCATCAATAATCATACTATAAGAGCAGTGATAGATATCGATAGCGATATGTGTCTAATGCGTGCGAATTGAATGCTCCGCGGTTAAAAGAAAATCAAATTTATTTTTGTGGAATAGGCTCGACGGATAACCGGACTTTGGCGAATTTAATACGAATATGTATATTGACGATAACATTTACTCTATTAAGATTCGGGTAATTTCTGATACGTCCATGCATCATGACTAATAATCGGCGCTGATTTTTTTAAGGACGATCGAAATCATGATGAAGGCGGGTAAAATTGCGATTTCTAGGCCTAAAAAAAACTCTCTTTTACAAAAAATATTTCAAATAGATTGTGTATATAAAACCGATAGATTAAATATTTCACATCTCGATAATAATCGCAGAAATACGTTAGAGAGCATGATTAGGAATTGCAAGCCAAATAAAGTACGTGATGTAGATACGTACGTTAAAATAATATTTAAAAACGATGAGCCCATATATCAGCGAGCTAGAAAATTATTCGAGCAAGAAAAAAATAGATAAGCGATAGGACGAATGAATGCGCGACGGCATTGTACGGCCGTCATTGTTAGAGTATGCGAGTCCCGTGGTGTTGGTGTGAAAAAAGAGTGACGCGTATAGATTATGCATGGTTTATCGGCATTATGGCAATCGCAGGATTGTAAAAGATCATTATCCGTTACGGCTAATCGATGATCAGCTAAATCATTTCCAAGATGCTAAGATATTTACAAAATCTCTGGATCCAGATACTGGATCTTGAGAACGGGTTTTTTCATACGAAAGTGGATAAAGATAGCAGGAAATATGGTGTTTATAACATCCGATGGACAGTACAAATTTCTGAGAATGCCATTCGGTTTGTGCAATTCGCTAGCGGTTTTCCAAAAATTCATCAACGCAATCTTTAAAGATCTAATTAATGGCGGGATGGTGCTAACATATATGGACGATCTAGTGCCGGCTAAAGATTATCAAAATGCGTTGCAGAAGCTTGAGTATTTGAGAGCGCAAGTCAGTTCGGATTATTAATTAATTGGAATAAATGTCATTTTTTGAAAACTAGAATTGAATTTTTAGGTTATATAATCGAATCCGATAGCGTGCAACCATCGGAAACTAAGACGGATGCGATTATGAGATTCGACAAGCCAAAAAACATCAGGCAAGTTCAGAACTTTCTGGGTTTATCCGGCTATTTTCGAAAGTTTACATTAATTATATACTTTATATAATTTATGTAATTATTCATTATAATTTATAGAATTTATATAATTATTCATTAATCACGCGGTCCTTGAATTTATTAAGAAAGCATTCTACATTTTATTTTGGAGAAAAAGAAAGAACGCGTTCAAAGTTAAAAATAGCCTTAGCGAGCAAGCCTTTAAAGTTGTATGAAGTTGTTGAATGAAAACTACTATCACTTATAGACTATCACTATCTCAATATATGTATACATAATATTCAGGCATATCTTTCTGTAAAGAATTTTTAAATACATGTATATTTGAATCGAATGGAAAATTTAATTACAAAGAATTAAAGAGATAATACAAAATGAAAAAAATTTAATTTAAATAAAAAAATTTTTATGTAAAAAAAACTTGGCGCTGCTAGATCTTGATTGAAATAATAACAAAGTATAAATGAGAAATTTTTATTTAAAAAAGTGTTACGTCCAGCCCGGAATAAAACTGAAAATAATTGAGAATTAAAAATTAAGATTTGTGAGCGGACTACGGATGAGCTTGAAAGGACGCGAACAGCTGCTGTCTCGAAGGCTAAGCGTGGAAAGCGTGATCCCTTGCACCGAGTCCGAGCGCACTGATAAGGTCTCGGTCAGCAATGCGAAAACGCTATGACGCTATTCCACAGACGTGCGCTAGTCGGTCATTTTCTGGTCAAGAAACTTAATTCCTATTATCATGGATAGACCTCATGCGATCAGTGAGATGGAGGAAATGAGACGAGGTGTTTTTAAGAGAAATAAAGAGAATTTAAAATTAAATTAAATGTTTAATATGGTTTAATATGGTTAATGTTATACATGTTTTTGAGAAGCAAGAGAAATGATGTAATCGAGTAGTGTGCATGTATAATAACTTCATTCTCGATTGCGATTGCGTTTACCATAGACTCCAAATTCCAATTCAAATTCCAATTTTATAAACATGACAACACACAAACGTATATATCTAGTAATGGAAATGAATCGGTGGATGATGACAGAAGGATAAAATGATTCACAATACCCTTTAACCCCGTTAACGATTGATAAATTCAGAACGATTGTCAATGATCTTGATGTTAAACTAGTTCTCTTTAGTATTAATAAATAGATTTACGCGTCCATAAAGATAAAATCCCATCAGATACAACAAGAAACATGGTATATAAGATAGAATGCAACAATTGCGATAAATGTTATGCAGGACAAATTAAAAGTTTAAAATAAGATTAAATGAGCATCGCAGTTATATTCGTAGGAATACAGATACCAGATCAGTGATTACGGATCATAGATTAGAACACAATCACGATTTTTTATGGGACAAAGTTAGAATTTTAAATGTCGAACGTGACTATGAAAAAAGATTGATTTCCGAGATGCTGTTTATTAAACTATACGAAAATAACACAATAAATTTACAAACGGACACGGAGTTTCTACATCATGCCTATGTTTCTGCTCAACAAATTATAAATGTTTTGCGATCTTGTATTATTTTGTTTTTTATTTTACATAGGCTTTATATTTTTTATCTCATTACTTGACTGTCTTTTGACTTGTGTGTTTTAATCTTAATTTATTAATTTTCTATTTTATATTTTTAACTTTTTACAATTCTTTAAAATTTAACTACATATTATGTACGGCTGTTATAGTAATACTTAATTCAAATATACAAAGATCCCGATTTTTATGCAGTTTTTTGTTGTCATTTAGGGATACGATTAAATTGTTTCCCTCACGCAACTTGCCTAACCGAAGTGGGCGACAAACAGTTTACTTTGCCGTGGTAGAGTTCCGCCTTTCAATATTCGTCGTTATATTATTGAAGATAGCTCAATTATTAGAACCGAAACGTTTGAATCAAGAATAAATAAAGAATTTAATCTACTTTAACTGTGCATTGCTTACCGCGCTATTCCCACAGCCCTTTCATTTTTTGAATTATTAATTAATATTTAGAATCGTATTACTTTAACTATTATTAAACTGCAAAATATTATTGAAATGAGCGGATTTTTTCCCATTCGGAGGTTTCAAAGGTTCAGTAAACCCGGTGAGCTTATTCCGCGCACGCAAACACAATCTCCGGGTATAACGCGTATAGATAGTCGAGCGTTCGCAGGTGGCGGGATCGCCAGAGCGCGGTAGCTATCGATACGCGCGTTCACAATTATGACCGCGAGTTTTGCGCGCGATTGCCTAGTAATGACTCTCGTAAATCACGGGCTTGTCGAAATTCGACCCGCTGATTCGCAAGTAGACGTTCTTAATTCTAGCTTTGAGATCGCAAGTTTGGTCTATATGCTATACGGATCGATAGACATCTATATCGTATATCGCAGTCTATAAAAATGGCTGATAACGCAGCGAATGATTACGGATGATCCGCAGATGCACTCGATGCTTTGCGGAGTAGACAATCACCCGGTGGCGACGGATTACTCTCATCTCAGTGATGCGTCTCGCTAAGAATCATGGAGTATACGCGGATTTTGGGGACGCGATCGGCCGGGATCTCCTGGACAGAGAGACGGATTGCCCTCACCTCAGCGATTCGCTCGGTTTGTATTTGGTCGAATGGTTTTATGAGCAGCCAGATGCCGATTTCTCGGGCGGAACAGGGAATATCTCAACTCGTGGTCTTTTTCTCGGCTGTGGAAGCAGAGGTCGGATCGGAAAAGAGAATTTAGCTTTGCCGGAAATTTCCAGGCGGTGGCGGGTTTCTGTTACGTCACAGATTTTTGCTACGCCTCTTCGTAG
Organism: Pogonomyrmex barbatus; assembly: GCF_055798465.1. NCBI lineage: Eukaryota > Metazoa > Arthropoda > Insecta > Hymenoptera > Formicidae > Pogonomyrmex > Pogonomyrmex barbatus. Next base: position 4,227,769 of record NW_028297149.1, read on the forward strand.
GAATCAAGGAAGATCTGGCTTGATAGAGCGGCTTTTTATATCGCCATGATCTGATATTCGGGCGAATTCGGTTTGGATTGAATTGTGAGCGATTAATTAAGCCACCGCTGCCGCTTTAATGAGATCAGCGCTTTTTTATCTCCGGAGGAATTCGTGGAATTTTGGAAATGTTCGGATGTTGCTTCGTGGCGGAGAGTGCGTCTTGGTTTCGGATGCGCTCAGCGGTCTTCGGCCGGATTTGGCGGCGCGGCGTGGAACGCATCCTACGTAAACAGAATGCACGACCGTCTCGCAATTAATTTGCGAGCCTAATTTTAAAAGATGGCTCTTCGTAGAAATCGACGAATCATATGTGTTGCGACGTGTTAAGAGAAGCACCGATAATCTAACAGCTAAATATAAATAAGTTAACAAATTGTAAAGATAACAGAGGCTATAAACAAATTCAAATAAGCGTAGATAATTCAGCTGTTATAAACAAATTGCGATTCGGAAGACTTATAATGATGCTGCGATTTAGAAAAAGAAATAGCATTGATGATTGTTGTATCGCGGCATGTTAACAGAAACACTCATAATTCTGCTGCTATAAACAAATTGCAACTCAGAAAACTATAAACAAATTGTGACTCGAAGAATATGACATCACAGAGCGCGTGATCCGCGAGGTCCGGGTCCACCGTCCGCCGTCGCCGCCGCAATATTCTCATATATCATTTCTTTTCCTTTCATGCTCTCCTTTGTACGTATACCTATCATCTTCTCTCTCTTTCTCTCTTCCCTTGCAGCACTCTTTTATTACGAATTTTAATAACTATTTGGGAATAGGATAATTTAAGTCAAATTTCCGTTGTTCTTTTGTATTTGTCTTATTGATCGTTTGTTATATGTCCAAGCTAAGTACATCATGCGTACCTGACATCGGGTACATGTGGTAAACACATGCTCTGTGGAATCCACGGCTCACCTCTATGATCCTCGAAATTAGGATAAATGAGCATTGTTCGTCGCGCACGACTCGAATTCGCTTCTCGCTCCCGATCGATACGAATCGCTAGACATATTTCGATAGCGTTTTCCATTTCGTTATCGCTTTTACCGTCGTTTTGTATTCCAAACAAAATTAGTTATCGTTGCCGCATTTGCCGTAAGAAGTGGAATGACCTTGTGTGAAGTGTATATAAAGTCGATCATAATTTGAAGCGAACTGTCACGTAAGAAGATTTCCGATTTTTATTGCGTGTTCTTGAAGATTTCCGTTGATTCCGCGAGAAGATTTCCGCAGTGTCGTGCGCGAACCGCATTGTACTTTGATAGCTGAAACTAGCGACAGTCATACCGTTCTCCTCGACCAATTATTTGTATGCGTAATAAATAAACTATATTTGACAATTAATTCCGAAGCTGTTCGATATCCGATTTTCTGCCTTGGTGCATGAATTCTCCATATAAGGTGAACTAGCCACTCGCGAACAATAACTATTTCTTTTTTTTTTGGATAATTACTTTTTGTGGCGGGGGAAAGGAATAAAAATATATATTTTGTATATCATATATATGTTTATTTTTAAACAATTTGAATACATTTTGATTTTAGCGTGAAGCTTTTTTTTTATTCACATTTTCTATTTTTTTACATTGTCTTTTTTTCTTACATACTAAAAACTAAAGCTAACTTCTCTTTTCCTTTCGTTGTGCTCTCGCTATTGTACACGTATACCTACTATTTTCTCTCTCTCTCTCTTTCTCTCTCTCTCTCTCTCTCTCTCTCTCTCTCGCCGTGTCTCTTATTTTATCTGTATCGTTTAGTATTATGGCGTATTATTCAAAAATTGTGTTTATTTATTTTTTTTATCTTTGTTTTCTAATGTTTCATCTCTTGCAACGAGTTTTGTAACTGCATATTAGCAATAGTCGAAGCATCTTTGCTGCGCGAATATGGCACCACGCGACTGTTGTTTTTTTGTGTAAAAAGAAACTCTTGAAAAAACACAACGTTAATCATTATTCCACGTATTATTATTCGGTGTTGAAAGCATCGATTGTCGAACGGTTCAATCGCTTAAAAACGACATGTAAAAGATGTTTACGTTTAACAGTACTTATAAGTGGGTCGATGCGCTGCCGCGTCTCGTGTTAAATTACAACGCGCGCAAGTATTACGTTCAGACTTCGAAATTATTACTTAAAGATTGAAGGGATCCTGAAGGGGGGGCAAGGAAGGACGCACCGAATATCCTTTCGCAAGTGGTCATTCTGGAGCGTGCCTGCGAATCGAACGAATCGTACAGTTGGTACGGCTCAATGTCTTGAAAAAGACGCTATGATTCCGACGCGTGACATACGTCCGTCAGTCCGTTAATTTAGGCAAGAGAATTTAATCCCTTTTGCCTGGGATAGGCCCATATGCGATCTCCAAGAGCGGGCGGGAACGAGCGTGAGAGAATTAAGAATAAATAAATTGATTTATTAATAAAGTAAACTTTTAATTAATTAATGCAAAAAAAACAAAAATACAAGATTAAAACACAAAATACATAAGCATAAAAAAGAAATGATATGCATAATGATTAATCGGTAGATAATGGTAAACGGTTAATATTCTTTCGAATGCTTGCATGTATGTGGAAGAAAAAATGCATGTAAATGTAATACGTGCGTGTTACAAAAGTGTGGGGTCGTCAGGCATAGCAGTTCAGGGTAAGACTCTACGTTAAAATATTTAGAGCCATGCCCGGTTTTTATAATATAAATGAATAAAAATAATAGAATAATTTAAATAAACATTTATGTAAATGTAGAAGTGTTAAACCTTAAGCATGATAAGTCAGAAAGGTAAGTGAAGAGAGCAATGGGAAACGATTGGTATTTAAATGGTGATGGTAAACAGCAAATAATATTAATCCATGCGACTTACTACTGCGATGATTACAAAGAAATGTCGTTGCAGGTGGGTCAGCTAAAGACAAAACGGGAGTCGGGATCAGCGATCAGCGGTTAGTTCTCTGCAAGGTGCTCCTGAGGTTCCACGGTAAGGTCGAAGAAAACAGGAGCGCACGAAAAAAAGGAACACTCCCGTTTGGAATATAAATAAAATGATAATTGAAGGAAGTTACAAATTTATTTTAATTTAACCGTGTTGTAGCCAGATCTACAACTGATAATAAAAGTAATGCATCCGCATGACAAAAGTAGTACAGTAAGTTCGAAAAACGTCTTTCGAAAGATATCAGAAGTGTAATATCGTAAAAATGCGATCAATCTTTCGAAAGACGAAGAAACGCGCCACATATTATTGCGCAAAACTGATCAGCAAATTCCTCAATTTGCTGATCGAACCGGGCGTAATATTGATCAATCAATATTGCGCGATCAATCGATGCAACCGAAATGAAAGAATGTTGATCAGACATTGATCATTACTATATAATCGGCTACACGAGGACGGGAACGCGGAATCATTCGAAGTCGCGCGAGATATTAACAAGACAAAGTCTATCGCTATAAGTTTCACGCAAACCACGATATCAGAATCTCGAGTGTCATACCCGATCGTCGGTCGCCAGAATAACGCGAGACGCGCCGAGCCGCCCGACGACCTTCAATCGCGTGTGAAAAATATATATAGCTATATATATAAATATATAGCAATTGTAATATTAATGATTGTGCCATTATTAAAATAAATTAAGCAATTTGAAGAAAAGTGTATGTCAGTGATTTCGAGAAGAACGCTTCACCCAGCGATTCTGCTCGGGGTTCTAACCCTTGGCGAATCCGACTATCCTAGATAATAAGGTTATAGCCCATCCCGGATATAACATTTTGGTGACAACGGTGGGAGCGTCAAAAATCATCCCTTAAGAGCAACAGCTTGAGAGGACCATTGCTTACCAAACCAGCAGAATCAAGAGATAAGTCCTGACGTATTGAACTACGGGCAAAAAGGGAGAGGAAAAATTTTCGTGATTCAAGTGATAAGGCCTGCAATAACAGACTAAAGGCTGCAGGCAGAAGAAACAAATTTTTTACCCTCGAATCGAAAATTCAAGACCTGTGGAAAACAGACGGACGGAGAAGGCCCCGTCAGAAAATAAGTCGTCCACGAAACTGTGTCAAAATAGTAAAAATTCAGCAGAGTGCCAATCTAAGACAACGAGTGTTCAGTGGCAGAGGAGCAACGACCGGAAAGTCGACACGCACCGAGAATCAGCCAGCGCCGATCATGTACATCGACACATTTAGATAACAAGGACGCTTTGCCGACACGCATCACTGACAACGCAGCCTGCCGACACACCAGTACCAGAGCCAATACCAGAGCTGCCAGATTAGCATGCTGTAGACCAGGGATGCCATTTCATGTACGATTGCAGCCACGCTGCAGCACGTAGAGGGGATAGACTGACACACACACTAGCGCGAGCGCTCGTCCGTGTACGCTCCGCGCTTCGGCCAAGTTCGAGCGGTAGAGAAGGAGTACCGACAACTGCTGTCTTCTTCTTTCTCGAGAAATGCTGTACCGCTGATTTGAAGCTGGCGTCTTATGACATGACACATATTAATCATGCGATGTCATTGTCGATTATTTTTACATATACTTTTATACATATATTTTATTAAGTTAATAACATTATATTATTACAATATATTTTTTTCATACATAAATAAAAATTAAAATTTGTAAATACAAAAATCTCTCTCTTTGCCAATATATACGCTTTTTATTTGCAAAAAGTAATTATTATATTAAAAAAAATTTATTGTGGTCTTATAAAAATATTTAGATATAGCTATTAAAAACTGAATAAATATATAAATAAATATATAAATAAACAATATATATATATATATATTATATATATTTATATTATATATATATATATATATATATATATACCAATAAATATATAAAATAAATATTAGATATATTATTATATAAAAGGGAGCTGAATATAAAAAGGCTATATAGCTTTTATGATATTAATAAATAATAGATAATAATAAAATTAATAACTGATATGAATATATCAATTGCAAAAAGAAATTCAAATTATGTTAACACTCTTATCTTTTCATTATTGTTATTAGTTTTTAAATGTTTAATGCTTCTTTGATAAATTATTACTAAAAAGAATAATTATTACTAAAATAATATAAAATAAAATAAATAAAATTATTACTAATTATTACTAAAAAGAATAATTAATATTTATTTTAATAAAAATTTAATCTACTTAAATTAATAATTAATAATAATTAATAATAATGAATCCATTTAAATTTATTTTTATATTTTTTATTAGAAATAATATTTTTTTACAATAATATTTCTTTTTCTCCTCTACCTCTTTCACTTCTTCCCCTCCGGCCCTCCCTCCAACTATACAGCATCCGGCCCCCCCTTTGCAAGGCCCACCTTGCACGGGAACGTCCACCATTTCGTCTATAAGGCACTGAAAATAATTAAATGTCAATTAATATGTTTACATATATATGTATTATACATGACATATATGTGTGTATTTATATACATATAATTATTTCAATAAATAATACCACTATCTTGCTGCTGCTGCTGCTGCTGCTGCTGCTGCTGCTGCTGCTGCTGCTGCTGCTGCTGCGGTTGTTGTTTCTGTAAAAAAAAACTTTTGAAAAATCTAAAAATTACAAATTAACCAAATACAGATCTGGAAATAATTTTATTGGACCATCAATATTATTACGTAGGACACTTAAATATAATAATAATGTTCATAAATTTCTGATCTAGCAACCGATTTGAATATAAGATTTCACAGATAATCATTTTAAAAATCCAATAAAATTATTTACATATCTGTCCAAATTGTTATATTTGTCAGCAAAAGCGTTCTTTTTCTTACCAGCAAGTTTAGCTGCTCCCGCAGCTGTTACAGCTGCAGCTCATGCTGCTCTCTCAGTTGCTGCATTTGCAGCTCATGTTGCTTTTGTTGTTGTTGCAACATGTCTGCAAATTTTTTCTTTTGCTCTGTAAAATACATAAACTATATATAGTAACATTATAATAGTATAATAGTAACATTATTATACTACTGATTATACTACTGATATCAGATAATGATAAAGTTTAATACACACGTACATGCGTACGCACACAGCACACGCACATGCAGGCACACGTACACACAGGCACACGTACACACAGGCACACGCAGGCACACGCAGGCACACGCAGGCACACGTAGGCACACGTACACGCAAGCACACGTACACGCAAGCACACATACACACAGGCACACGCAGCACACGCCATGCAGGCACACGTACACACAGGCACACGCAGGCACATGTACACGCAGGCACATGCAGGCAAATGCAGGCACATACACATGCAGGCACACACATACGATAATGAAGCATATATAAATTACATTGAAAATGTGATTTTTATTTCTGAAATAATAATAAATTGTAACTAACCTGCCATTTCGTCGTCAAATATGCTCACTGCTCACTGTATGCTATATGCTGCTCGCCGAAAGAAACAATGATCTCGATTTTCTATTGTTTATCTCACGATGCGCGACGATTTCATTTGTCTTTCGGTGACTTCGTGTACCATCTTTCGATCACATCGTGTATCGTGTATCCCCATCTTAACTTTTTAATATTGAAGAATATATTCAAGATTAAAAGGTATAACTTTCCATATATACATTTATACACACACACAGACGTGTGTGTATATATATATATATATATATAAATATATTCACATATACGTATACGGAGAGAGATTTAGGATCGTAAAATATTTTAACAAATAACAGAATCCTGATCTCTTTCCGTGACACACGCATACATATAATTTTCATATTATATTCATATTCTATTTCTCTTTTTATCTTTTTCGATTTTTTGTCCTTTTAAAATTTATATGGAAATGTGTGACGAATCAATCAAAAAACGTAAATGAAGCTTTATAAAAGCTTGGCTTACTGATAATAGATATCAATCATGGATACGCGAGGTATCAAATAATAATAGTCAGTATCATTGTAGCATTTGCAATAAGAATTTTTCATGTAGTTCATTAATTTCTCGCTATGCAGATTCTGCATGTCATAAAAGTAATCTTAAAAAAGAATCATCATTATCTAACAATGATGAAAAATCAAAAAAAATATCTCAACCAGTTTTTCAACAGAAATGGTTAGATATCGAAGAATTCAAATGTTGGTTACGAGAAGTTCCTAACAATGCAAATTTATCTTTTTGTTCAATTTGCAATAAAACTATTACTGGTGGTTTAGCACAAATATATCATCACGCAGAATCCAAAACATATTTAGATAAATATAAAAATTTCATTGAGATAAATAAATCAAATCAAAATTTGCAAACGGAAGATAATGAATCACTTTTGTCGTTTGATGAGCGTAAAAAGTTAGCAGAAATTAGATATGCCGCATTAATTGCTGATAAAAATATTTCTCATCAAACTGCAAAAGAGATTCTTAATTTTTTTCAACATATAGGAAAAGATCCTAATATATTAAGAAGCATGAGCATGGGTCGTACAAAATGTAAAAATATTATTACAAACGTTTTATGCCCAATTGAAACGGAACGTGTCGTTAACAAAATTCAGAACACAAAATTTTCAATATTTATTGATGAAACATCTGATATTTGTAATACTAAATGGATGACTTTTATGGTACGATACGTTGACCCGGAGACATTAGATGTTCGTTCACAATTAATTAAATTAATTAATATTGATGCCAAAGATTCCAGCGCAGAAAAATTGTTTCAAGCATTTAAATGTGAAATGTGGAAAATGAAAATACCATTTTTAAATATTATAGCTCTATCATGCGACAATGCATCTGTCATGATAGGAAAATTTTCATCATTTAAAAAAAAATTAGAAGAAGTATGTCCACATTTATTAACATTTACATGCCCTTGCATTCCGCCGCATTAATAGCGCATGCTGCATGTAATAAAATACCAGAATTTTGCGAAGAATTTTTACGAAAAACTTCTAGTTTTATTAACAATAGCCCCAAACGATTATCTGTTTACAATGAATTTTCTGAGTGTTTCCAAGAAACAAATCACAAATTGTTAAAATTATGTGATACACGCTGGCTTTCTCATTACTTATGTGTAGAAAGACTTCTGGAATCTTGGGAAACAATTAAATATTTTTTGAACGAAATAGTTGTAAGTGAAAAAACACAACGTGGAGAACATCTGTTGTCTATAATGGGTAATATTGAAACAAAAGCCTATTTTCTTTTTTTAAAATACGTTTTAAATTTCTTTAACGCATTTAATGCATTTTTTCAAGCATCAGAAACACGAATTCATTTATTGCAGCCAAAATCTTTACAGTTTCTTTTTCAAATTTGCCGAAACTTTTTAAAAGATGAATATTTAAAACCTTTTTCTGTAAACACAGTTTTCTCTTTATCAGAGAATCACAAAATTCTTCATAAAATTAATTTAGGTACAGAATGCGAAGAATATCTTTACGAATTACTGATGCAAGGACACGAAGACGCAGTTACAACAGTTCGAACAAATTGCTTGATGTTTTATGTAACTGCTGCAGAAGAAATTCGTAAAAGATTACCGATAAATAATAAATTTTTATTAAAATTACAAGTTTTTAGACCTTTTGTAAGCTTATTCAATACTGATAGAGAAACTTCATTTAATGATGTTTCTTTTATAGCTAAAACTATCGGTAGTGTTGATGAAAATGCTTTAAAGAAAGAATGGATTGCATTGCCATTAGATTTTACAATGGAAGAGAAGCAAAATCTTTCCAAATTAAATTTTGATAATATGTGGAAGGAAATTTTACATCCAAAACATCCAAATAATATTACTAAGTATCCAAATTTAACAAATGTTCTGAATGCTGTTCGATCACTTCCAAATTCAAATGCCGACCCAGAGAGAATGTTTTCCTCTTTAAGTAATTTAAAAACAAAAAATCGAAATAGATTATCGTCGGCTTCCATTAATGCCACATGCGTTTTAAAATCAGGATTAAGGGCGAGAGGAGAAACATGTTTAAACATGATGATTGAAGAAAAGTATTTGTCTCTTATGTCAACAGATAAATTATATGCTAATATTGCTAAAAAAAAACGCAGTACTTTAAGGCTACATGCCGTGAATGACAATGAAATTGCTGGTCCCTCATGGGCAGGTTAAAAATGTTAAATATTAGATTATTAGAATCTTGTCCATAGCAGACATCACGCTTAAAGAGAATAAGCGTGTAAAAAATCTTGTCCATAGCAGACATCACGCTTAAAGAGAATAAGCATGTAAAAAATCTTGTCTATAGCAGACATCACGCTTAAAGAGAATAAGCGTGTAAAAAATCTTGTCCATAGCAGACATCACGCTTAAAGAGAATAAGCGTGTAAAAAATCTTGTTTGCGGGAGATATTATGAGAAAAAAAAACGAATTTGTATCAATAATATGTATGCGTATAGTTATACATAAAACACACACACACACACAGGGAAATGTAAAAAATCAATTTTGCAATATTAAAAAATTAATTTTTAATATTACAATAATTAAATTATTTAAATTATTTTTTATTAATAATTTAAATAAATAATTTTTTACATTTCCCTCCTGACGGAAGAGACCACCACCTTCTCGCGGTTTCCGTCGAGCAACAATATATACGTTTTTATATTTATAGAAAATAAATACAATAAAAGTACAAGGAATACAATATACAAACGCTAAGTTTTTAATAATTATATATAAATATCTTTATAAGACCACAATAAATTTTTTTAATATAATAATTACTTTTTGCAAATAAAAAGCGTATATATTGGCAAAGAGTGGATTTTTGTATTTACAAATTTTAATTTTTATTTATGTATGAAAAAAATATATTGTAATAATATAATGTTATTAACTTAATAAAATATATGTATAAAAGTTTATATGTAAAAATAATCGACAATGACATCGCATGATTAATTCGTGTCATGTCATAAGACGCCAGCTTCAAATCAGCGGTACAGCGTTTCTCGAGAAAAAAGAAGACAGCAGTTGTCGGTACTCCTTCTCTACCGCTCGAACTTGGCCGAAGCGCGGAGCGTACACGGACGAGCGCTCGCGCTAGTGTGTGTGTCAGTCTATCCCCTCTACGTGCTGCAGCGTGGCTGCAATCGTACATGAAATGGCATCCCTGCTGTAGACTTGGAAAGTTTACAGCATGCCACACAAGCGAGCAGCCCGTGTACGTGTATTCGCGCCGAGTCGTCACTCCTTCGACTAACATCGGGCAGTGAAAGAGGACAGTATACTGCTGACTCTTTCTCTACTGTCTCTTTCTGTTTGCTTCCTGTCCTTTTTTTTTCTCAAGCGATAGTTAAAGCGTGCATGATTCTTCGTGCTACGTCTGTTCTCCGCTCACACACACACACACACACACACACACACACACACACACACACACACACGCGCGCGCGCGCGCGCGCACACAATTAATTATATTAATTTTTTTAATAAATAAAGAAGGGGTATATATATATATATATATTCTTTATTTATTAAAAAAATTAATGTAATTACAAATTTAATAAAATAAATTTTATTATTAATTAATAAAACAAATATATATATTATATATTTTCCAATGAATAAATATTTAAAGTAAATATAAATGTATTAGAAAATTTTGGAAAGCAAATCCACTCTTGGCCAATATGTACGCATTTTTCTTAAAAAAAAAAACCTTCATTTTCAATATAAATGACTTATTTTTAATACAAAAAACAATTAAAAATTAACTTCAATGTTATTTGTTTTGTAACTATTCAGTGAGTACATTTTTTATTCGTCAATCGCAAGTATAAATAACATTTTAAAAAAAAGTAAGAAAGTAAATGTAATAAAGAAAAGTACTATTATTGTAGTAGCAATTTTATTGCAGTTTCATTAATAGATTATGTACATATTGTTGCTCAACGGAAATCGCGAAAAGGTGGTGGTCTCTTTCGTCAAAAAAATGCTTGTCACAACACAACGTATTTTCAAAGAATGAATGATAGAAAAGAATAGAGAGTAGAAACAGAAAGGATAGAAAGGATGAAAAGAAAAAAAATAGGAAAAGTATAAAGAGAAATTGAAGGATAGAAAGAAAAAATAGAAGAAAAGAAGAAATAGAATATAAAAGAATAGAAACAAGAGATAACAAGAGATAGGACAATAGAAAAATACAAAGATAGAAAGATAGAAAGATAGAAAATAAAGCAGGAAAAAGACATGCGATACATAGAAATTAATTTGATTACGTAAAGGTTACTTTACAAGATTTATAATTCATGACAAAATTTCATTAAGAAAAACAAAACCACTTGAAAAATAAGATTACGTTTATAAATAAATACGTTAATATATATGTATATATAAAATTTATGTATATTACATATAAATAAACATGTATTTGTTTTAATAGTTCTCAATAAATTTGCCAGGTGTTAATCCTGCTTAAACTTAAATTTTGATTTATTTTATCAAACGCCACATGTACTAAAATGTTTCTTTTTATTCAAGAAGCGCTCAAAGCTGTAATCATTTAAATTTTGTTCAAATGTATTTAACGAGATATAGATCTCGATTTATATCACAGATAACATAATGTTTGAAAAATAACAGTAAAAAATACACATCTACGCAATTTTAATATCAATATACAATTTTAATATCAATATAAACAACATTATAATTATTGTTGCATTGTGTCGTTGCATCATAGGATGAGTCTACATTTCATAAATCCAGGAATGCAATACAGACAAGAAATAAAAGTACAAAATTAATCTCTCGAAAACAAGAATTAGACGAATTTATTACGCACAGAGCATTTAAATCAGGAAGAACGAAAATCTTTATTAGAATTATGCCATGAATACAACGATATGTTCCATTTAGAAGGAGACACATTAACGTGCACAACAAAAATAAAACACGAAATATCAGTAGGAACAGATTTGTCATCGATAAATGTACGCCCTTATCGTTTACCCGAAAAATATAAAGATGAAGTAAACAAGCACATCCAAGAAATGCTAGAGCAGGACATTAACAGACCGAGCGTCAGCCAATGGACCACTATTAGTCGTGCCAAAAAAGACGCTTCAGGTAAAACGAAATTACGAATTGTGGTTGATTTTAGGAAATTGAATGATCTCACAATCAAAGATTCATTCCCGTTGCCCAACATAGTGGATATACATGATCAGCTGGGCAACGCGAAGTATTTTACGATATTAGATCTCGCATCAGATTACCACCAGATATCAATGGCAGAGCGAGATAAAAATAAAACTGCATTTTCTACGCCATATGGTCATTACGAATTTAATAGAATGCCGTTTGAGTTGAAAAACGCACCTGCGACTTTTCAGCGCTTAATGAATTCAATTCTAACGGGCCTATAAGAGATTAAATGTCAAGTATATCTTGATGATATTGTAATATACGGTCCTAGCCTTAAGGAACGTAATAAAAAATTGGAATTAGTTCTTTAAAAATTAAGAAAAAACAATCTAAAGCTTCAACCAGACAAGTGCGAATAGAAGTAGTTTATTTAGGGCATATAAATTATACGAAAAGAAGTAGTTTATTTAGGGCATATAATTACAGAAAATGGATTTGATGGATTTTACCAGATCCATCAAAATTACACGCCGTAAAAAACTTTCCTACGCCCAAAAAGATAAAGGACGTGCAAGCATTCATTGGATTAGTCGGATACTACAGAAAATTTATCGAAGACTTCTCACGAATAGCAAAGCCATTAATGAAACTTACAAAGAAAGGAGAGAAATTTGAGTGGTTCACAGCACAGCAAAACGCGTTTGACACGTTAAAAGACAAATTAATGACGGCATCTGTATTAAAATATCTTGACTTTATAAAAGAATTTCTCTTAACTACAGATGCATCGGACTATACAATAGGAATCGTATTATCGCAAAGCGAGATAAATCAAAATCAACCAGTCGCGTACGCCAGCTGCGTATTATCACGAGCGGAACAAAATTATAACACAACAGAAAAAGAAATATTAACGATTGTCTGATCAGGGAAACATTTTAGACTATATCTATGTAACAGTGCATCTTTCCCGACATCGGATTAACTCGCCGGTACCAGGATTCAGAAGAAAGAGGAAATCCGAGCTTACTAACAACAGAGCAATTAACCAAAATCTAATATTTATTGCGAGACTAATCATATATATAGAGGATAGGTGGGTGCGCGCGCGCGCGCGCGCGCGCGTGTGTGTGTGTGTGTGTGTGTGTGTATGTGTGTATGCGAGTGTGTATTCAGGTGCAGTGTATGGTCCCGCAGAATATTTTACAATGATAAGCGAAAATATTAGGTGTACAAAAAAGTTCTGAGCTTTTTTTTGTAAAATTCAATCTTTATTCAAAAACAAACAAAAAAATATTAATCAGCAAAATATTCCCCGTTTGCATCAACGACCTTTTGCCATCTTTCGGGTAGCTTGCGAATTCCTTGACGATAGAAGCTCACCGGCTTCGAAGCGATAAAGTCATCAATGCATTTTCGTATCTCTTCAAATCTCACGAAATGTGTATCAGCCAAATGATGCTGCAACGACCGGAATAGGTAATAATCGGAAGGCGCCATGTCTGGGCTATACGCCGCGTGCAGGAGAAATTCCCAGCCAACGCAAAGATATGGTCTTGAGTCGCTTTCGCAACATGTGGTTGAGCATTGTCATGAAGCAAGATCACTTTACGACGTTCTTGGCCAGTAAATGGTCTCTTTTCTTTTAATGCATCGCTCAAATTGGTCAATTGTTGTTGGTAGCGGTCTGCTGTGATTGTTTCACCCGGTTGTAACAACTCGTAATACAATATACCTTTCCAATCCCACCAGATACAGAGCAAAACCTTCTTGGCGTGGATATTGAGTTTTGGCGTCGAAGGTTGACCAGGGTCAACCTATGATTTTCTACGTTTAAGGTTATCATAAAGAATTCACTTTTCATCGCCTGTAATGATTTTGTGTAGAAAATCTTTTTTCCGGAACTTTGAAAGCAAAGTGAGTGCAGTGTCACGCCGACGATTTTTATTGTCTTCGGACAATTCATGCGGAACAACCCATCTGCGTTCCTTCTGAATCTTTCCCGTATGTAAATCATATGTAAACGTACGGAAATGGTTTGCTGCGTAACACCGAGCTGTTCTGCAAGCTCCTTTTCAGTTTGCGCAGAGTTTATATTCAGCAGTGCTTGCAATTCGTCCGTTTCAATCTTTTGAGGGCGTCCAGCACGCGGTTCATCTTCAAGACTGAAATCTTGTTGGCGAAATTTTTGATATCATTTTTTACATGTAGTATGACTTACAGCGTTCTCTTCATATGCAGCACAAATCATTGCAGTGACTTCAGCAGCATTTTTCTTCAGATGAAACGCGAAGTAGATGGAAAATCGAATATGCTCTTTTGTTATTGCCATCGTGAATAGTACTGATTTTTGAGGTTATGTGCATCAAACACCAAACCGTATGGCATTTTAGAAGACCAAATGTCAACGCTTTAAAACCGCAAAAGGGCGGGAAGATATATAAAATTTAAATTGTTATTTCGGTATGAAATCTATTATCGGTATGAATTTGTATGAAATCTAAAGCTCAGAACTTTTTTGTACACCTAATACAATGCTTGCAAAGCAGAGCAGCGGTGTCTACAGAGATTGCAAAAGCGGAGTAGCGATAGCGAGTGATACAGAGGTCGCAGGAGCAGAATGACGGTATTTTACAGAGTAGCGATAGCGATAGATACGGAGCTAGCAGAAGCGGAGTAGCGGCGCTTATAGAGGCCGCAGAAGCGAGGATAATTACACAGATCGCGGAAATGGAGTAGCGGTAGCGATAAACTTACAAGCTAACTATATACAATATGTACAAGCCCAAGCGAGGGCAGTCGCGCGCGCGTGCGCAAGCACGCTACCGACGCCGGGAGTCCCTGGCTTCGGAGAGGTAGTATCCTTCTCCGCGGTAGCGTCAAGAAGTCGGGAATACCAACACCAGTGACACCCTGGCTTCGGAGAGGTAATACCCTTCTCCGTGGTCTAGGCACAAAGTCAGGAAAATAAGGAAATCTCGATCGAGGCTCGGGAACACCCTGAGTATTCTCGCTCGAGATGCACGGGAACTGATGCCGACTCGGATTGGTGCTCGTCCGGCGAGCCGGCTTATATACCGCTCCAGCTGCCCCTTTTTCGATTTTCTCGGAAAATTTTTCTCTTTTGGAGGGGAGTTCCCCACGGTGGGAATTATATGGATAGTGGCGTTCGAAGAGCGCTGGGCTGATGGTCGGCCCTACGACTAGTGACGGCATGCGTACCGTTACATCATCCCCTTACGGCGCGGGAGGTGGAGTGGCCGCGTCCAGACGGCGGATGACCCGCATTCTGCCGCCGGGGTCGAAGCGGATGATCCATTTGCCGGTCGGTCGAGTGACCCGGTATTTCCGTGCCATCGTGACTGACAAAAATAGCACTTCGACAACCGTATTGTCGTCGAGTCAGACCGTGATAGGTAGTGGCGTCGGTGAGAGTCGCGGCGGCGACGGCGGGCACACTCGGTGGTGCTGATCCACTGGTTGGCGTGATCCGGTGGCACGTCTCCGGCTGGCGCCAAGGTCGTCGCTTGCTAATCGGAGTTGCTACAATGGCACGATCTCGCGCGGTCTCTGGGGTCGGGGTGATGATGGCTTCTGTTGCGGCAGCAGCTCCGGCGACTTCTTTGTCCGGCTGGGAGATCCGAGCCTTTTTGGTCGGCTGGGGCGGAATTTCCCCGACCATGCGCCGTCGTTTTCGCGGCGTTGCTGGTAGTAGCGACGCCAACCAGACCGCCTTTCGTCGGTGATCAGCACGAATGTTGGATACTGATCCCTGGTCGGGGCAGATGGACGCCCTGTCGGCCACTCGGTTCGATCGGAGACACTGACGGTGTCGGTGGTAGTCGGACAATGACCGGTCGCGGTCTCTCCTCCGAACTGTCGAACAACTCCCCAAGCAACTCCCTCATCACTCGTTTTTGCTCGCTCGTCATCGCTCGCTGTTGCTCCTTAACGTTCGACATGGTGCTCGCTATGGCGTGCTGTCATGACGGGTCGCTGATCGGCGCAGCTTCTTATATAGGTCAGCTTGTGGGCGGGGTAGAGTAAGGCGGGTGGTGTGTCTCCGCTCTACGGGAGGCGCCTTTTACTCGGCGGATCGAGCGGCGTCTGGAACGAGGTGTCAGGGCCATAGTGCGTGGGGTGCCCGAGAGCCTTGGCGAGCTCAGGGCCGTTTCACTAGATTCCGGGTCCCCTCCCTTTGGTTTTTCAGGGATGTCGTCTGGGATTGGTGCCGCAGGTTTAAGGTCCTTAATGTGGACCTGCTTGTGCCACTTTCCCCGGATATCGCGCAAGACAACCGGGGACAGGACGCACTTCCATCGGGTCGGCGTATCGTGGAGCTAGCTTAGCGTTGAAGGCGTCACCCTTTCGAGACAGGGAGTGTTCCCGCTTCCACTCCCATTCGTGGTCGCTATTCCCGTCTTCGTAGATTATAATATCGTTCCTGCCGGTGAAATGCCCGTGCCAGGTGTATCCGGATTAGCTCGAACACCTCTTGCTTTTGGTTGCTCTCAGGTAAGGTGGCGGTGACAGGTCTCTTCCGGTCGCTTGGATGGAGCCGCGCGAGTTCACGTTCGTGATTGAGGTAAGCCGTCCCGTAGCTTCGTGCTGAGCGGTATTTACGGCGAACTGGAACGCCGCAATATATTCGCCCCATCTCTGGTGCGGTCTTTCCATATATTGGCTAATCATGGTTTTTATAATCCTGACCCGTTCTAGGGTTGCAATGTGGCGCGTATACTGGTGTAGTCCAATGATGCCGAATGTTTCTAAAGTAGCATGGAATTGGCGAGAGGTAAATTGCGCATCGTTATTTGAGACTAACTCCTGTGTCAGTATATGATACGATTGATGATTTCCCATGCGAGATTTGCTGTCGTGGCCTTTCGAAGGGGCACCATTTCTACCCATTTGCTGAAGCGGTCTTGGGCAGTCATCAGGTATATGCCCTCGCCCCATTCGGGGCAGTGGTCCCATCAGGTCTACAGCGATTTGCTGCCACGGTACCTTGATCGAAGTGGTGTGGAGGCGGCTTGCAAATGGTTATTGCACCGGTTTGTGGGCCAGGCACTTGGCGCATCGTCGTACATATTGCGCGACTTCTCGGAATATTCCCGGCTAATAATAGAGCCGAGCGGGAAAAGGTTTTCGCTATCCCCAAGTGTCCGGAGGCCGAGTCATCGTGCATCCGTCGCATTACGTCGGGTCGGTCTTCCCGAGGCACACACTATTTCCATTGTTCCTCCGCTGATATTTCGCAAAAATCTAGGTCGTGGAGAATGTGTCGGTAGAGGCGGCCTGCGCGAATCTGGTGGTCAGACCATTGGATGAGCTGCGTCTTTATTTCGGCGGCGATTCTTTGGTACCATGGACAGCGGGGGTTCCGGCCCACGGTACAGACCAGTGGCTTGCGGAAGAGAGCATCCGCTACCTGATTGAGAGTCCTCTTGCGGTATCGGGTCTCAAAGTCGTATTGCTGGAATTCAAAGAACCACCTTCCCAGCCGTCTGGACGAGGCTTCAAGTTGATGAAGCCACTTGAGTGATTGGTGGTCAGTAATCACGGTAAATCGGTATCCCTTGAGATAGTCGCGCATCCGTCATATCCCCCATATCACAGCGAGGCATTTCAGTTCGGTAGCGCTGTAGTTGCGCTCCGCTTGGTTGAGGGTGCGATTAGCATATGCGATAACTCGCTCTTCATTGTTCAATTGTTGCGTCAGCACCACTCCGAGGTCATATGAACTAGCGTCCGTCTGCAGGGTGAACGACCGGGAGAAATCTGAACAGGCTAGAACGAGCGTTGTGGTGAGGGCCTCTTTTAATTGCCGGAACGCCTGATCTTCGGATTCTTCTCACGTCTACTTCGTATTTTTTTTTGTGAGGTGAGTGAGGGAGGCGGCCAGAGTGGAAAAGTTGGCAATGAACCTTCGGTACTAGGAGGCTAGTCCTAGGAATTGCCGAACCTTGCGTATCGTAATAGGTGTTGGCCAATCGGTTATGATCTTTACCTTATCCGGGTCTGTGCAGATGCCTTGCCGATCAATGATGTGTCCCAGATACCGCAGGTTGTCCCGACAGAATCGACATTTGTCGGGATTTAGCCGAAGCTTAGCTTTACGGAGTCGACGGAAGACCTCGATCAAATGCTTCAAATGTTCCTTAAATGATCCACTCGCGATGATTATGTCATCCAAGTATACTAGGACGTTCGGTTCCAGATCTGGCCCCAGAGCACTATCCAGCAGTCTTTGAAAAGAGGCGGAGGCGGAGTGTAAATCGAACGGCATTACTCGAAACTGGAAGAGCCCTAGTACGGAAGACCTCCTGGTACGGTAAAAGCGGTGGTGGGCCGGGGTGCGAGTGGTATCTGCCAATATCCACTCTTTAGATCTAACGTGGAGAGGTATCGGGCTCCACGAAGCTTGTCAAGCGTCACCGTGATGTGTGGCAAGAGGTATGCGTCTTTTTCGGAGGCTGTGTTCAGCTTGTAGAAGCGACGTCTCCCATCTTTCTTCCGCACTACCACTATCGATGAGCTCCAAGCGCTTGGAAGGCTCGATTATCCCTTCCTGGATCATTTTGTCGATCTCTTCGTTAATTGCATGGCTGGATTCTGTGGCCGGTATCGCTGCTTGATAGGGGAGCCTGGCTTGAGTCTGATTGTGTGTGTTATGCGGTTGGTCGGTCCAGTCACTGAGTCAAATTTTGATAGTTCTGCAGCGAGGAAATCTTGAAGACGATCGCTTTTTCCCGGCGTGCACGAGGTGATCCCAGCAGAGTTCGGGTCGTGAGTGGTTCGAAGATTTCTGAATACAGGCGGTCGCAAATCGAGATATTGAGGCGACTCCACAAGTCGATACCGAACAATCCCTGACTATCCATTTGCGGTAGTATGAAAAAGCGGTGTTGGTACGTCTTGTCGCCTAGAGTAAAGGGCATCTCGAGAGTTTCGCTAATTGCGACTCTGGTATCATCGACTAGATTGACTTGGCTTGTAGCCGGCTCCCGTTGGAGTCGGTCAGAGTCCAATAGTCGAGCCGTTTCGGTATTCAGAAAAGAGATTTCCGAGCCCAAGTCGATGAGAGCCCACAGTTTTTGATTTTGGACCCGAATCTGGACGTGTGGTCGCGGATTATAGATTAGGCGGAATCGGGTCGGTCGATGACCGCGGCTTCTTCGACCCTTGGTCCGTTTCCCTGCGGCGGGTGACAATCTCGGGTAAGGACGTCGTCCTTCCCGCACCGGGAGCAAAACTTCTTGACGGAGGTGTTTATATTCTCTCCTCGTATGCCCCCGTTGTTTATATCTTCAGCAACAGTCTTCTCGATTGTAGATGGCGGCTACTACGGCGATCTTGGCGGATCGTGACGCCGTCATCTGATCCTGTTTCCGACTTTGGATGACCTCTATGCTCGAATACTCAGCTCTTTTATTGTGGAAGCATTGCACTGTGGCGGTCACCGCCACTCCGGCCCTGCACCGAGCGCGCCGGCGCGCGCCGCCGCGCTGCCACGCGCCGACACCGTGGGCCCGCGCACGGGAGTGACACACGCTCGCCACGAGATGGCCAGCCGTCCGACCGTCTGCTCGTGCGCGAAATGCCGTAAGGCCCGCCCGCGCACGAGAGTGATCCACGCGCTCGCCGCGAGATGGTCACCCCGGACAACCATCAACTCGTGCGCGGAAGACCACACGGCCGCTATATAAGAGCGGCCAGCACCAGCAACCGGCACTACCCCTCAATGCGCTCTGGGGCCCGTACACGGCTAAGGAGACACTGAGGTCCGACTGCTTGCGGTCAACTACACGGCCCTTTTTGCCGGCGTTACCGACCCTTCACAGGTCGTACTCTCCCCTCGGTGGCCGTTCACGCCGTGCCTCCTCTCGCCGAAATCTTCTCAGCGGCCATTCACGCCGTTGAGTGGACTCTAGGCATTCCTGCCGAGAGGCACCCGAACGAGCCACACCGCAGACATTGGAGGAAGGCCACGCCGCAGAGACGACGCCGAGGTACACCGCCAAGGATCGGACTCCGCCACCACGTCGCAGCCACCGCTACACAGCCGCCGACCTCGCAGCCGCATCCGCCCGTGCCCTGGCGGCCTGCTGGCCGCCATCTCCGCGGGGAGGACTACCCCCGCCGCCGGCGCAGAGCGGACCACACGGCTGGGAGGACGACGAGACGGCCAGGCACCGACACCGGCGACACCGCGTCGACCAGAGCCCGCGCCGCCAGCGCGGAGGAGCGAACATCGCCCCACGGTCTCCGAACGAGACCGTCTAATCGAGATATTTGACGCCCTCTCGACTTCCTCCTCGTCGGCCGACAGCCACACGTCCGGCCCAACATCGCGGACGCCACCGCGGCCGAACGCAGCAGCTCCGCGGACTTGTCCGCCTACGCCGGGCCGCAGCATCCATTTTCCGGCCCGCAGGGACGCACGCGGCGAACCAATCGCCCCGCAACGAGCGAGGCTTCCGCCGCAGATCGCGGCACATCACCGCCCATCCGTCCCGAGCTTCACAGGACTACAACCGGAGCCCACCATCACTCCGTGGCGCCTCATACCCTTCGACCTGGGGAGCATCACGCGGGGAACGCCCCGCCGAGACCACCGGCAGTCCTCGTTCCACGCCGCCTCGCAGACCGAGGCCTCGCCATCCATCGAAGCCGCTCTAACGACACGAGCCCGGACGCCTCATCACGGCGGAGCCGGTGCCCGCGAGCGACGTACGCAACGTTTCAGAGAGGAACCACGCGCCCCGGCCACCACCGGAGGCACCGCGTATACGCGGGGGACTCAAACTCCCACGCCGCGCCATTAATGTACACGACGTTTTTCTTTATTAAAAATGCTTAAAATGTACGCATGAGAATCGCCTATTTCTGGGAACCAGCACGAACAACCTTCCATTCCCCGTTGCCCATTCCGCCTCGTACTTGAAAAGCGAACAGCGGACTAGCAACGTCGGAGACTCAGCAGATTGACAACATTTTCAGTGGTGGATATACGAACCACCACATTGGTGTACACACATACACCATAGCACAATGCAAAGTTGCAAGTCCAGGTTCATGTATAACTGAACTACTCGCTCTTGCTCCATATATCCCCCGATCCGCCGCATCATAGTCAGGAGATCGATCGCGTAGCTAGCGAATGTTTTTCCTGGTCTTTGGTAACGGCCCTGCATATCGCGTCTTACTCGACGATAGTAATCAGGGGGTAAAAAGCGGATTCTGAAGCTGCGGCTAAAGTCCGCCCAGATCATCTAGAAATCACTATAGTTTCGATACCATACCAGGACCTCGCCTTTTAACATTTCTGGTAGGCCTTGTAGTAGCATCTCTTCGTCGAAGCCATAGCGTGGCGTAGCTCGTCCACGCGTTCTAGGAATGCGAGGGAGTCCTTCCCTTCAAAATAGAGGCCCCATTTTCGGATCTGGTTCAGGATCTTTGTACGTTCTAGTATGGTTGGCTGGGTACTTCGATCGGGTCGCAGGAGACATCTTGTTTCGCCATTTCGCTTGGAGAGGCGGTTGCGGGATTAGCGGACACGACGCAATCGCTTTCGCAATGAATCAAGATTTGCGGTTGTATCGACACCAAGCTGATTCATATCGGAAGAATTAATAATAATTAACAATCTATTCTTTGGGTAGGTTATTTATCCAAGGCTCATGAGGGTTGTGTAAGCTAGGATCTCCACGGAGTAGGTCCCTGTTCGGGCGCCATGTAAAGGTGCACCTTTCCCGACGTTGCGGATTAACTCGCCGATGCCAGGATTCGAGAGAAAGGAGAGATCCGAGCTTACTAACAACACAGCAATTAACCAAAATATAATATTTATTGCGAGATTAATTATATATACAGAGAATAGGTGGGTACGTGCGTGCGTGCGCGTGCGTGCGCGCGCGCGCGCGCGCGCGCGTGCGTGTGTGTGTGTGTGTGTGTGTGTGTGTGTGTGTGTGTGTGTGTGTGTGTGTGTGTGTGTGTGCGCGAATGTGTATTCAGGCGCAGTGTATGGTTCCGCACGAAAATATTTTACAATAGATAGGAGGAAATACAATGCTTGCAAAGCTATCAGAGAGCTACTTGAAAACAAGATCGTCACGTTTTTCGATGATGATCGAATAGAGTTACGAACAGAGGCCAAGAGGAATATCGAAAAGGTCTAGCAAGAAAACAGGAAGACTTACGACAGGAAGAGAAAGGAGCCTCTAGTTATCGTGAGGGAGACCTCGTTGCGATCAAGCGTACGCAGCAAGGCCCTCATCTCAAGTTGAGAGCATAAGTATCTCGGATCGTACGAAATCATAAAAGTCCTGCGCAATCACCGCTATCTTTTGTACAAAGTTGGTGAAAGCGAAGGTCCCATGCAAACATCGTCTGCTGCTGATTATATGAAGCTTTGGATACAGGACGACGACTACGATGACGGAAGACGACTATGATGAATCGGATGACTATGATGGCGAGAGAGGCGAGCGGTCGGAGCGATCTTAATTTCAGAATGGTCAAGTGTGGGATGTCAAATTTGGCGATTATTGCGCACGCGGCATTGATCAGCTGATATTGATACGAGAGTGGATATCGCGTGTATGCGAGAGTAGGTTGCGCGAGGCGAAAGATAGAAGCGAGCGAAGGTTTAATGAGCGAAGTAGCGAGTGACACAGTCCGCGAGTTACCGAGAGCTATTATATCTTTATATTGTAAATCACTTCTAACTATCGATTAAACGATTACATATTAAAAGATCTATTTATCCCTCCGCTCTATTTATCCGCATATCAATAACTTCCTACAAAATTTGGCGACATACCTACGACATTATATTAATGAGAATCAGACGAATTGAGACGAGTGGATCCCGTACGCGATATTTGCCTACAACACAATTCCGCATACCGCCATGAGTTTCACGCCGTTTGAACTAGTTTACGCACAGCACCGCTACCTACGGCCGTAACTAACTCATCCAAATCCTCGTACATACGACAACTATGCGCAAGAGCTCCGCGAAAGGATACGAACCGCGAATCAAATAGCAAAAGAAAGCATTAAAGAAGAAAAACAAAAGGCGAAGGAACGCCTGACAAAAAGACAAAGACAAAACAATTTAACATAGGAGATAAAGTACTGTTACATGAGGAGATGATACGCAGAGGACGATCAAAAAAACTAGACGCAATGTGGATAGGACCCTATGCAATACTAGAAAAAATAGGCGACGTCAACTATAAAATAAAAATGGGCCGCCGAACAATAAATGTACACGCGAACCGAATCAAAGCGTTCGTTGAGAATTAAAAAAGGGATAAAAGTGCATAATAAAAAATAATAAAAAATAAAAAACTTACCGACAGAAAAATCCCAGCAAATTCAGATGATGCAGATATACAGATAATAGTTCCCAATAATAAAACCATATACTAAAAATAAACTAACAGCTAGTACACTACACTAAGAAACTACACTAGAGCACTACACTAAAAACTAAAAGTAACAAATGGCGGGTTTTCGGGGAATTATCCGACGGGGGCGGGAAGATCGTCCTCGTCCAAATCGTTGGCCGGTGCACCCTCCCAAGGATTGTCCGCCAAATCCTCTGCATTTATAGAGGGGAAACTAATCTAAAAGTTCGTATAATTCTAAAGACCACGGTAACTCTACAGTCTTGGCACTCGGGTCATTGGGAATATACAAGATATTCGATCTTCGTCTATTTGAAAAATACCATCATTGTAAAAAGTTTTTATAATGTACATCTACTCTCGCACGCGATCGAAAAATTCGCGATTCGCAAAAGCGTAAAAGCGCTTAAAAAACGATCCAATTCGGGATCGTCACTCTCGGGGTGACGAATTCCACCTCAGGCGACATTTCGCGATCGACGGAATTGCCGGACGAACTCATCTTAATATCAAGAAGACGTTTCAATGATTATCGATATGCAGTCACAGGGCCCATCGCAAAAGATGAAATACTAGAAGGTTTACACAGACAAGCACAAGTTATCGTTATAAAAAGACACCATGAGGAATGATAAACGCTATAAAAAGCAAACTCAACAGATCCAAAGGAGACACTTTTTAATTAAGAAAGCGAAATAAGAATCAAGTAACATTATGCCAGAGAATCCGATAAAACAGAAACTTCTACTTCGAACCGCAAAACTTTATGAGAAATAAGAAATTTTTTTTAACATTACAGAATAAATGTATAGATCCTCAATGCATTATGGAGAAAGAAAAGAAACGTTTAAAATAGAGAATTTTAAACATCACCCCGGAGTATACTTCGAGGAGATAGGAAAAAATGTAATCGAATCATTTTGGAAAATAGTTATAAGAATAGATATTTCATCAATCGAAAAACGAGCAGAGCAAATAGAAGAATACATTCTTAAGACACAAAACGTATGTACCATGTTAGAATTTACAAATAAATGGTCGTGTTACAACTATAATAATATAATTGAAAATAATTACCAGCGACTAAAACATTTAATGAAAAGAATAAACTCTCTGTATAAGACGAAAAATACGAAAACAAAACGAGAACTGATCGATGGAATAGGAACCGTTGCCAAAACATTATTCGGAACGATGGACAATGACGACAGGAAACTAATCAACGAACAATTAAATATTCTACATAACAAACAACAAACGACAAAGCACGTAATAAAAAATTAAATTAAAATTATAAACGCGATGATAGCGCAAATAAATAATCAAGAAAAAATAATCCAACGAAAACGTTTTAGCGAATGCAATCAAAAAACTAAAAACTATAATAACAACGGAAATAAATCACGAGAATATCAAGGAACATTTTATAATTACAAATACAGTCCTCGACGAATTGACACAGCACGCAAAGATACACTAGAATATCTAACTGCAATCAAAAATGGAATATTACACCTGCGACTAATACTACTAGAAGAAATAGTAGAAAATCTTAAAGAAGCAACAACACAAATACCTCAAGAGTTATATTTCCCATTTAAAATAAGGGAAGAAGATTGGATTACGATGGAAAAAGTAATGACGATGAGCGCATACTGCGACAACAAAACAGACGTTTACACAATCTTACATTTCCCATTAATTTCACTTCCAATATACGAAATAAATTTAAACATAATACCATTATCAGTACCACACAAACAAAATATGTCAACAAAATATGCATTAATAGAAATCAATAATCCATTGATAGCTCTAGACACTGACAGACACACGTACGCAAGCTGACTCAAGAAAAGTTAAAACAATGTAAAGAAATAAATTCAAATTATTTGTGCGAGCAAAGTTTCTCGATTAATGAAGACCGACCCATTATTTGCAAAATAAATAAATAAATAAATATATATATATATATATATAGAAACTGATAACCATTATAAAAAATTGTAAAATTATATATAACAATATGATGTCGCGAGTGCCGAGAACGCAATCACGTCCATCGCTGACAAAGTGGATTGCGGCAAGCGATACTTTACCTGACGAATTATTATTTTGTCAAGCGATAGCGATTATCAACGCTACCGTGCTAATCGCGCATTTATTGTGTAACCGTTCCACGTAAAGCAACTGCTAACCGGGTTGCGCGGCCCTTACGCGGAAAGCCGCCGCGCGACTCAGAAATATACCGCGAACGCTGACAAACATTTTGATGACACGGCAAGGACTGGCCTGGAACAGGATAAAAACGGGAGACCGGTATTAGGAGAGGACTCGTCGAGATCCGCCTTGCCGTCACGTCTGTCGCGGTCCGAATTAAGAAGGACAACCTATCAATTTTAATAAAGTTTATTAAGTGGTAAACAAAGTGGTGAGCGCCTCCTTCCCGCCGACTCCCTAGTCGATCCCCGAAACGACTCGCACAACAATATAACAATAAAATATATAACAATAAAAAACAGTATATGGATAACCTTAAGTAATTCATACTCTTGATTATATTTTACACCAGCGAAACAAACGATTTCATGTAAAAATAACAGAGAAACGCGTAAAATTATCACAAATACGGGAAAAATAACACTATCAAATGATTGTAGAATAGTCACAGTGGATGCGATAATAAAATAAAAAAATAAAACATAGGAAAGAAATAAAAACTTATCAAATTATAATATTACAATACGAGACTCCCAACACAAACAAAGCGGAAAAAATTAAATTAAAGGTTGTACAAGACGCGACAGGCCTGACAAAAAGACTAACAAAAAATTTAAACAAAATAAACGACGAAATAAATACTAAAGAAATATCGCTCTTTCTACAAAAGCACTTTGTATATCCTATATCGATAAGTAGCACCACATTAATAATAGTCAGTGTGATGACGATAATAGTTGTAATAAAAAAAAGCAACAAAACATTACTAAACAAATACTCGTAGAGCTAGAAGAAATAGTGAATTACGTAGTATAAACCGCGTCGTTAGAAGAAGCAAAAGTACACGATTTTATGCAAACGATTATAACAAAAACTGTATCGGAAAAATTTTTTGTAAAGCGAAAATCTCGTACCTTCGTTTTCTTTTATGAGGGGGGGGGGATGTTGTAGCCAGATCTACAATTAATAAAAGTAGTCCGCATGACAAAAGTAGTACAGTAAGTTTCGAAAAACGTTTCGAAAGACATCAGAAGTATAATATCGTAAAAATGCAATCAGTCTTTCGAAAGACGAAGAAACGCACTACATACCATTGCGCAAAGCTGATCAGCAAATTCCTCAATTTGCTGATCGAACCGAGCATGATATTGATCAATCAATATTGCGCGATCAATCGATGCAACCAACCAGAATGCTGATCGATCATTACTATATAATCGGTTACACAAGGACGGGAACGTCAAGTCATACGAAGTCACAATTATAAGTCATTTGAAGTCGCGAAATATTAACAAAGTCTGTCGCCAAGTTTCACGCGAGCCACGATATCAGAATCTCGAATGTCATACCCGGTCGTCGGCCGCCAGAATAACGCGAAACGCGCCGAGCCGCCCGACGACCTTCAATCACGTGTGAAAAATATAGCATTTGTAATATTAATGATTGTGCCATTATTAAAATAAATTAAGCAATTTGAAGAAAAGTATGTGTCAGTGATTTCGAGAAGAACCCTTCATCCAGCGATCCTGCTCGGGATTTTAACCCTTGGCGAACTCAACTATCCCAGATAATAAGGTTGTAGCCCATCTCGGGTATAACATTTTGATGGCAGTAGTGGAATCGTCAAAAATCATCCCTTAAGAGCAACAGCTTGAGAGGACCATTGCTTATTAAACTAGAATCAAGGGATAAGTCCTGACGTACTGAACTACGGGCAAAAAGGGGGAGGAAAAATTTTTGAGCCGAGCCTCTATTAACATGGCATTATCTTAACGTTTATAGCTGAACGAGCGGTCAGTGGGATTAAATAACTAACGCCACGAAGGCGGCTATTCGAGTGTGCAGCCTGTCATGGGAGAAAACAAATATTTATTTTGGCAGTTTATGATTTTCCGTCGTCGCTAGTACTAAGGGTTTCTTTACGTTCGACATATGTCTGCCAAATGTTATTTTAGTTTAGTTACAATTTGATCGGATTTTATAGTTTATTTGTTGGTTCGAAAAGCGGGCCCTCAATAGTCTGAGGATCATGTGTTCGGCAAACTGGCGTCCACGGAGCTTGAGCTCGTAAAAATTATTTTAGTTTATTATTCGGGATTTTTTTTACGCTGTATTGGAGCTCGCCCATTCGCTCCGAAAAAGAAAAGAATCGTGAAGTCCACTGGACGTAATACCTCTCCGCCTTAAACAAATGTTGGGGATAGACAACATTTACAAAAAAAAAAGGAAGAAATATAATGATTCTTTTCTCTTTCTTTTTTTTATTAATGAATTATATATTAATGAATTATGTTATCTCTTCTTCGTAAGTTAAAGAATCTATATTTAGATTTTATCACTTACATGAGCATTCTCAAAGAAAAATTTTCCCTTTTTTTTCTTAGAAAAAAGGAGAAAAAAGGTTTTATCATTATTATTGTTATTCTCTCATCTTTTCTATGATTTTTTTTTATATACTTTTTCGCTGAGGTATGTTCCTAAATTGAACGAATACATACATTAATTGTTACATGGAAAGAGAAAAATGCAATAAATACGCTACAATTAAAATTCACAAATACATAAAAGTAGGTATACTAGGCCGGTTCTAACTCAGGTCCTCCGAGGGGGGTGCGGGTGTGCGGGGGGAACGGAAGGCGCGGGGAAGAGGGGAGGGGGAAGTCCGAGGCGGCGATCCTTTGAATTGAGCCGCGGGGGGGGGGGATAGATAAGATAGTAGGTGAAGGGGATATAAACAAATAGATAAACAAATAGATAAACAAGAAGATAAATATATAGATAAATAAATTGTGACTCGAAGGACATGACGTCACGAGGGGGGGGGGGGGGGTAGTGAAGAAAGACGAGGTGAGATAAACAAATAGGATAAGATAGCAAGACGATATAAACAAAATGGGCGGCGAAGATGATATAAAAAATTGACATGACGTCAGAGGGGGAGGGGGCCGCCGCCGAGTAAAAAATAAATATCTCTCTCTCGTATTATCTCTTCCGTTGCGGCTCCCTCTCTCTTATGGCGAATGTTATTTTTTTCTAATTATTTTATGGTGGGGAAGAAAGAAATGAAAGAAATATATGTTTTTTGCATATTATATATGTTTATAGTTTTAAACAAATTGAATACATTTTTAAGTGTGAAATTTTTTTATTCACATGTTTTTTTCTTATACACTAAAAACTAAAGCTAACAGCTCGCAATCGACGAGTTGGCGTCTATCGAATGTATCACAATCGCGTATCGCGTTCGGCACTTCCTCGGGATCTGTTACAACAGACGCGATGTTGGAGAATCGCGTATACTTGGTATCGATCGTATCGACGAATCTGACGAGTCGATCGAACGTCACATCGATACATTCGTCCAGAGCAAACATTCGACGTAACGTCGATTCGATCATCGTTACGCGTACGTTCAAAGATTCAAGACGTACGAGTGTAACGTCGTTCATCAGACAAATTCTGACGGTTAACGGTCCGACGCTTATAAAATTGTCTTTGTAATCATTTCGCAGCAATTTATAGATATTCCATCGCTGCTCGTAGAGTCCCTTCCACGTTTCGAGAGATAGTATCAATTCCTGTCCCCGATGATCTCCCAGAGCGATCTCCACGTAGCTCGGTGGACCAACGTTGATTCCAATTTCCAGAAATTTGTAACCCCTGGCCGTCAGAGCGTAACGTCTGCTCAGTAAGCGCACCGCGCGACGCTCCACCGAAATACTGTGAAAATTAAATATATAATACTGCACAATATTGGAAAAAAGAGAAAAAAATAAAAAAAATGCAGGTGAAACTTATGCGTTACATTCCTTCTTTTGTTTTTCGCCATTGTACGGTGCACTGTTTCCTTTGGCGGAATACATTACGTGTTGTTCGAACGATGGAGGAGCGGAGTACCTTTTTTTGTCGTGCAGATCGTTCGATGGAGGAGGACTGATCGCGTAAATTTTTTTGACATGGCAAACCGTTAATCCCCCCCCCTTTTTTTCTAAGAATTTCATTGTTGCAATCAAACATATAGCGACATGTTCGCAAAGGAGCGCGATGGCGTTCAAATTTTGTTTTCTAGGAAGAGCCCGTGAAAAGATAGCTCTTCGTAGAAATCGACGTACGTGTCGCGGCGTGTCAAGAGAGAAGCGCCGATACTCCGGTTACTATAAACAAATCGGGGAGACTTATGATGGTTTTTTTTCGCCGAAGTCGGCATACGTGTCGCGGCGTGTCAAGAGAAGCGCCGATAGTCCGGCTGCTATAAACAAATTAGAGAGAGACCTATGATGATGCTCCGACAAGGGACAAAGAAATTGTCGATGATATATAATGTGTCATGCGGTGTGCAGGATCACAGTAGTAGATGGAAGTCTAATGTGAGAGAGAGAGAAAAGCGTGCATACAAAAAACGCAAAAGTATCGCGTAGTGTCTAACGAGAAGAAATGGCAAATGACAAAAAGACATCACAGGAATTCGATTATTTGGCGTATATTAGAGATATGTTAAAAATTACTTATCCAACGGAAGCAGTAAGTATATTTATTCACATGTATCTTTCTAATGTTTAAAAATATTATTAAACTCAATATTGTAAAAAAATATTAAACTCAATATTTTTGTAATTTGACAGACATTATATCTCGATGGTATTTCAATCGTGGAAACTGTACAAGTACGAAATCTAATAAAAATTCAAATACGCCACCCGAATGGAGTACGTAACTTTTTCTCCTTTTTTTCTTTTTCTCTCTTTTGTCTTTTTTCCTTTATTTGATATGTAATGAATTGTGTGAAATTGAGATTTTTTATTATTTTTTTGCAGTACTTATGCATATATGACATCAAGATTAATGGCTTTATGAATATCAATCATCGGCGATGGATACGATATCAGCGTCGCCAACACAAGGAATATTTACATTTTCTATGGGAAGAAATTACTCGCGAGGACGTATTTGATCTGCAGAGACTCTTTGGGTTACGTCCATATGAAGAGGATGAAGAAGTGTGGTGAACAGTGGATAACAGTGTGGTGGACAGTCTATAGGATATTCTCATTTATTATTTTTGAATAATTACATAATTGACAATAAATAAAAGTGTATGAATTATTCTTTTGCATTAAATAAATATTAAAAAAATTTTTCACTTTTTTAAATTGTGATTCAATGTTTTTCATGTCCATGCCCAACACCCCGACCTACATTCCTGCTCGACGCGCGCGAGTCATCCCGACAAAATAAACTTCTCGGCGTTATATGATAAGAAGCGGTACGTCGATCGTTAGAATTATCAACGCATGGAAAAGAAATAAAAAACATAATTCGTATATCATATTTATTTTATTCATGGTTATCTGACCACCAATTAAATAATTTGAATACATTTTGTAATGCGCAATTAGTATAGTGATATCCGCATCGCATAGTATTATCAGCATCCAGATTGTTTAGAGAATCTACGTTTTCGTAATCAGCATCCAGAGTCTCGATGTACACGCGCTCATCGTCCAGAAGCAAATTCCACAGCCATTGTCGTTTTTCGTGTCCCTTGACATATACGACAGCATCGCTGTCATCGTCGTCGTCGTCGGCGTCGTCGTCTTCTTCCGTTCCATGCACAGCTTTTGTAATCAAACTCTTAGCTTTGCTGTATGGAATCGTTCCGTCGTCCCATCGTAGTCTATGGTGATGACGTATCACCCAACGTGCGCGAGACTTGTCGGCACTTGCGAGGAAATGCCATGGTATAGGGCTTGCGAAAATATAGTGAGAGAGAACGGTCCGTTTTCTGAGAGCGGCAAACTCCTTTACAACAAACTGTCCTCCAACGAGAAAACCTTGCAGGTCTACGAACGTTGGCACGACCATGACGAGCACTGTTTCGAGACTGCGATCGATTTCGATGTATCGTAGATTTTATTGTCTCTCTCTCTCATGTGCCAGCGATGCTCTTAGGTGATCTTGCGTACAACATTGGTCAACGGATTGTAGTGAACCACGCGATCGTGTATAATGAGACAGTACGCGGTGGTATTCATCGGTACGTTCTCCTTAGTCTCAAATTCCAATCTCACGTCCACGGTTGCGCTCTTGACCGATTCGTTTTGTCGAGAACAATCGATGATTACGAATGGACCGTTATGTAGAAAAGACGTGACGGTGAGACTCGGCTCGAGATACTCGTATCCGTAGTAACCCTTGCAGAAACGCGCGTACGTTTCATACAACACGGACCATCTGTTTTTGTCGAAATCAAGATGCATATCGTCGTACGGATAACGTTCCGAGTTCAGATAGAGTTTCACGTTGGTTAAATTGCAGTCGTCGAATCGGCTCGTGTCCTCAGCCATGACATTTTTGCGACCTGTTTGCAGAGCAAAGATGACGTATCGCGGTTTCTCGAGCTAAGTAGCGGTCTTGATGGCCCACGAATGCTTGGTTGTACGCTGTAACAGCGGAAACTCGTACAGATCCCACGAGCGAAAAGCCATGCTCAAGTATCGTCCGCTCTCCAAAGTGCGCAGCATCGATAGTTTTTTATCTCGCTCAATAACACGTGCGGCATTCGCCATTGTATCTTGAATAAGTCGATCACGGGATCCAACGCCGAATTTCCCATCAGGCAATTGTTGTCGTTACGAAATCATATCAAGATCAATTCGTGACGAGCGTTGATTATCACGCGTCTGTAATCCTCGCAAAATCCCAACAGTGCGTAGAGAGGTACGCAAAAGTTAAAATATCCATCCGCGCTGGTATGCGCATCCCAACCGGCATTCCTCAGAATCACGCTTCTGTCGGATGATATCGTTACGTAATGTTTGAGCGTGCTGGTTACGCCCACGTTTCTGTTACGATCAATCTCCACACTATCAAGCTCGTATCGAATCTCATCGAACAGGAACGCGACAAAATTATTTTCCAGCACCACATCAGATCCCTCGACAACTCTGTTCTTCGTTAGTTTTCCCTCGATATATAAAAAGCTTTCGTACGACAATGTGTACAGATCCTGTTGCTGTATAGGTATTCTTATCTCATCGCTGTACCCGAACGTCGTATTGGCAAACGGGTTGTACGCATGAGTCTCAATCTTGACGATGCGATCGTCGAAGATTGGCTCGTCTTCGACGTCTTCTGTTTAGGATATCAGTCATTTCACAAGTTGCGCACCGCGAATCCTAAAGCTTGTAAAAATTTAACGTTCGACGCGTTAAGTTTCTTCCTCTTCTTGACGCAGCCGGATGAGCGAATATTGTCGATCGATGTTTTCTTTGTAAAAGATGCGTTATCTCTCTGCGTATGCTTCGCTTCGTTCAACACGAGCATCTCAAATGTCACGCTCGCGTTATTACTGTCGCCGTCGTACGTACAATCTGACGGTGATCTCTTCTCCTCTGAAATCGAGCAATCGTCCGTTCTGGTCAACAATGCGTATCGTTAGCTCCGTAATGCTCCGTACGATGACTGGCAGGTAAATGATCTGCATCGGCCTTTCCGATATCTTATATCCTGGCGGCACGCTCGGTGAAAATTCGTGTATCGTGTGCACACTTTTGTCGTTGCTGTATGCGCCCGCGGTCACGTTGCACTCTACACGGATAATGTTTACGTTCATTATGTTGATCGACACGTCCGATTCGTGCCACCTTCGCGGTTGCAGTATACGCCTCGAGAAACCCAGCAGCGATCCAATGTTACGAGGCTTGTTAAAGTTTATTCTGTAGGCGCATTTAATCTCACACCTCATCGTGTTGTAATTTGCGCGGAGTACTATCGGGTATTCTCCAATCTCGTCATCGTCGCGCGCGGTGTCACCAGCGTTACCCTCGGGTGCGTCGCGTCGCGGACGTTTCCGTAAAATCTCATGTTTCAAAAATTCATTTATGGCATGCAGTTCATACGACCCTTCGGGAATCGTAATTTCTGCATCGTCTTTGCCAAAATAAAATGTATTGTTCGAAGCGTTTACATTCGGTATCGTGTGATAAGTCTCCAAAATTGTTAGACCAAGCTCGTAGTCATCGTCGCTCAAATCTATGGCTGGAGAGTAATTTGTCGCGAGAACGCTGCTCTTCCCGCTCAGCGTAAGCGTCAGCGACATGATGGAAAAAGCGTTCGACGAATACTGAGACGTCGCGACATTTTGTCGGACTTTATAAATTCACGCGCGTCGGCCGTTTTGGAGAAGAAGAAACCACAAGCACAGCTGTCCGCAGACGCTCTGATCGTACGTCTGATAGGACGTTCGATTGTACTCTATCGTAGCATCGTCTCCGAAATATCGTATCAGTTCCTTGGGCGGTCGAAGATTACCGAAACTGTCAAAGTACACAACGCGATTGTTTCTCTTTGCGTATGCTACCCAATGAGTACCGGGGCCCGTCGTGTCGTCCAGATTTACGATACCATTTTCATTTCGACGCGCGCCGCTAATCGGTAATGCGTCACGCATGAAAACGCCTCTAAAGTACGGTACGCGCATACGCTTCGCCAGCTGGTCCAATTGTACATTGGTGGTTACACCCGTAGGTATTTTTATCGTCTCTTTGGCGTTTTTTTTTCTTTTTTCGCTGTTACGCCTCGTCCGCCTTTGTACGGGGCGAGATACAGTCCTCGTCCGTACTTGTACGGAGCGAGATACAGTCCCTGTCCGTGCGTTTCCATCGCGCGACGTTGCAGTTCCTCGAGTTGACGTTGCGCGACTTTCCTGTCGTTTATCGCTTTCGCCACGCTGGCCGCTCCGCCGATTAAGGACCCGAGAGCGCCCAAAATTGGCAAAATCGGTAACACCCCACCTCGTTTCGCCGTTGGAAGTATTCGTTTCTTTTTTTTGCCGGATTTTTTCTTCGCCTTCATACCCATGCCGATCTTGGTCTTGGCTTTCATCGCTGTCCAAACGGCTGCAGCTGCAGCTTTCTCGCTCAGAGCCGAATCTCTCGCGATGACGCGTCCTAAGGCTTTATCGGCGAGTACCTTGTCCGCCGCGTGTCTGTCGGTGAGATCGTTGCTCTGAGAATACGCAATGTCGTGTTCACGGCACGCCGCGTCCAGTGGATTTATGCCCGTTTCACCTCTGGCTAATCGCTTTTTCAGCCGAGTACCCGGACCGCAAAACTGATAGCCGGGGATATGTAGTTCGAAAGGAAGCGCGTTTATCGCTCGATTGAGCAGACCTCCAATGTAGCCTTCGTTTGACGCTGTTGCTGGCATAGGCCACAATCCTTTATCTTCGGTGCAGGACCGTCTATATGATCTCGATCCCACGATTGATTATAATGCTCGACGCAGCGACGATAGGTTTGAACCTCCAAATCCGCCTTTATATACTCCGGAAGCTTGTCCCACACGTGATCGATATAATTATCGCACACGCGTAACAGTACGACCTTCGGTATATATTGCAACTGCTCAGCGCTCAAATCCCGAATATCGGAGGGATGCGACAGCGCGAGATACATTTTTGCTACTGAGCGATTCGTGGTTTCGCGCGCCTATAAATAGGCGTTCGATCGAAGCCTAGATAACGCAGTGCGAACATGAAATTTGTACGGCAGCCGCTGACGATACGCGTCGCGAACTGTGACGAGAGAGCGCGAATGATGGGAGACATCGCGACGGAGCGCAAGCACGGTGAAATGTTACCGAGTACTATACGCGCCATCATTTGCGGGCCGTCGAATTGTGGTAAAACCAACGTTCTCATAAGCTTGCTCGAGAGTCCGCACGGTGTACGTTTCGAGAACGTGTACGTATACTCGAAATCGCTGCAACAACCGAAATATCGATACTTGGAAAATTTACTAACATCGATAGAAGAAATCGGCTACTTTACGTTCTCCAACAACAGTGACGTCATTCCACCGAGCGAGGCACGTCCCAATTCGATCTTCATCTTCGACGACGTTGCGTGCGATAAGCAAGATGCTGTGAGAGAATACTTTTCAATGGGCCGCCACTCGAACGTCGATTGCTTCTATCTCTGTCAGACGTACGCGAGGATACCTAAACATTTGATACGCGACAATGCGAACCTGCTGATTCTGTTCAAACAGGATGGTACCAACTTGAAACATGTTTACAACGATCACGTGAATACCGACATGTCATACGATGAATTCTGTGCGTTATGTCGCGATTGTTGGCAGCGCGAGTATGGATTTCTAGTGATAGATAAGGACAGTCCGCTTATCAATGGGCGATACAGAAAGGAATTTAATACGTTCGCGGTACCGTAACGTGGTTAATCGATGTCGATACGTGGAGCAGGCAACATGGATAACACCAAAGATCGCGAGAAAATAGCGAAACAGATTGCGAAAACGAGCGATTCGATTCGCAAAAAATATCGCGCTTTAAAAATTGGTAAAATAGCTGAAGATACAGCGTTGGAGAAACGCTTCAAGCCCATCGTCGAACCTCTAAAACAGATTGTTGAAAAAACCGAGGAATCTCAATCGATTGAAAGAGAAGCAAAGGATCTCGGTATTAAGAAAAAACAAAAACGTGAAGACAGCGATGACGACAACGATAACGATATTACTACTACTACTGATAAGGATTCATATTGGACGGATGTTGGATGGTTGAAATTAACGCCGCAGTCTAAAAAACGACGTACAACGAAAGAATTGAAAGCCGCGTCAGATTCACTCGTGTTCGATACGATTACACCGATACAACCATCGAAAGACCCACCGAAAGAACCACCGCTGTTCCTGCAAAAGGAAGATGTTTTCGAAACAAAAGACGCCAGTGAACCGTCATTCGAAACAACCATCAAACAGAGTCTGCAAACGCAACAAGGTCGAGAAGCGTTGCATAATCAGCTGGGACCATTAGGGCAAAAGTACGTAAGCCCTCTTCTCGATGATAATGGAAAAAACGATACATTTGATCGCGTATACGGTGTTTATTTCGATAAAGACAGTGGTGCGATGCTTGGTGACAAGAAATTTGACGTTGACAAAAATGACTCCATAATCATAGACAATGTGAGATACAATGGTACACCAGAATTGTACGAATTGATCTTCAAGAGACTTCCCGATGACGCGGTTTTTACCGAGGATGACGAACAAACGTATAAAAGTATATTGTTAACAACAAATGCTCACAGACGTGGTCACAGCGCCCATAATCCCATCAAGGGCAATAGGGGATCGAAGTATATTAACATCATCGCTCCGCTCGTATCTACGTATGGAAGTAGCGGGCGTAAAAAGGGTGCAGGCAATATACCAGCCGCCATGAAGTTAAACGACAACAAGATCGATTACGTGCATTGGGACGATCCCAACGAACTGGTGGATCGACTCCGATTGCTCGACGCTTCGCACCGAGCTGGTAACAACGCTCACGACAACGAGATGCTGTCGATCATCGAGGAACTTCGCGAAGCCGGCATTATTATAAATTAATCGCGTATCGATGAAACGAGCCAGTCGATTAACGTCAGTGAGGAAAAAAACAATTTTAAATTGTATATCTTATCTTTACTATTAAACATCGTTGAAACATGCGATCCGATGGACGTGAAAAAAATATTAGCTCCGAGAGGCGACGACTCGTTGAGGAATTGCACGCTCCGGCGAGGAGAAATTTTCCACGAAGACGTGTCATAATGCGGGGATACGACGATCTGTGGCAGGCTGACATCGTCGAGATGCGTCCGTACTCGAGTTTCAACAGAGGTCATCACTACATACTCACCGTCATCGATGCGTTGAGCAAGTACGCCTGGGCCGTACCGCTCAAGAGCAAGGTCGGAAGCGAGACGGCTAACGCTATCGCCGAGATAATTCGAGAGAGCGGAAGATGCCCGAGAAACTTGCAAACGGATATGGGAAAGGAATTTTACAATGCCGATGTGCAAAAACTCTTGAAAAAACACAACGTTAATCATTATTCCACGTATACGGTGTTGAAGGCATCGATCGTCGAGCGATTCAATCGCACGCTTAAGAACGACATGTGGAAGATGTTTACGCTCAACGGCACTTACAAGTGGGTCGACGCGCTACCGCGTCTCGTGTCAGATTACAACGCGCGCAAGCATCGCACTATCGGCATACGACCCGTTGACGTAACTCCCGCGATCGCCAAAAGACTCTTGGATACGGTATACAGCGCGATAAAGATCGCAGGTCCAGCAAAATTCAAAGTAGGCGAATCGGTACGCGTGAGCAAGTACAAGACACTTTTCGAAAAAGGTTACACGCCAAATTGGACCACCGAGGTGTTTAAGATCGTTAAAGTGCAACGTACTAATCCCGTAACTTATCTGCTCGAGGATTATCGCGGAAAATCGGTCGCGGGCGCGTTCTACGAGCACGAATTGCATCGCGCGACTCATCCGGACGTGTATCTCGTGGAGAAAGTACTACGCAGGAAGGGAGACAAGGTTTACGTCAAGTGGCTGGGATTCGATAGATCGCATAACTCATGGATAAACAAAAGCAGTGTGATTTAATTCATTTTTATAATGTATTAAAAAAAATAAATATACACTGTATACATGTATACAAAGAGTTTTTATTATTTTTTTTCTTCCATTACATTTTTTTTTTAAACTATACATGTATGTAACTTACGAGAACATATGTAAAACTATATGTATTAAGCCAAGTATACATTAAATAAATCGAAGAGAGAATTAAAGCTAATTCCTCAGCAAGCAGGATCTCGGTTGCTATTATAAAGTATATATAAAATAAATTTGAACAACTAAATTTTATTATAAAAACTACATATAAAAACTACAAAAAATACATATATCTATACTACATATAAAACAGTATCGTATAAAACAGTATCGTATAAAATTACAAGAATACATACGTTCATACATACATACATAGATATGATACATAGGTATGTACATACATACATACATACGTGCATATATGCATACATATAAACTATATAAAAAATATAAAAATATATGTACATTGTATAAACATGTATATATATTACAATGGAATCCGCCAATGTCCCCACGGTAACGTCTCCGTCGAATCCGGTACGATGTATCGTTTGTCGTCGTACGGACTCAGAGCGATTTTCGACTCGGACACCGTGTATACTTGGTGTAGCTTGGATCTTATACACGACTGGCGACGAGTCATTTCGATCTCTTCGTTCAAGCACCGCGTATAATCGTCGAACGTTATTGTTCGCGTTACGACGTTATTCTTTACACCTTTCGCCTTTTTAATGTCTTTTCTGCCGCCCACCCTCACCGCGTACATCTTCGCTCTGAGTCCGACGAATTCCGTCATTATCGCACCGTTATTCTCATCCTTCATTAGACCGGGTACTTTTTTATTCGCGAGAGGTATCCCGTACGCGTTGTCCGTCGGATAATCGCTCGTATCGAATCTAGCGATATCGCGTTTCATCGCCTCGTACACATCATCGCACTCGATGTGGTATACGAGACTGTCCGTGTCGGTGTACATGATCTTACATTTCTCGCGATACAGCGGTGACATGTATTCGTGGTGAAATTCGTACAAGCAGATTTTCGATATGTCGAGTATACACATACCCACGTAAATCGGCTTGTTGAATTTTACCTCGAGTTTACGCATTTCGACGGCGATTAAGTTTTCCGCAAAGACGCTGCGGCTGTGGAAATGTGGTTTCGCGATCATTGCCTCCGCGCCATACCGTCCGTCCCATTTGGTCAAAAGTTTAACGTCGACGTGATTGCGCACATTTTCCATTGTTTTACCGAATACCGCGTTGTTCATTAATTTGTACAAATTTTTCTCAAAATCGTTTTTCGCGTACGTTCTAAAGTGTGTATTGAGTTCGATGTAATCGCGGAGCCAGGCGGATTGAGCAAATTGTAGTACGCGATGTATCTTTGCGATACGAAGACCATGGCGCGTACATTGCTGCAGGTTGCGATAATGGATGACGTACCGCTTCTTATCGTATAACGTCGCGAGAAGTTTATCCTGCCGCGTGCCGGGTGGTTTATCGCGCGCCGGACAGAAAGGTAGGTCAGTGTGTCGATCGTGTAAATGATGCGGATACTCGAGATCGACCTCGAGAATATACCCCGTAGACGAATCCGGAGCGATCGCGCTCGCGTCAAAGTTCTCAACGTCTTCCATCCATCGAAATTCGGCATAAGGCAGCGGTTGACACATCGCCCATCCGTACAGATTATTTACGTCAAAGTACATAAGGTATGATGACGGTTTCGACGGGTCGTACGAACGCATGTACTTGTTATTGGCCTGCGCGTATCTGCCGGAACATTGACTGAGACCGCCGCGTATACCGCGTTCGATAAACATAACCATATCGATGTCGGTGAGCAACTCAAATTTTACGCGCGTATGTTTCAACATGGCGTCCCACGTGAAACCTGGCAATGTGTAGTAATGCGCGGGATCGAGTCCATAACTCGCGACGCAACTTTCGCGGAAATTTTCGAAAACGTCGGCCAATAACAAGACATCGGTCTTGAGATATAGATCGCTGTATTCGCCGAGCGTTCGGATGGAGAACCGCTGCCAGACGTTCGCGGCATGCGCGTAGTCGTTCTCTGACACCGTGTCACCGGTCAACGAGCTATAGAACGATTCGCGCGGTGGTAGGTGCGTGTCCTGCAGCTTGTCCGCGCGATCCACGTATTCGTACGGAAAGACACCTTTGCGCGTCAACAAATCAAAATCTTCGTTTGAGACCGTGAAAAATTCGGAACGTAAAATTTTTAATTTTTCTTTCGTTAGAAAAGATGCTAATTTATCAAGGCTGGTATTTAAAAACTTGTACGAATCTATGAACCGCAAGCGTACGCAATTTCGCGAATCTGATCTCTCGGTGGTATCTTGAACGTGTTTTGTAAACGAAATATATTTTTCTTTTGTTATCGGCAGCACGTCGATCCTGCCTTCGAACGCCGTAGCTATTTCCGTGATGATAAAGTGCGCGTCATAACCGGATAAGTTGTGAAATACTATGGGAATGCAATACGAATCTTTATAATTTAGATTACAATTTAAGTGCGCGGGACCACGGTAACGACCGGTAAGATGGCAATGATCGCGTACCCGCGTGTCGTCTGACGCAAATGATTTCTCGCAAATGTGACAACGCGTTGCGCTACGATATGTCTCCCACTGATCTCTCGATAATGTTTCCATGGGGACATTCGCGGATAACAAAATTTTTATTTGATGCGCCAAATTTTCGAGTTGTTGAACGAACCATGCAACGCAGTCTTCGCCGCGACGAAATTGATACGCCGACAACGCA
Source organism: Pogonomyrmex barbatus (assembly GCF_055798465.1). Taxonomy (NCBI): domain Eukaryota; kingdom Metazoa; phylum Arthropoda; class Insecta; order Hymenoptera; family Formicidae; genus Pogonomyrmex; species Pogonomyrmex barbatus. Next base: position 4,268,872 of record NW_028297149.1, read on the forward strand.
TTGTCGTACGAGCATCGCACATAATATCCTACGCTAAATACCTTGTGTTGCTGTTGATATGTGTACCACGTGTTTTCTCTTTGCGGCTCCATCCTTCGCAGTATGCACTCAAGATCTGCGTAGACGATGAATGAAAGTCGTTCTTTGTTGCAGTAGTTCTTGAAGTCGAGCCACTTGTCGTCCTCATTCGGCAGTCGGATGGCGCAATCGTTCATCCGTTCGCAATCCACCGTATGCGATTCCAATTTCTCGGATGACTTAAAATAATGTAAACATCTGCAAACGGAAAACATAATTTTTTAGTATTTTTAGCATTTAAATTAACAATTATAAAATATTTTACATATTTTGTTAAAAAATGTGCATACGTCATCCGATCACAAAAGTATTTTTTGTGTTCTTTTTTACTTAGTTGCGAGCTCACAAGACGGGATAAGTTTTTGATGTACGCAAAGTGCCCCGCGTTGTCGTCGCGCGGATCCTGCACGTACAACAAATTTGCATGTTTCTCCATTTTCTTTGTTGTCAGATGTATTGGGAGAATCTCTTTTTCCTTGATACCGTAGACGTTGATTGAGATGTCGTTGAGATGTTCGAACTTCTTAATTTGATTCAACGTCATCGGAAACGTAATGTCTTGGAGATTTAACACCGTCGTATAATATGGATACGATGATTCCCGATTTGTATGCCTTTCGACCGGATGCAGAGCCGCGACCACCGACCACGCGAAACACGCATTGTCATTGGATCGTACATTGATCACCGCTCGCTTTAACATAATTTCCCGCGGTAATTCGATGTAACATCCCGCGTGCATTGGATTATATTTGTTCACGTTTATAGTCAAATTTAGAATTCGCGACAACGCCCATCCACTGTCGCGTTCTTGGAATTCTTCGAGCGACGCCAACGTGGGTTCGATGACGTGCTGCTCGTACCACTCGTCCAAATTTGACACTCGAAAGAGTTCACTATTTTTAGTGTTTATACTTTTGTTCGCGCGTTTATCGCCCGTCACAAACTCGCCGTTAAATGCAGTGTTCACTTTCACACTATCGTGTCTTTCTATAATGTCTCGCACTCGCTCGAGCACTACACCACCAGCGTCTTCTAAAAATTGTCGCGGCTCGATATAGTCCACATTGATCACCGCACCAGTCAATATACGGCTTTCAAATGCCGTATCGATTTCTCGCCAAACGAGAGATCCATTGTCTCTACTGGTGCTCGCGTACTCACCACCAACGTGCACGAAACGTCTTTCTAGTTGTACCTTTGCATCCGCGAGTCGCGCGATCCTCGCCACCGCAGATTGTCTATTTGCAACGGTGAGTCGAGGACGTTTAACACAGCTAAATTCCTCAAGTTGTTCAACGCACTCGTCACATCGTTGCAACTACGCGAAACATTCCACCAAGGTAGCGATTTGCTGCATTGCTCCAGCAGCTCGCGTTCCACTCGCTCTAGGTGTTCCATATTGCAAAATCGTGATTCTTTTAAATTGTTGTACTGTCTCATCAAAAAACAATTTTACATTTTTTTACTTTCTTTTTTTCTTTTTTCTATAGCTGCTTTAACTCGAAGCCAGTATACAAAGCGTTGTATTTCCGCCATGTCCGGAGATTGATGGGAATAGAACAACCATATATGATTATCCTCGCTTCTTGGAATTATCTCTGCTACTTTTTGCCGCGAGAGAGGTAGTAATATATTGTATGCGTGTCCTCTATAATGATAATATGTGCACGCTTCCAGAATTATTTCCGCTTTCTCAGAAGGAGCGGAGAAGCAGAGAGTCGAATTGTAGCGTCCCTTAACTCTTGGACGAGAAATTGGGAAATGGGGAGTTGAGGTATAATGTCTCTTTATAAAATACACCGCCACGTTCACTGATAGATGAGAGATTGAATCCCATAACGAAGAACTTGTTAATTCTTCCAATGACCTTTCCATATTGTTTTTATATCACATCACACTCTTCCACTTGCATATGCCTCGTTCACAATGTTGTCTTTTTTCAATTTGTGCAAATTGGGCACATGTTGCATGGCATTATCACACAGACGGACTGTTGGCAATTGGAGCAAAATCGGCTGTTTAGCGCATTGAGAGTATCTATCTCGTGCTTCCTAACGGCATACAATACTCCAATGTCAGTGTCCGCCAGACGAACCATGCATTCGGCACACAGAGTTAGTGCACCACCCGTTGAATAATAAAATTGTATTGAACAATACTTTTTATTATTATTCAACGCAAGGAGTTCCGAACGGGTAACAATTTTTTCTGCATAATCCGTAAGGTCATCACTTTGATCACTTACGTAATTGCTATCGTCAGACAATGCGTGCTCTTCGTCTTCAATATCAATGTCAATATTGTCAATATTGTCAATCTCTATTTCTTCTTCATTTTCAAACACTTCGTCCACTATATCCACAAAGTCTTCCTCATCCATATTAAACACATTTTCTATATTTAACACATTATCCATTTTCACCGTCAACTATTTTTTTTTTTTCACATTAGACTTCCATCTACTGTGATTCTGCACACCGCATGACCCATTATATATCATCGACAATTTCTTTGTCCCTTGTCGGAGCATCATCATAGGTCTCTCTCTAATTTGTTTATAGCAGCCGGACTATCGGCGCTTCTCTTGACACGCCGCGACACGTACGCCGACTTCGGCGAAAAACAACCATCATAAGTCTCCCCGATTTGTTTATAGTAACCGGAGTATCGGCGCTTCTCTCTTGACACGCCGCGACACGTACGTCGATTTCTACGAAGAGCTATCTTTTCACGGGCTCTTCCTAGAAAACAAAATTTGAACGCCATCGCGCTCCTTTGCGAACATGTCGCTACATGTTTGATTGCAACAATGAAATTCTTAGAAAAAAAAAGGAGGGGGGGGGATTAACGGTTTGCCATGTCAAAAAAATTTACGCGATCAGTCCTCCATCGAACGATCTGACAAAAAAGGTACTCCGCTCCTCCATCGTTCGAACAAGACGCAATGTATTCCGCCAAAGGAAGCAGCGCACCGTACAATGGCGAAAAACAAAAGAAAGAATGTAACGCGTAAGTTTCACCTGCATTTTTTTTATTTTTTTCTCTTTTTTCCAATATTGTGCAATATTATATATTTAATTTCCACAGTATTTCGGTGGAGCGTCGCGCGGTGCGCTTACTGAGCAGACGTTACACTCTGACGGCCAGGGGTTACAAATTTCTGGAAACTGGAATCAACGTTGGTCCACCGAGCTACGTGGAGATCGCTCTGGGAGATCATCGGGGACTGGAATTGATACTGTCTCTCGAAACGTGGAAGGGACTCTACGAGCAGCGATGGAATATCTATAAATTGCTGCGAAATGATTACAAAGACAATTTTATAAGCGTCGGACCGTTAACCGTCAGAATTTGTCTGATGAACGACGTTACACTCGTACGTCTTGAATCTTTGAACGTACGCGTAACGATGATCGAATCGACGTTACGTCGAATGTTTGCTCTGGACGAATGTATCGATGTGACGTTCGATCGACTCGTTAGATTCGTCGATACGATCGATACCAAGTATACGCGATTCTCCAACATCGCGTCTGTTGTAACAGATCCCGAGGAAGTGCCGAACGCGATACGCGATTGCGATACATTCGATAGACGTCAACTCGTCGATTGCGAGCTGTTAGCTTTAGTTTTTAGTGTATAAGAAAAAAACATGTGAATAAAAAAATTTCACACTTAAAAATGTATTCAATTTGTTTAAAAATATAAACATATATAATATGCAAAAAACATATATTTCTTTCATTTCTTTCTCCCCCACCATAAAATAATTAGAAAAAATAACATTCGCCATAAGAGAGAGGGAGCCGCAACGGAAGAGATAATACGAGAGAGAGAGAGATATTTATTTTTTACTCGGCGGCGGCGGCGGCGGCGGCGGCGGCGGCGGCGGCGGCGGCCCCCTCCCCCTCTGACGTCATGTCAATTTTTTATATCATCTTCGCCGCCCATTTTGTTTATATCGTCTTGCTATCTTATCCTATTTGTTTATCTCACCTCGTCTTTCTTCACTACCCCCCCCCCCCCTCGTGACGTCATGTCCTTCGAGTCACAATTTATTTATCTATATATTTATCTTCTTGTTTATCTATTTGTTTATCTATTTGTTTATATCCCCTTCACCTACTATCTTATCTATCCCCCCCCCCCGCGGCTCAGTTCAAAGGATCGCCGCCTCGGACTTCCCCCTCCCCTCTTCCCCGCGCCTTCCGTTCCCCCCGCACACCCGCACCCCCCTCGGAGGACCTGAGTTAGAACCGGCCTAGTATACCTACTCATAAAAAGAATGATTTTCGGTTCAGTAAGAACCACAGGCCCCATTTGACAGGATTAATTAATATATCTCAGCGTTAATACGCATACAAACACACACACACACACACACACACACACACACACACACACACACACACACACACACACACACACACACACACACACACACACACACACACACATAGTAACAATAATATACATAAATAAGGATATAATATAATTAATCCTATCAGTCTCTTTTGATTTCCTCTTTTTTTTATATATGTACAATATATTTTTTTATGTATTATCTTCTTAAATCTTATTTTACTATATTGTTTAAAAGAAAAGCAAATATGCTACGCAAATTTTGGGCAACTTAGTATTACTAAAACTTAATCTCTATGGTCTCACACAAGTACAGTGAATTTATTATATATATATATATATATATAAAACGTCTCTATCTCCGCGTAGATCGGGTTTTGCAGGATAGCGTCGGTCGGATATGGTCAGGATTCAGTAAGAGAAATAAAATATCATGAACCTTTTTAGTTTATATATATCTACGTCTATATTTACAATGCCGATTGATTGTGGTTTTTGTATGTACAATATTTACAAGTATCTTTCGGTATTTCGCCGTTGATACGGCGAAAAGACGCGCGGTTTCTAAGTATTGTATAATGCTAATGTATTGTATGCTCGGCTCGCGGTCGGTTCTCCGAATTTCGGCGCGTTCACGGTAGGCGGGCGCGACGGTGCGCGGGGTTTTCGGCCGGCTTGTGACGGATCAGCTGTGTGTATGGTTTGTCAGGGATTTCGTGCTATGACGCTTCGAATGCAGGAAGCTCCCTGCTTCTTGATCGTCAGAGGAAGATGTGTACAAGGGCTTACTTTTTGGAGCCCAGATTGAGAAACTCCTCAATCTGTGAATAACTTGTGCGCTGGTAGATTAAAGGAGCGATCGGCCAGAAACTCCTGGCACGATAGGTAGCACCCTAGATCGCTTTTGGAGATGACTGGGAATATCGAGAGCAGTACTGGACTGGTTACTGTCTCGTCGGAGATAGGTCTCGATTATCTCTCGGAATCCCCTAATATACCCGAGCCGGCCATCGGTCGGGAGTCGTCGGGTACGGGTCGGCCGAACTCGGGTCGGAGTAGTCAGAGTAGATGCCTTTGTCGGAATCCTCGCGATAATTCGCCGAACGCGCTCGGGAATTCCGCGAGGATGTTCGGTGGCGCGGTCGGTAGCGGGGCCGGCGGCGGTGGCTTTACCGTGTGCGTGTTTGTCCACGCAGCACGCACGTGAAGCCGCATGATCTCCGGTTTGCCGCGTCCGTTGTTCGACGGGCTTTTCGACGGTGGGATCGCGGAAGGATTGCCGTGTCGACGCCCCGACGGTTGATCGGTCGGGGACGTTTTAACATTATTAATAATTGAGGAGGGTGAGTCGGGTGTCGTTATATCTATATATATATATATATATATATATATATATATATATAATAGGTGTATAAGAGTATATAATAATGTAAGTGTATAATATGTAACCAATATATATTTTTGATTATTCAGACTAATGGGAGTGTATTTCCAATCAAATATTGCTCGATGCGAGTATGTCCGGCTTGGACCAGTGCTTGACATAATTTACAAATCCATTTCCTGCTTAACGATCAGCGATGCGAGGGCTGCGCCGGCGAGGAGATGGAATCCATCTCTCCCGTCCTGCCAAGATTCGACATAAGGTCCTCATGTCTTGCGGCCACAGGTTACAAGGAATGAAGAGAGCCAACTAATCCGCAAGTAAGAGCTTGCCACGATAGCTCGCAAAATATGTTCTCCAGAAAACACACATCTGAGTATCTCCTGTAAATGACTCGTTCCCCAGTCACGAAGGGCGATCCGGGCTGTTTTTGTGTTGGGAAGGACTGCGGTTATGAGGCCTCTCCGCCATGCGTTTCCCTCTTTAACGGCTACTATATCGTTTTGTTTCACGTCATTCAGGTAACGCAGCTGGTCCTATTTTATGATCATTCTCTGATTTAATTCCTGATGGAGTTCTTTCAATGCATCTTCGCCGGACAATAGCGGCGATTCTTTAGCCAAAAGAGTAGCGGCGATTCCACTTGCAGAACTTTCACGTCTAAACGTCCGCGTATCAAGAAATTAGTGTTATATGATTCGATTTCTATTTTTGTTGTTCTAGAAGAAAAATATGATTATAGCAAACAATAATAATAATAAAAAAAGAGATATTGTTAGGTAGGAAAAAGGAAATTAAAGAAGGTTTTTTTTCGAAGGTATTGATATTATTTCTGGTCTGCTGCCTGTGTAAATGGGAATGCAAGTGTGGAGGTTTTCTTAGTAGGGAAGGGAGGATACGGGTTGTAGATCTTGTTGTTAACTTGGTTGTTCAAATGTGTTTTTTGCTTATCTCGCTTCGGCTGGGGCCGAGGGCTTAGGATTTTCAAGCTTATTTCTCTTCTTTCCTAAGTGTAGTAAAAGTGTAGTTGGGTTAATGAGTCCCTTATGGCTCCTATCGAGTATTGACTACACGGTGTCCAGAGCATATTCGTGAACAAGAGTATCTAGTATTAATTTTATTATTCTCCATTAGGTATATACTCCAATGACTTCGGCGCTGGTGTTTCCGAAGTTTAAAAATTTACTCCAAAATTTCTGTCATGCAGATTCAGCTATTTTTGTTATAGATGCTTCGTCCATTAAATTTGAAAACGATCCTCCGTTCAAAGACGTCGGTCGTCCCATTATTCCCCTGATCATGGTGTTACTGTCGGCCTCTCGGCAGGGAACATTATATGATTGCGAAGATCTTCAAGATCGCTGTCGATGTATATCCAGCTTATTGCGAGCGCTCCAGGACTAATATATTTCCATATCGGTTTAGTCATGATGGTTGGTGGTTGTGCATCCACCTGTTTTAGCATTAATTTATATTATGCATCTCCTAAGAGATACATAGCAGATATAAACGAATTACATCTTATTTGAATTGATGTAAAAGAGTCTGCAAGATTAAAAAATAAGTATCGTTTCCTCGAATTATAAGTAGCTGGTCGTAGCAATCGTCAGTTCGTGCAATTTTCACTTCGACGGGTACACACTTTACGATGTGAATTATTTCGCCCGCCATATATCCCAGTTCTTTCATTAGATGGTAAGCAAAAATGTCTGGTGATTACGTGACAAGCTAAAGCATTTTACAGCATTTTATGTTCTAGTGTACATTGCTGTAGTAAAATATTTTATAATTGATTTATTTGTATGCGGATATGTTTTTCGACGTATACGAATTTCGAGTTCATGTAGGTAAAGATGTTGAAGTTAGAAACGCGAGATTGTTTTTTAAAAACTACTACGCCAGGTGAAGTTTAAAAAATAATTAACTTGAGATGTTCGATGCGTGTAAGCGTATATCCGCATGTTGTGTACTTTCCTTTGGTTGCTAAGTAAAAACAGTGTCTTGAGCGGTTAAAGAATAAAGAAAATTAGGGGTTGTTCGCTCATATTATCTATTATTTTGTTTGCATATTCACTATATAATACTCCATAATTATTGAATTTACAAGAATCTGCGGACACTGAGTCCTAAAAGCTATCGCCTCTTTCTATATCTGCACAATGAGTAGCGTTAAGTTCACAAGTTACTCCCGATCTAAGTAGTACTCGATTAATATTTATTCGTACATTAGCTATGTAATTTTGTAATATAATCTTTACACTGGCGAGTACGACAACGTCTGTTCACATACCATACGGATCTGAAACGTGCTCCCTTTGCACTATCAGCGTCTACATTGCCTGCTAATGTAACCTGTCGTGCTGATTTAGCTTTAATCCAGTAATATACGTGTTGTGTAATTGATAAGTTCCATAGGCGTGCATATGCTGGTATACTTCGTGCGATGTTTTTTCTATGTATGAATATTTGCCGTTAAAAACGTCCATGAAATCAGAGAACATTCCATATTTTTTGATTATTCTATCGATTTCGACTTTGCATTGTATTACTCTTACTGCCTCGAATTCATTTATCTGTAATAATTGTACGTAAACTTTGCTGGATTCTACATTTTGTGATGGAATGTCACATTCTTCGATATTTAATAAAGATAAGATGGTGTAATTCGCAGATGGCGATCCGCAATCGTAATCTATGATTCCATAAGTTTCGTCAATCCACGTTATTAATATTATCAGGATTATGGCGGTTATTCCCGTGATCCAATGATCCATCTGAAATTTTGATTGTTTCATTATTATTTATTTGAATGTTAGTCCCTTATTGATAGGTACAATCGCAGTTGATTTGCAATTCAGTTATTTATTTATTTATATGTTTCAAATTTTTCACAGGTCGCGTTCGTTAATTTTTTTTGCAATGTTAGTCATTCTTATGTATTCTTGTCGTTTAACATATTCTAAAAACCAAGGTCGGTGATGAAAAAAAAATTTATTTGTGAGGATAAAATCTGGATCTTAGCAGGCAGACAGGCTCGTTGATTCCTGCCATGATTATTGAAGTGTTATCGTATTTTTCTTAGATTCCCCCCCTCCCTTTTTTTACTCTCGTTACTGGGTTTTGCGGCTTATTTCCAAAACATGTGTGTATTTTTGCTAGCATGTGTTTTATTTTTTAGCTTGATTACAATTGCATTAGACTCAATTTGACTAAAATTGCATTAGATATGTCAATTTCATAACATAACTTTTTTTTAAAGAATTAAAACTATTACCACATGGATTGGAGTATACACATATACGTGGAAAAATATTTATAATAGAAAAATATTTATAATAGAATATTATGTCAATGCGTGAGCAGGGAAAGAGCTGTAGCAACGCATTCGGTTATTACATGTAAATAAATAAATCTGCTAAGAATACGTTTCATTACATGTCCGGAAGTTGTAAAAAATTTATGAAATTTATTTTATTTCTTTTTTAATAAAAAATTAATGAATAGTCGTTAAAATTTTTTTATGTTAATTATTTAGTAAATGTTTGAAATATTACTTTTATAGTTTGTGTTTATTGAAATAATAATATGAGAATAATAATACAGATGTATAGTATAATAATTATAATTAAAATATAATTATTATATCATATGTGAATAATAATTGTACTTAAATAATTATATTAAAGTCTTTTACGCACGGGCAATGTATATGCAGAAACTGAAATGCGTTCGGTCTTTGTCGCTGGTCTTGTATAGTAAATAAAACGGATGGCGCGCTCATCTACTCCTAGCTACACCGAAAAAGGATCTCATTTATGCTCCTCATTGTACATACACGTGTTTATGTACACGTACCAGCAAGAACAATCTCTGCGCTCGGCACATGGTCGCTATACATACACACGAAGCGCGTACATCCATGTCTCCACGAAGGAGCGGAGAAAAAAATAGTGACGGCAATTCGATGTTGCATTCTTAACGCAAGACGCATGATCGAGAAGGAAAACTTAATCGGACGTGATATCGATTTCGATGTCCCTTCGCTGTCTCGACATTAATATGAGTGAGAGACCGCGATGTCTCTATACGTCGCATTTTTTTCTTTTCCTCATTCTGATTAATTATTGATTATTTAATGATTATTTATTTATTTAGTTGATTATTTAAATATGATTATTAATTGTTTAATTATCGCGTAATAATTCTTTATTATATGTCATATAATATATATTAATAATATATTATCTATTTATTATATATTTTTAAAAAAGTTGTGTATAAAATTATAACTATCTTTGCAGGTTTAGATGTTGAACGTCTTACAGCTATCTTAAGCAACCGATATTAAAAATTATTTGAAAAAATAATAAATCCGCGAAACTGTATTCAAAAATAAGAAAGATTATATTCAATGATAATAAAAAGTTATTAGTAAATAAAAATGTAAAAATTAAAATAAGTATTTTTGAAATGAATATTATGTTGTAAATTTAAAATTTGAATTTGCAATAATGTAATTATAAAAAGTATTATTTTTATACGTTATTTCACATTCAATTATATAATTTTTATACACATTTTTATACCTTTAATTGTAAATGTAATTCTACAATCTTACTTATAATACAAGAAATTAATTTTATTTGCACACTACAAATTTATAAATATGCGAAAAACTATTACAATGAATCTTCAAACTCATAATGATATTGTATAATGTTGTAATTTTATACATAACTTTTTTTTAAATGTATAATAGAAGAATTATTATGCAATCATGATTAAATAATCAATTAAATCAATAATTAGATAATCGTTAAATAATCAATAATTTATCATTTAATGATTATTTAATTATTGATTTAATTGATTATTTAATTATGATTGCGTAGTAATTCTTCTATTATACATTTAAAAAAAAAGTTATGTATAAAAATACAACTATCATTGTGGATTTGGAGATTCATGTAACAGTTTTACGCGCATTTTTAAATTTGCAATGTACAAATAAACTTCTTGTGTTATAAGATTGTGTTATAGGATTACATTTACTATTAAATGTAAGTATATAGAAATTATACGATATAATGTAACGTGAAATAATACTTTTACGTATAGAAATAATATTTTTTATAATTATATTATTACAAATTTAAATTTTAAATTTACAATATAGTATTCATTTCAAAAATATTTATTTTAATTTTCATATTTTTATTTATTAATAACTTTTTATTGTTATTGAATATAATCTGCCTTATTTTTCAATACAGTTTTACAAATTTATTATCTTTTTAAATAATTTCCAATATGCTTGAGATAGTAAGGCATTCAATGCTCGAATAGGAGTGTGAACAAGACGTAAGACACGGTATTGCGCCTGATTTCTATAACTCTTAACACACTATTATCGTTATGTTGTCATTGCGCATAAAATATATAGTTAAAAAAACCTACGCAACGACAACATAACGATGATGATCTCGTCGAGAGTTAGCATAAGCCTACTGGCCGATCAATCCGCTATGCGGATGAGTGAGACGTCACTATAGACGTCTTTATCCGCGATGTAAAAAGTTTAGGGGCCCTGAAAAGGGTTGATCGTGGGACAAGCACGGAAGCATCTTTTAATAGTCTGTATAGTATAGTACAGACCAATCAATGATTTTGTTACGTCCGGGGGACTTCACGAATTCTTCTCTTTCGGAAAAAGATAACGGCTGCTAATCAGAAAATGAAGCGAACAATCTAAAGAAACTTTAAATAAATAAACAAAAATTCCTCTCGAGATACGTCTCACTATCAAAAAAAATAATTCTTGGGATAGACAGCTTTGTCGGCACCGGCAAGTTTATAACATACCAATAAAAATAAAAAAATATTAACAAAAGCAAATTCCTAACGGATAAGAAACGCGTCGGATCGTTCGAGGGTGACACTCCAAATTGGTGAAGAAACTAAGGGAAATGCCAATCAAGAAGAAATGATTAGCGGCCGTTGGCGGCCACACCAATGAATGATTGAGGGTGTGGAATGGCGGGAAAAATTTTCACTAACTAATTCCATCATTCGCTAGGAAATCTGGAAATATAAAAACAACCACAATTCACAGAACACCGCTCCCCTCCTTCCTCTATACTCACAATTTTTCTAAACTATCATTCGACAAGCCAACGCGGAAATCCATCACGCCCTCAGATATTCCCACCCTTTCGGAACCCTTTAAAAACCGCGACTTAGAGCGGATCGCTCTCTTCTCGCTTTTCATCGCTCCACGCCTTCACGGACTATCCGAGGTTGTCGAAAAATCTTTTTCAGTTAGAATCTGTGCGCGATTCTTATATTTTTCGTGTGATTCGATCCACGATCCAGCTAGCCACCACACTTCTCGTCCATCACCAGCGGCCGCTACAGCAAAAGTAAGTCCATCTTTGTCACTTTTTCCCGCGGTAGACTGGCTGTTTGGTTCGCGATCTCTACATATTTGTTTCATTAAAACACTCCAACATTCCAAATTGGCAAGCCGCCGATTGATTCGATGAAGCTGCCTTATCACGATTCCTCAATTTCTTTTTTTTTTTTTTTTACCACTCTCACCTCACACTCTCTCTCATCTAACTCTTATTTACATAGTGAACCAAACGAAAGTCATCCCGAACAACCCAACGAAACGGGCATTGCGATACTGTCGGGAAAAGTTAAATAAGCGGATTCGTCGCGAAACCGGACACGCCGAAGAACTCGCGGAGCAGTTAATAGACGTAGAACCGAGACTAGCTAACATCACCTCACAACAGTACGCCACCGCCCTCGGTTCCGTAGCAGATTTTGAAAAACAATGTACTCCAGAGAACTTTGACGTGGAGAAGTTTTTCGATCTCGTCCGTCAATTTCCCCGCTCTGCCACCCATCCACCTCCTGGCACCTTTTTCATTAAAAGAAAACCCGACAGCCAGTTTTGGGATCAAATCTCAAGATACCAAATTACCGATACCATCCCTATGTACATTTCTCGTTGACTCTCTTCCCTACCTCGTTCCAGTCAAGGCTTTCCGCAGCGCTCACCCTAATCCCCCGCCACACCTGCAACCCGATCCCATCGACATGCTCGCGATCACCAATTTTTTGTCCCAATTGGAACAATTGGGTATATAAATACCAGTTTTTTTTTGTTTCGAAATTTATGTATAAAATTTTTTTTGTAACCTGTACTCATACAGTCAAATGTACACAGTAAATTTGCGAATTAACATATTGTATTTCTTTTTTCTTTATTATTATTAAATCAGTTAACTCGAATTCCGCCTCAATTTATTTACCCAAAACTTGACCCCGAATTGTTCACGGCTCCCTGAGGATCGCACGAGGTCCATCCCTGGTAAAAGAGATTCGGTTCTCTGACCAAAAAACGGACCACCGATAGCGCTGGCGCAGGTAAGAGTTATGACGTCACTGACGCTGACCCGATTCCTGTCCCTTTAACGCGCGTTCGGCTCGCGGATCGACCTCACGACGTCGGTGAACACAGAAAAGATTCCGTGCGTCCACCCGAGTTCTCCTCCTCCTGACGGAAGGTATTACCTTTCCTTCAGAACCTCAGATGTAACAATTTGATTGAGTCGATTAGGTATCAAATTAATTAAATTTGAGAGAAAATCTGATTGGAACCAAAATTCTTCCTATATTTCTCTCGCGTGATTGACTAACGCTGCTACCGTCTTCTCCCTTCTTGGTTCCTATTGTTGAACCATTTGTGCCCACACATTTTCGATCAAATTTAGATCTGGCGAACCAGCAGGCCAATTCATTAATTGAATCTCCGGATGATTCCGAATACTTGTGTTTCACGCGAGGTATGGATTCCGGAGTTATCCTAGTCGGATAACTGGCATATCCTCTACAGGGTAGATTGCGTGTACTGATGGAAGAAAGATTTCTTCCAATATGCAAATATACTCCGCAGAAGTCATGCGTATGGGAATGTCCACCAGTTCATCGACTGCAACACCAGTTCATCGACTGCAATACCAGAAATCCAACCCCACATTGCACAAGAAATCCTTTTATTTCTGTGGATAGATACAACATAATTGAACGCAACCGTTGATCTCTTAGACACTATACATGAGGTTTACGATCGACAGACGATACGAAGACTTTTTCATCGGTTCAAATCGTTGTCTCCCATCTCACGGCTCATCGCCAGGTTTTCCAGGGCAAACGCGACACGCTCCTGATGAACAGGAGTCAGAATTTTGTAAGCTAGTCGACAGTGATACCTGGCTTCGTTGAAACATTGCTGAACAGTCCTTTCAGATACTTGAATGTTCGCTGCATTGATGATTTCTTGGACGATACCAAATGGTTGATCAGCAACTGCAGCGATAGCCTGAACTTCGTTTGGCCCGGTCCTACAAGGACCACGATTATGCTGACGATAATCATGCAAAGTATGATCACAACCTTCAGCAAATTGTCATATCCATCGTCGGACAATCTTCTCAGAACATAGAATTTCAACAGCCATTTCTACTACTGATCCGCCTGAGCCTGTCCAACAATACGATCTCGTATTTCCGGACACAAATTTCGAGGTATTGTTATATCATAATAGCATCCGTTCAATGCTATGACACCACGATCAATAATTCAATAAGAAAAATATAGTTAAGAAGTTGAGAAATAATTGCGGTCTCCTAGCAATAAAACAATAAATGAAGAAAGAAAAAAGCAATGCGCGGAAGTGAATCAGGGAAGCGACCCGCGGAAGTAACGCATGGTTGAGACATATAAACTATGATTCAAAAATAAGACAAATTATATTCAATAACAATAAAAAGTTATTAATAAATAAAAATGTGAAAATTAAAATAAATATTTTTGAAATGAATATTATATTATAAATTTAAAATTTTAATTTGTATTATAATAATATAATTATAAAAAGTATTATTTCTATACGTAAACGTATTATTTCACGTTACATTATATCATTTCTACACTTACACTTACATTCAATAGTAAATGTAATCCTACAATCTTATAGCAAATCTTATAACAAGAAGTTTATTTGCAAATTTAAAAATGCGCGTAAAACTGTTACATGAGTCTCCACAATAATAGTTGTAATTTTACACATAACTTCTTTTCAAAATGTATAATAGAAGAATTACTACGCAATCATAATTAAATAATCAATTGTAATGGTTACCCTGCTCAGTCGGAATAAGCGGTGCGGAAGCGGGGACGTGGACCGGACGGACATGCTCGTCGGATGCCGGGATTCAGGTAAAAAGTATGGCAGATGCTTGAGTTTAATTTAATAAGAAATAAATAAATAATTTATTTAGAATCCTAGAAGTTGTTCGTTTGTACAAAGCGTATGCTGAGATGTTATCGCTCAAAACATGACGCCGCTCGCATATGATCGTTATAATTAGTGAGATTCGTAGCACGATCGGATATCGAATGCATACGCGTATACTCGCAAGATAGCGCGTAGTCGGATACGCCGTACGTTGCTAGGCAACCACAGACGTTTTCGCGACACATGTTTCGCTTGATACGCATATGTCGAGAGAAAAGTCCGAGAACACTTCGACTTTTCGTATGGAAGGAAAACGAAAATACTGCGTATGCTCGGTACCTTCCAAAGGAAGATGAAGAAAAGTCCAAGAATACTCTGACTTTTCGAGATTACTGAGAGCGCTCGATATTCTGGTTGGAAATGAAACTTTTAGCTGAAACTAATATCCCTAATCAAACCAAAATCCAATCAAAAAATGGTGAAAAATTAAACCGTCTATAAAGACGTAAACTCTCCAAATAAATTTCTGTTATTTTCCATAACAAAAATAAAAATCATATCTATTATTCAACGCTATTACGAAAATCGCCATTTTTACTTACGTAAGAACGCAGTGAAGTATAAGTATAATGTGCCAATAATGTAAACTTTGACAAATTTCCATTTGTAATAAAAAAATATTAACTAAAAAATGATAATTGTCTTATAATCAAATGCTGTTTTAAAAGATTTATTCAAGTTAGAATAATGCATCAAATTTACATGATGTATTGTAATAATGTAAGATTAATCGCAATTTTTTTGGTAATATAAGTTATAAAAGCATTTGCCATTTGCGCTTAATTAATAATTCAGAAACGTCATTATCGTTATTATCGTCGTCGTCTATGTACGGTTACAGATTCTGTTAGGGCGAGAGGCTAGCTTAGCTCGGCTATGTTCGAAAATTGATTGTCAGCGCTGGCAGCATTATGAACACCGTTTCTGAAATTGGCATTCTATAATAGAAAAATAAAATGTTGACATATAATATTTAATGTTCATTTCTATCAATCAAGAGATATGGTTTGATTAATTTATAATCAAAATCAAGATCAATTAATCTACTTGTAATTGTCATCAAATCTGATCTGTAAAATAATATTGTATACTACTTTTTTTATTTTATTTTCTTTACTT
The DNA here is from genome assembly GCF_055798465.1 of Pogonomyrmex barbatus. NCBI lineage: Eukaryota > Metazoa > Arthropoda > Insecta > Hymenoptera > Formicidae > Pogonomyrmex > Pogonomyrmex barbatus. The sequence continues at coordinate 4,285,185 of NW_028297149.1, forward strand.
TACTTTCTTTCTTTATTTTCTTTAATATTATATAATTATTGTGATTATCCACATATTATCAGCATTCATTAATAAATATAATACATAAATATTACATAAATATTAATTAACACGAAGATGTTTTATAATTTAAAGCCTAAAGTACGATTTATTATAATTATCATAATCTTATAAACTTTTGCTTTTATCAATTATTATTAATAATAAATTATTATTAATAATGTACATATATGTTTTACACAATTCCCATTATTTCACATTTCTATACCAAAAATAGATTTTATAAAAAAATTTTATATTAGAAAAAAGCTATCTTATTATTTGTGTAAAAACTTGATATTAAAAGACTTGATTAAAAGAAACATTAACAGCATAAATTTTATAAGAGTTTAATAAAAAATTATTTAAGCAATTGTAAATATCGATAAAGTTTAATTTAATTTTGACATAATATAAAATTTAAAATATTTTATATTATTTTATTTATTTAATCATTTTCTTTACAAAATGGTAAATTTGTAAAGATATCACACAAATTTATCTTGTGTGTTCTACCGACAACTAAAGCTACTGGACAAGCATATAAAGTTATAAATGCTATTTTTTATCACGGAACTTGTAAAAGGGTCATTATACGAATATATGTAGAGAAGGAACATTTTGGATTGAAATCGGCTCTTAGTACTTCGATTGAAATTGATGATGACAAGTTATAAAAAAGAAATGGCCTAAAGGCGCTAAAGACATTTATATATTATTTTTACAAAAAATTGTTACTAAACATGTATATTAAGCCATTATATAAATAAATCATTTAACAAAAATATTTGTTATATAAAAAAATGTCAATTATATTTGTTATATAACAGTTTAGCATAAGCGTGCTCTTCAAACATAAAAAGATACTTAACAAAATGCATGATATTATTACAAAATTATTTTTTTAAAAAAAAGTAAAAAAGGGTGTTAAGTAAAGGGACATACATATTCAGCGAAGATATTGCTACACAAAGTGCGATTCATAAATTTTTACTTTAAGAAACGTCGTCATTATTATTTGTATAAAAGATTTGATATTAATAACTGGCGTCAAGTCAGAAGACACGACAGTGTCTCGGATGTCAAGTCAACCAAGAACAGTACTGTGTGACTTTTTATATCTTACAATAAAAATTGCGTGTTATAAAAAACATCTTATTCTATTTTACTAAACCCAAGTGATATGTATAATATATAAAAAATTTTTATGTAAAAACACTTGGCGCTGCTCGACCGAATAAGGAAAATAATGAAAATGTAAAACTAATGATGAAATTATCTCAATGTTATAAATAAAGGCAATATTTATTGTTTAATGTAATAATTACAATTCACAACAAACGCGAGAAATTAAAATTGTAAGTCCCTGTAAACAGTATGTCCCTGCTCGGTCGGAATAAACGCGAAAGCGAGGACGCGGATTGATCGGACAGATATGCTCGTCGGATGCCGGAGTTCGGATAAAAAATCGTAGACACTTGGGTTCAATTAGTAAAAATAAATAAATAAATTTATTTAACCAAAATGTTCGAAGCTAACTTAAACAAAAGATGTTTGTCTTTCGAAACGTGACGCTGCGCGTATGTGGTGTGTTATAATTTTGTGATATTCGTAGCGCGGTCGGATATCAAATGCGTACGCGTGTACTCGCGAAATAGCGCGTGGGTCGGATACGCAGCGTTGCTAGGCAACCGGGCCCGCATGTGCCAAACGTTCGAACGCACGGGTTACTAGGCAACCACAGACGCTTTCGCGACACGTGTTTTCGCTTGACACGCGTATATCGAGGGAAAAGTCCGAGAACACTCCGACTATTTGTATGGAAGGAAAAGGGAGGAATGGCACCCGTTTGACGTTAATATTGATCACAGTCCCAATTGATCATGTTACGATTGGCCACGTTGATATTGACCATGTTGCAATTGACCACCGTCCCGATTGATCACCGTCCCGTTTGATCACCGTTCCGATTAACCACCGTCCCGTTTGGCCACCGTCCAGATTGGCTATTTTGAAATTGATCATATTCAATGTACTGTTGTTAACTGAGATAATGTGTGCTATCAGGAAAAAGTGGTCTATCCGGATGGTGGTCAATCGGGACGGTGGCCAATCGCAACATGATCAATTGGGACTGTGATCAATATTAATGTGGTCAAACGGGATGCTCCCAAAACGAGAGTACTGAATACGCTCGATGAAGAAAAGTCCGAGAACACTCTTTATATAAGTTTTCGGATAGAAGGAAGCGAAAACTCGGTATTCCGAATGTAGATGAAAAAATCCGAGAACACTCCAACTTTTCGACTCGGTATTCAGAACGAGAAAACTCTTGTGCCGTTTCAGATTGGATCGATGTATTGGAATTAGTGTATTGGAATGGATCGGATGATCGGATAGAACTGGTTTTTTTTTGCCGAATTTGTCGGGTTTATATATCCGATTTTTGTCTGCATGTCAAAATGCTATCTGTTAAGCTGTTCTGCAAAACAGCTGATCTGTCATGTGCGTGACAGATCATCAGCGCGCGCGTGACGTTCGATTGTATTCGAGAATGTTCGGGCGGTCCCGGATGGTGTGGACCGCATAGCGCGCGTTTAGCAGCGTTTAATAATGGAACGTTACATATGCTCTGTTACAAAATTAAAATCCTATACTTAATTTTAATTCGCACAACCGTATAACCTGATTACATTTACAATTTGCAATAAACGCAAGAAATTAAAATTAAAATTCTATATTTAATTGTAGTCGCATAAACGCATAACTTGCTCATATATATGCTGACAAATATTTTTACTCTTATGACATCTTATTTTTTTCATTCAGTCGAAATTTTATATATAATATATATTTATTTATTTATTTATTTATTCATGTTCTTTTTATACTTAGAGGGCTGAACAGTGCCAAATGTTTTTATATAAAAATTTTTTATATACATATCACTTTAGTGGAATAAGATGTTTCTTATAGTATAGCAATTTTTTTAGTAAGATATAACTTGACGTCAGTTATTGATATTAAATCTTTTATACAAATAATAATGACGACGTTTCTTAAAATAAAAATTTACGAATCGGACTTTGTGTAACAATATCTCCGCTCGTAGAGCACGTATGTCCCTTAACACCCTTTTTTTTTTTAAGATCTCTGAGTACTCAGCGAAGGACTTCGCATTGACGATAGCGACATACCGTCGCAGTGAAAAATAGAAGTTTATACATCCTTGTTCATCTTATCCTTGTCCTTGCTCATCTTTATACAAGTGACATGCGGACAACGAAATTTTTTATAACGGCTATTTTCATTATTGTATGCTGAATCGTGCAGATATGACTTGTTTCGTACTTACCAAATTCGTAAAAATGCAACAGTTAAAATTATTGTCGGACATTATATGTAAAAGCATTTTTTTCACTTCTTTCAACAGCTGTCAAATCATATGTTTTCTGACCTGAACAGGTTTCATTTCACGTGCCTTTTACAGCTATTGACTATTAAGAAGGGAAAGGATAGCAACTGCCCATTTTCACAAGTATCTTAAAGCCATATCAGGTGTTATTTTAGTCAAGTATCTTTTCATTTGCAAAACTATCATAAACTTTATTGTGTCATTTCTCGCCTATGACGTCATCCAATATGCGGTGACTACTTAGGAGCTTTAAAAAGGTATTAGATATATATATAGGATCATAGTATGTTATTGCTGCCATTGGTTTTCTTTACTATTTACAAAAATTGTTGTACTGTTTACAAACTAATTCTGTTATTGATATATTTCTGTTATTGATATAAAAGATATTTTAATTAAATATATCTTCCCTATTGCATTAAAGAGAAAACGTTCTTTTAAATAAAAGCTGTAATAACATCCATATTCCAGTTAGTTATGCAACATATCAAAAATCAATATTTCAATTAAATATAAAAATTAATCAAATTAAATAAGAAAATATGTATTCTTTAAGTGGCCTCATCATGTTGTTGTTAACTTTTAAAATTTTGAGATGTTTTAACATAAAATATAAAATATTTTATAACATATACATTTATGAAAATAGTTGAACATTACATTATCTTTAAAAAATAACATGCTAAAACACGTAAAATAATGATTGCATAGCGTCAGAAATAAAATAATATCATAAGAAAATTATAATTTTAATTACCATATTGTTGGTATAATTGCAAAATATCGCAGAACATTGCTATATAATTTTTACGAAAGAGACTGCACTTTTTGAAGATATTTTTAAGATTTTTTCGGAGGAGTCCTTTACATGTTATCCAACATGACATCAAACATATTAACTTAAAGATTAAAATGTAAGGACTCCTCCGATATGAGAATAAACAATAAAGAGCAAGGGCATTAGGAGTCAAGCGCAGTGAAAAAGCGCAAGTAAAAAGTCCATTGAATTACTTCTATATTTAAGATTCTCTTAAATCTATATGTTTCGATTCACTTTCGGATCATCTTCAGTAAATACTGTCTCTATATTCTGTTACATGAGACGTGTTAGTTTCATCTTAACTTAACGGATTCGCACCGATAAACGCGATAATGCAATACCTCGAGAACTTCTGTCCCAACAGTTCCACAACTGATATAGGAGACACTGTACGATAAGATCATTTGAATAATTTCTGTGACATTCAAAATAATAGAGTTTTTTAAGAAGTGTCAAGCAATAAGATGGACGAGAAGCCGTTAGAAACTCATCTCGATGATATCATCAATTATTCCAATAAAACGCATACAGATGAAAAGAAATAGTGAATATTGCAAAAGCATGGTCAAAATTAAAAATATTGTACAATAAATTCGGTTAACAAAAATAAAATAAAAAAGCACATCTTAACTGTTTCGTGTTAAAAATTAAAATGTAAAAGACGAAAATAGTAAGTGGATGGAAAATCATAAAATGTTATGAAAAGAAATACGATCACATGTTTATATATATTGGTTATATTGTTTATAATAGAGGTGTATGGCTCAGAAATTCTGTGTCTATTTGCAAATTGATTCCATTCATTTGTTGTTTGATATGTAACATTTCAAGAATTAATCGCTTATTGTAATTTCTCTCAACATCCAGAACTTTCACGTTGCCCAATTGAAATCGTGTCCTGTATGTACCCTATGGTCCGTGATAACTGAATATATGGAAGCATTCCATCTTGTGACTTCGATGTTCATTGATTCTCAACTTCAATTATTTACTAGTCTGTCCCACATAGGATGCATCATAACTCGTGCACTGTAGTTTGTAAATGATATTCTTTTTATTTAATAGTGGAAGGGGATCTTTTTTGTACCTTAATACAATTGTTCAGTTTATTGATGCTATACATTGTCAATTTAGTTTCTGTGGCTTTTAACATATTTTTAAATTTCTCAACATTCCTCACATAAGGCAGAATAAATCATAGGATTTTTTTATTATTAGCGGTGCATGTTATGTCGTCATTATGTTTTTTTATTACAGTTATGAATTAAATTTTTTAATCTTCTATGATTGTTTCAAAAATAAAATATCTTCGACATTATATAAACACCTATTTTGTAGCGCCGGTATTTTACCTAGAGTCTATGGATTGCCGATATTTTACCTAGAGTCTATGGATTGCCGAGGATTCATAAACCTGAATGTCCCTTCCGAATTATTGTTTCATCGATTGATAGTCTTTTTACAATCTAGCTGCATTTTTGAATAAGATCAATTCCGACTGGTAAAAGTTACATAAAAAATAGCTTCGAACTAGTTAAAAAATTATCGAATATTCGGATTGACGACAAATTTTTATTAATGTCATTAGACGTTGTGTCATTGTTTACCAATATTCCGATTGATTTGGTTATTGAATGTTTAACAAAGAAAGAGTTTTTATTTCCAAGGACTGTAAAATATCAAAGGACGAGTTTCTAGGGGCAGTACGGTTAATTTTAGAATCCACCTTTTTTATTTTTGACAGTCAGATTTACAAATAGAACTTCGGAATACCCATGGGCTCACCATTCTCTCCGATTGTGACGGATATAGTCATGCAAGATTTAGAGAATGGAGTGCTCGAGACGTTTGATTTCTGTGTATCATTTTACTATAGCTATGTGGATGATATTTGGACAAATGATTACGTTAATGACATCTTATTGAAGTTTAATTCAATACATTCGAGATTACAATTTACCTCGGAAATTTGTGGTAGTCAGATCAATTTCCTGGATACGAAACCTCTTGTTGTTAAAAATAATACAATTGTATTTGACTGGTATCACAAACCAATTTTCTCTGGTAGATACTTAAATTTTATGTCTCAGCACCCCATCTCACAGAAGAGAGGTACGGTCATAAGTATGATGGACAGGATTTTTTATCTCTCACAATTTCACGAGAAGAACTTTGATTTCATGATTAAAACGCTTCTACAAAATGATTACGCATTTTTACATTTTATTTTTGAAATAATCAATAGAAGATTAAAAAATTTAATTCATAACTGTTAAATGTTAATAAAAAACACAATAATGACAACATAACATGCATCGCTAATAATAAAAAAATCCTATGGTTTATTCTGCCTTATGTGAGGAATGTTGAGAAATTTAAAAATATGTTAAAAGATACAGAAACTAAATTGGCAATGTACAGCATCAATAAACTAAACACTTGTATTAGGATACAAAAAGATCCCCTTCCACTATTAGATAAAAAGAATGTCATTTACAAACTACAGCACGAGTTATGATGCATCCTATGTGGGACAGACTAGTAGAGAATTAAAATTGAGAATCAATGAACATCGAAGTCACATAAGACGGAACTTTTTATTCCATACATTCCGTTATCACGGACCACAGGGTACATACGGGACGATTTTGATTGGGCCATTCTGAATGTTGAGACGAATTACAATAAGCGATTAATTTAATTTTTGAAATGTTACATATCAAACAACAAATAAATGAAATCAATTTGCAAATAGACATAGAATTTCTGAGCCATACGTACACCCCTGTTATAAACAATATAACCAATATATATAAACATGTGACCGTATTTCTTTTCATAACATTTTTTGACTTTCTATCCTTTTGCTATTTTCCGTCTTTTACATTTTAATTTTTAACACGAAACAGTTAAGACGTGCTTTTTTATTTCATTTTTGTTAACCGAATTTAACAATTTATCTTATTTATTGTACAACATTTTTAATTTTGACCATGCTTTTGCAATATTCATTATTTATTTTCATCTGTGTGCGTTTTATTGGGATATTTGACAATATCATCGAGGTGAATCTCTAACGATTCCTCGTTTATCTTATTGCTTGACACTTCTTAAAAAACTCTATTGTTTTAAATGTAACAGAAATTATTTAAATGATCTTATCGTACAGAGTCTCCTACATCAGCTGTGGAACTGTTTGGGACAGAAGCTCTCGAGGTATTGCATTATCGTGTTTATCGGTGCAAATCCGTTAAGTTATTAACTAACACGTCTTATGTAACTCAGAATATGGAGACAGTATCTATTGAAGATGATCTGAAAGTGAATCAAAACGTATTTAAGAGAACCTTAAATATAGGATCAAAACGGATTTAAGAGAACCTTAAATATAGAAATAATTCAATGGACTTTTTACTTGCGCTCTTTCACTTGACTCCTAATGCCCTTGCTCTTCATTGTTTATTATTAAACATATTAGGAATTTCTGTTATAAAATTTGAAGAATCTATAAAGGATAAAGTACTACAAAAGACAATACTGATTACAAATGGAAAATTGTTTGAACGTTGTTATGTTTTTCTATGTTCATTTTGCCGGCACTTATGGGCTTGCCTTGTTTCTTCAAGGCTAAATACTTGTCAGTTATATGGCGTATCTTATTTACTTACTTTCTTTCATAAATCTAGATTACATTTTACAGACTTTATTAAACAAACTTTATTAATTATATATCATTTAAAATTTTTAGTTTCAACTGTCATCCTTAATTGTAGGTGTCACTGCAGATGCTCATAAATTATGGTCCCATCGATCTTACAAAACAAAATGGCCTATGAGATTAATCCTTATGATTTATCAAACTGCTGCTTTTCAAGTAAATAATTACTTCTCTCATAAAGTAACGGACAAAATGATATCTGAATTAATCGAAGATCAACATCACACATTTTATTTTTTCATATAGTAAAATTTTGTATCACAATGATATTGTTTTTTGTGATATCGCTTACATTTCTATTTTTCAGAGTGATATCCACATGGGTCAGAGATCATCATATGTATCACGAATTTACCGACACAAATGCAGACCAGTATAACGCATGTAGAATTCCCGATGTTGCGAGCAAAGATGTTATGTTAATTGCAGTGAGCAGGATCCACTCGTAGTCTTTCAAAAGAAGTATAACATATATATATTTTTTTAAATAAAATCTAATCGATTATAACACTAATTTTTAACAGAATTAATAATAACTAGTTAAAAATTAATTAATAAAGTTAAAAAATTAATAACTTTTAACTTAACTTAATTAATTGTAAGTGAATTAATTTATAACTTGCGATCGCTACCCTGAGTTCGTCGGTCGCCGGTCTCACAAGCGGCGACCGCGCGGCCCAAGTACGCCACGCGTCCGCGCTTTCCGACTTGCCGAAAAACCGGCACAATGCAGCCGCATCCTCCTCGGTTCGCAAATTAATAATTCAAAGTTGTTGAACGCAGGCACGCAGTACGTGCCACGAAAATGTGAAATTTTCATCGGACCGGGGCACGATACGCGGCGACAGAACGGCTGCTCAGCGATAATTAGAGGATGTAGTTCGACGGTTAAGGCGCTTATCTAGAAAGAGAGAGAGGCCAACAAATCATAGCATCAGTTGGTTATCGAATAACAATTTTATTCGCGAGATTCCCAGCACAGCCTCGTGGCAAGTTCGAAATACAAATTCTATCTCGTCGATCACGTGATACCCGGCTGACTCGAAGATCGCGCGAAGTATACAAAGATAATCGGTAATGTCGAGAAATTTCCGGCAACGATATTCGCAGTAGCTCGACACCGACTTTCTTATACGAAATTCGCTACAACGAGCTCTTGAAGTCTTCAGCGAGGCTGGCAACAAAATATAAAATATTAAGTATGCAAATAATTATATGTAGCAAATAAAGCAGTAATAAGCGCACATCAATCTTTGTCTCGGACAATACGCGCGACCGACAATACGCGGCAATTCAGACTCGTGATCCAAAGCAAGACAGCGCGACAAGACAAAGACAGCAAATAATCACAATGTCACAAGTGCAGAATATTCTGGTAAGTCCCGGTTATGTCAAGACTAAACGACACAACGTTACATATGCGATTGCAACGAGCGATCCTTAATAGGCTTTCAAACGCGGCTAAGCATTGCCTCGCATCGCGGCGTAGCAAACCAGCAATTATTTCGCGTAAACGACAAGAAAAGATACAGTACACGAACGATATCAGAAACAGCAAAAGGAATTTAACGAAGTTGACTTATCGTGGGCGCTGGGGGGGGCGAGACGCTATCCGAACTTCCTTTCGAGACGGGTGATCGCCACGATCGTCACAGGCACCGGCATTTATTTCATCGCACTCTAATTTTCACTCACGTAATTCGCGATTCCCGCAACGCTCGCACAACTCACTCGCCGTTCACGATACGACAGAGGTGACGGCTTTACAAGACGAAGGCTCACCGGGGGCTCGAGCCATGCTTGATGCAATCTCTCCTGTCGTGCTCCAGGAGGATTATTTGTATATTTGCCAATGGCGTTGGAGGGTGTCGCCGCTGCAGTCCGACCTGCATCCATCGAGAGAGTAGGACCATCATCTCTCTGGAGTACCAAGTAGCTCTTAGTGGAGTAGTGAAGTAGATTCTACCGCTCCTACTTGCGAGATGGTGCACATAAGAAACGTCAGTCTCGACACGAAGGGGTGAAGTGCATTCGAGGGGGTGGGACCATCATCTCTCTGGAGTACCGGTCGTGGGGATTCGAAAAAGAATACATGTATATATGTATATTGTAATATATATATATGTGTCATTGTATTGTTGACGTGTTATTCTAAACACGTTATTTGCGATAAATATCATCACATGCCTCGGTGGTCGAAAGGATAAGATGCCTGCCCGGTAAGCAGGAGATCCAGGTTCGATTCCTGGCTGAGGTGGTATTTTTTCGCAAAATAATTGCGAGTTTTCACGACTGGTTCGTGGTCGGGCCCCGCCGTGACGCACACCCTCCCTTCTTATTCGGCTCACCAACGATACAATCGCTTCTCCGCGGCAGATTGACGGTTCTCGGATCTACATCCTCTTTCGTTAAGCGCACCACGAGAAGTGATTTTCCGCGCCCTGTTACGTGCGAATTGCGACGTAATGTGAAGGAAGTAAGAAATCAAAGGAACTGTTTTAAGGCTGAACTTTATTTTCGCACATGATACACTTGATACTTGATACACGGGAATTGAAATGTTTTCGCTTCGAGTTTTTAACGAGAACTGAACTTCGTGTTCAAGAGAGATCTTCGTCCAAAAGAGATAAGCGGTATTTTCGTCAATGTAATAACCAATAATGCAACGCGTTCTGATACAAAACATGGAAATTGGAAAAGTTTTCTAAAAGGGAAACAATGTGAAAATTAGAAAATGTATTGATGTTTATTGAGATGATTTGTTTGGACAGGACTAGTAATAAAGTAATAAAGTAATAAATCTTGTAACGGTCACGAAGTGAAAGTAGGTCGGGATAATCATTTGGAGCCTATATTGGAAAGTGTGTTGAGTCCTTTGTTGAGGAAAAAAGGAAAGAACATTTAAAATTATTTTAATATCGGGACAATTAAAATCTACTCGACAAAAGAAGTAAGAAAAAAAAAGGATTCTCGAATATCGAGTTGCGGCATGTAACACTTCCCTCCTTAAATTGAAGATCTTTCTTGATATTTCGCAAAATATATTCGGATTTCGCAGATATAATTATAATCAATTTGTATAACTTAATAATAGTATTCCGAATATGACAATATGGTGACTTAATTCTGAGCTTACACTCATAACATATTGATACACATACACACAAAATTTCCAAAAATCCATTTTATTATGTTAATAATTATATTTTTCTTAGTTTTATAAAAAGAGAATAAGAAGAGAGAGCATGTGTCACGACGACGCCCGTCAATGAACCAGTCGTAAAAATCCGTAATTATTTTTGTGAAAAATATCCGCAGCCAGGAATCGAACCTAGATCTCCTGCTTACCGGGCAGGCATCTTATCCTTTCGACTACAGAAACATGTCATGATATTTATCGCAAATAACATATTTAGAATAACATGTCAACAATACAATGATACATATATATATATATATATATATATATATATATATATATATACGTATATTACAATATACATATATACATGTATTCTTTCGAATCCCCACGATCGATACTTATATATGTACGTCGCTTACAACTAATGTTAAACTTGAGAGTCGATCATTACGAGGAGATTGGCGTGTCTCCGTATTTATTTTGGATTCCAAAGTTACACTACCTTGGGAGGATTCATTATCTTCGGTAAGTATCGCGGTGAATGTAACTACCTGTCGTGTATTATTTTGCGGATAGCGAGTGTTAACATTATTATTGAAACATTTGTAGAAATATTGAGTACAACCTTCTTTTGGTACGCAACAGACTTTAACAATGAATAGATTTGCTTATTAATGAACATTTCCCTATTATACAGAGTGTTCCGCATTTGGAGTACACTACGTGATTTTTTATGCTAAAAGAAACAACTTTTTTCTTTAGCAAAATTGCGTGCGACGAGTAGTTTTTACAGTAAATCAAATTGAAAGTGACGAATAAATACGCATATGTGCGTAACGGTCAGGCCGGCGCGGCCTGGTATCTAATCTTTGACGACTTCACGTACTATATTGTTTAAAATATGATAAAAGTTAACAAATTAAGTATTGTTTTCATCCTTTAACGATTAAATAAAAAAATTGTCTGATTTCATAGCATTATCTCGAAATAAAAATAAATGTAAATAATATGGTGTATGAACTGAGCTATTCTATTATTTTAATTACTGCGCAATTGCATATAACAATAAAAAAAATACTGAATTTAACTATTTTAGAAATGATATTGTATTCAACACAGAAGGCATATGATAATGATCGCATATTGTTTCCTGATAGTTATATGCAATCTTGTTTCAGGTGGAATAGCTTTTTGAACCGCAGATTGTTTAGTAATCGATGGTCCGAGTATTTGTAACAATTTCTCAAAAAATATCGGTTCTAATCGGAAATAATTAAAGAATTTTTCACGATCTTGTTACTCCAGTTCATTAAATTATTGCTCGCTTCTTGTGCTAACCGTCGTTCAATATTAAATATTGGACTGACTCAATATTTTCGTTTTCCTTTATCAGCTTTTTTTCACTTTTTATTAATGTATAATAGAATAAAGTGCATACATCTTAAATAATTTTACAATATATTTCCTGCCTGATGAAAGTATTATAATTGTGTTTTGAACGTTTTATTAATAATAAAAGCAAAAGCAATATTGTTCTTGATTTCATTCTACACCTGTTAAACCAAATGCGAATTTTTTCATTTAATTATATTAAACAATAAATATTTAATTAAATAGCCATAGTGTGTAAGTAAATTTGATTAAATTTTATTAAATATTAATTGTGAATTTAATTAACAATTAATGTAAATTGTTAATTAAATTCACAATGAATATTTAATAAAATTTAATATAAATATTAATTGTTAATTAAATTTACAATTACTCACATAGAACATAATCTCTAGTGGACGTCTATTGAATCTCCATGGCTCCATTAAACTTCCATCGAACGTTTATCTTCACAATGGAAGTCAGATAGACGTTCATTAGAGGTCTAAGGAACTTCCACGGTGGATGATGCTCTAAGATTCCACTGTGGATGTCTATTAGCCGTCCAGCGAACCTTCACAGTGGGTGGTTTCCACACGGAACATGACATCCATTAGAGGTCCACATAACCTCCACGGCCTCCATGCAACATTTATCTTCATGGTGGAAATCACATAAATCTCTAATGGAGTTATATACTATCTCCATGATGGAGCTCTGATGGAATTTTACCAAATCTCTTAGACGTCTTATGGAGATTGTATAGATGAATTATAGATGTTTTATGAAACTTTTATGGATCATATACAGAGCTTTAATTGGAGATTTTAGATCCTTTGTAGATGATTACTTTATGATAAAAATTGAGAATATATATTTATAAATAAATTAAAAATTTATTGCATTATCTTATTTATTCGTATTTGATTGTATATAAAATTTTATACCAAACACAAGAAAACATATATTATCGAATATTATATATTGTCGAATAAAAGAAATATCTCACGTATTTAATACGATCAATAAATATCATAAATGAGTAAATAGAATATATACGTAAATAATAAACACTACTCACATGGAAACATGATATTAAAAATCCATATATAATAATCTTCTTACCTATATATATATATATATATATATATATATATATATTAAATTATCTACAAAAATTACACACGCTATTAGGACATTGACATTCAGATTATTTGAATCTTGTGACAATGTGATAACATTTACTGATCGAAGATCTGTCATATTTTTACATCAAAATTCTAAGTTTAATTATATTATTGTTCTTGTAAGAATTAGACGACCGTAAGCGGTCATGAAAGAGATTCGGAATATAAACAGCTAACAGAGAGGAGCCGTCGTGGTCGTGCAGACTAAGTGTCAGATTAGTAAACGAGGGATCTCGAGTTCAAATCCAGTCGATCTCCGTTTATTTTTTAATAAATATCTTTCATTCTAGTATCTGATTTCAGCCGATCACGATGAAACAAGCTTGACTGTGTATATTATAAGGATAGGTGACCCTCGGAAAAATTATGTGACGTTACATTTACAAGATAAAAAAAGATTTCATTAATTCCATTGCACGTTACGTATATATGTGCGTTTCCTTCAAAGAAATATTTTTGTTCAGCATCATAAAAAATCTTTTTATTAACTTTTTCTGTAGAGGTCTTCTGGAGAGTTCATGGACGTCTAATGGAAGTTACATATCTCCATAATGGACTTCTAATGGACATCTATTAGAGGTTTTTGTTCCGTGTCGTCTACCGAGACTTCATGGATCCTCTATTAGTGATCCATCTAACGTCTAACAGACGTTTATGGAAGATGTCTAATGGCGATCTCATACACTTCCACGAAGCGGAACTGTGGATTTCTTGTGGACGTCAACTGGAAGTCTAATAACCATCTAATGGATGTTTTGAATATCCATGGCTGACGTCTAATGGACGTCTACTGAAGGGTTTTGTTTATGGTGGGTATGGTAATATTTAATAAAATTTAATAAAATTTACTTACACTATGAATTTGCGTAAGCGGATCAGGCGTATAGCCAATCATAAACGATTTTCGTTATTTCTCTTCATCTAAACAGTTTTGTGATTGGTAAACCACCGATTTGTTTACGCTCATTCCGCTTCAGTGTCGGTCCACAATAAATATTTAATCTTTAAACCGTAAGAAATTGACCAATCATAGTCGATTATTCTTTTTATATTCGATTATAATTGGTCAATTTCTTACTTTTTAAAGCTTAAATCATCTATTGTGGACCGACACTCGCCATAGGAACGAAACTCTCGCGTACCGAAAACAGCGGAAAGTTCGCGATAGAAACGATACTGACTTCTGCACAGTCATTTCTTTATTTTTGACAGAATTGTTAAAGATAATCGCGTAAGCATCAAATAATTACTTAATTATTTGTAAAACCTGTGCGAAATACATTCTTTCTATGGTGAGACCATAGAAAGAAAGAGAACAATTGAAAAAAATATTCATAATGTGTAAGTAAATTTTATTAAATTTTATTAAATATTAATTGTAAATTTAACAATTAATATTTATATTAAATTTTATTAAATTTCATTAAATATTCATTGTGAATTTAATTAACAATTTACATTAATTGTTAATTAAATTCACAATTAATATTTAATGAAATTTAATCAAATTTACTTACACATTATGGATATTTAATTAAATATTCATTATCTAATATAATTAAATGAAAAAATTCGTAATTGATTTAACAGGTGTAAAATGAAATCAAGAACAATATTGCTTTTGCTTTTGTTATTAACAAAACATCTAAAACACAATCATAATACTTTCATCAGGCAGGAAATATATTGTAAAATTATTAAAATGTATGTACTTTATTCTACATTAATAAAAAGTGAAAAAAAGCTGATAAAGGAAAACGAAAATATTGGGTCAATTCAATATTTAGTATTGAATGACGGTTAACACAAAAAGCGAACAATAATCTTGTTAATGAACTGGAGCAACAAGATCGTGAAAAATTCGTTAATTATTTCCGATTGGAACCGACATTTTTTGAGAAATTATTACAAATAATCGGACCATCGATTATTAAACAATCTGCGGTTCGAAAAGCTATTCCATCTGAAATAAGATTGCATATAACTATCAGGTACTTAGCATCAGGAGACAGTATGCGATCATTATCACATGCCTTTCGTGTTGGACACAATACCATTTCTAAAGTAGTGTCAGAGACTTGCGAAGTTATTTGGGAACGTTTAAAAAATACCGTTTTTATAAAAAAAAGACGAAAACAGCTGGCAAAATGTTGCCGATAATTAGATCTTCCTTGTTGCTTATGTCGATCTCTATTATCTTAAAAAAAATTCCAAATTTAGCTTTACCATTTATATTCGATGCGTGTTACGCTCAGTTATGCTACAATAATGGATTTAGCGGAGCGGCTGCGTATCAAAAATAGCGGAACGTCAGATTGGTGCAGATATGCGCGATCCGCAATATGCACGATACGCTCCATGGGACGGCATCCTGATTCTAATCAAAATTCCACTTATGAAAAAAGGTTTAACTTTCTTTTTGTGACTATTAAAATAATACACATTTCTAGTAAATATAATAAGAATGTGCGTGCGTGAATGTGTGTTTTTATTTATCATTTATTACTCATTTTTCTGTAAAGCGTAGGCGAAATTATTCTCGCATTCATTTAATTAATATTTAGAAGCTTTTGATGTACATTTATCAAACGCTATATGTGTGTAAACATTCCGTTACACTTCGAAGAAGTTTTGAATTATAAATACAAATCCGTGATTGTAAAATGAGTTAAATGCATGCGCGTGATATAGATTAAAGCTTGTTGAACGCTGAGCCATCTAGATATAAAAATATAATATAAATACCTTTATTGACGAGATGCTTGATAGCTTTTATCAAATAACGTAATTGAGTATCTCACAATCCAATCCGTTTATGTTCAAGCATACGCTTTTACATGTTACATATTGCATAAAATTTTTATACGATAGCTCTTCAGATACACCAGCCAACTTTTTAAACTTTATTTTTGCAACATTAGAAGTACAAGGCAACCTCTCCATAATTAACATTCTTTTTTCTCATTAGATATTAAGATTTGACAATTTATTAAAAATTCTAATGTTGGAATGTTAAGGAATGTATTAAACTTGGAATCGTTTCAATTGAGTTTTATTTTATTTGAAAAACTACAGTTTATAAAATTTATCCAAAATTTATTGGGTATTCTCTAGATTTGTTTCAGAAGCGAGTTGATGCATTTTAGTCAAATAATCCGAAACCCATGTCGTCATCCTCGGACTCAGATTCTTCCTTCTTCTCCTCTTTCTTTTCCGCAGCAGGAGTATCAATAGCTGCGGCTACAGGAGCTGCCGCAGCAGCTGCAGCAGCAGCAAATTTGCTTGGATCCTACAAGCAATTTTATTATTCTTAATTAAATGTGACTTCTCGACCAGTTGTGCATGTAACATTTACATTATGCTTAATATTCAGATTGCGCTTCGCGCGCTATTTCAATTTGTGATCTTGACGTTTCAGTGGGTTCAGCTATTTCTAGCTCTGACACGTGGACCAAGATCTTTAGACGAGTAATATTTTCATCATTATAAATTGTTCAGAAATGTTAAGATTAATGAAATATTAGCATCATGTACAGAGTCATACCTTGACATATTCCTTAATAGTGGCAGCCTCTGCAAATTCAACTTCAGTAACAGCAACAATAGCAAGCAGATTCTTGAAGCCGTTCGCAATGCTATGCGGCACGCTAGCAACCGTGGGATAACCAATTGTCAAACAAACTGAAGCCAAGTTTGCAACGCCAGCCATGAATTTCTCACGAAGGTCTTCAGGCTTGATGTCTAAAATCTCAGGAGCGAAGATAGTGCCAGAATCATACACCTGTTCGACCAATAATCCATAGGAAAATGGAGAGATGTTCAGCATGTTCAAAAGTGTGGCTTCCGAAGCTCCTACTTTGTCACCAGGTTTGAGAATGTGAACGTCGTTCTAAAAATTGATATCACAATTATATTTGTAAAGCTCACGAACGATGCCAAAAAAATCAAACTCAAGCACTTCTCAACAAATACTTACTATAATTTCAATAGTACCCTTGGAAATCTTAGTTGGAATACTCAAGGCTTGGAAGAAAGATGTTTTTTCAGGACCAAGTCCTGTATTTTGGGCAGGAATAATTACGCTTAAGGGTGCAATGGCTCCTGCTCTTGCAGGGGCGCGTACTTTATTCTCCAACAATTTGTCCCTTACTTCAATTAAATCACCTCGAGTAAAAACAAATCCTACATTACCACGGATATGAGGCAGTAGTTTCTCCAGTGCTGCATTTCGTTCGATATGACCACGAATTGCTTTTCTCATCATGGTATTCTTGCCCATCAATACAACTGCGTTGCCACGCAGTGACATACGAATTTGTTGCATTTGTTTTGAACCAACATTGTCCGCACCCACAATGAAGCATTTTGGGTAATCATCTAATAGTTGCTAATATTTAACAAAAAAAATTATTTTAATATTTTGTTATATTTTAATTATTACATAATATTTAGATATAATTTATACATGTCTAAATATCACATTATACATATTTTAATATCAGAACAAAATTATAAATAACAAGATGCTTACAACAAGTTTAGTAAAGTAATTGGATTTCCATGTAGCTTTGTCCTCCCTACCCATCTTTAAGTGTGTAGGGATACCTTAGGAATTTAAGGACTAGAAATAATTAAGAATAAGAATTAAATGTACAAAAAGAAATATATATATATATATATACAGTATATTTCTTCTGTTATTGTATACTTCCATAGATAGAAAGTGCAATAAAAAATAATGGCATTTATCTCAAATAAAAAAAAATATATGTAAAATATGTTTTTTCTACATATAATTAGTTTTCAACCAAAATGGATTCATCCATCTTTAGATCATCCTTCTAATTTCCACAAGTACATTTTTTTCATTATTTTAATGCATATTTGAATATTAATATAATCTAAAATCTTTTTCAATTCAACATGCCATATGCACAATGCGAATGATAATTCAATTTATAGAAGCACATGATTTCTTAACCTAATATTTAATATAATTTAAAATATTTTTTGCATTATTTTTATATAGAAATAGAATATATGCAACATCCTAAATCTAACGTGGATGACCTAAAAACTAATTATTAAAATAATTTTGCAGAAACAATATCGAAGATCTTATGTACCTCAGCAAAAACACGACAGGGCGGTGAAGAACAATGGAGAATGGAAGTGGAAGTTTTAAGTCCCTTACACAATGCGAAGGAATAGCGATAGTGATAGAAATATACAGGCATAAGCATAGCGATTGCGATTTCTTCATAAGAACAGAAGAATCCAACATACACAAATGCATGTGGCAATGCAGATTGGAAAATGGAATAAACAATAGTGATAAAATTTCCGACGAGTTGGAATTCTATGTCTATCTTATAGCCTACCATTCACAGCATTCGGATTTTTCTGTTTAAGTTATAGACTGCGTCCTGGTAATAAATATTCATAGACATAGTATAGATAAATCTAAATTTTAGACATAGTCCCTACTTAATGTTTCCCTCATCTTCTATTAGAGAGAGAGAAAAAATCAGGTGTTGTTTCTTCTCACTCACCATATCACTCATTGCCTGGTATATAGCATGCTCGGTCTATCTATACTATGCTATGTGAATTTAGAGCGCAGCCATAATCTTTTTACGGAGTATATAGGGGATAGTTTCGAAACTTGTTGGATTAACAAAAAAATTGAACATTCTTATTGCAATAACTTTCTGGACAATGGATTATTGTCCGATATACAAGACACATTTGATGGCGATGATGTTAGTACAGCTATTTGCATTGTACATATAATATATCAAATCATCTTCCATTTAACCTAAATATAATTTGTGTGAAAATATAATATGTAGAATAATGTATATGAATATGTTTCAGAAATTTTTCTGTAATGTTCCAGTTTAAATATTATGAAACTTATCAAAATTTGTCGACAAAAACCTGATGAAAAAATTAATCGAAAATAAGACGATTTTGATATAATATCATAAATCATTTAGTAAACTTTGTCCTTTGTCCGTTTTTAGGTTACGTTTACCTGAAGCAGGAGCGTCTCGTTTGATCACGTGTGATTGACCATAGCCACTCACAGCGGCCGGTGCTTAGAGGTTTTCCTCTGTTCAAACGTTATGAGTGGCTGGTAGTCAATTGCAACGTGGTCAAATGAACCCTACCTGAAGCAAACGAAAGAATAGACTCTTCACACGCGATCTTGGTTGGCTTTTATTTCTTTCACGGCATTGTGCAATGCGATGTTACATCCCGAGATGGCGTAGAACGGTTAATGGAATTTGGGAAGGGGTATTTAGTGTATTTATGTTCAATGGCAATACTGGATATGATTAAACTATATTTTCGGATTAGAAAATATTCCGCGACCGAGCGGAAATCGCGGAGAAATATGTTCTGTTAATATAATAATCGGGATATGATATTGTATTGTAAAGTTACGATTGTTGGTGTAATTGGTTGTGAAATTATGATTCAAAATTATTTAATATGACAGAAATAAATGATTTCCTGGATTATTGTAAAATATTAAATGTAACACAAATAAATAGTTACATTAAAATAATAATAATAAAGAAAATAATAATAATAATAATATAATAATAGTAAAATATTAATGAGAATTATATCGTGAAATATAGTGATGAATAAAATAATGCCATAATATCAGAAATATTAGGTGTACAAAAAAATTCTGAGCCTTTTTTGTAAAATTCAATCTTTATTCAAAAACAAAAAAATATTAATCAGCGAAATATTTCCCGTTTGCATCAACGACCTTTTGTCATCTTTCGAGTAGCTTGCGAATTCCTTGACGATAGAAGCTCACCGGCTTCAAAGCGATAAAATCATCAATGCATTTTCGTATCTCTTCAAATCTCACGAAATATGTATCAGCCGAATGATGCTGCAGCGACCGGAATAGATAGTAATCGGAAGGCGCCATGTCTGGGCTATATGCCGCATGCGGGAGAAGTTCCCTAACGCAAAGATATGGTTCTGAGTCGCTTTCGCAACATGTGGTCGAGCATTGTCATGAAGCAAGATCACTTTACGACGTCCTTGGCCAGTAAATGGCCAGTAAATGGCCTCTTTTCTTCTAATGCATCGCTTCTAATGCATCGCAAATTGGTCAATTGTTGTTGATAGCGGTCTGCCGTGATTGTTTCACCCGGTTGTAAGAACTCGTAATACAACTTAACGTAATACACCTTTCCAATCCCATCACATACAGAGCAAAACCTTCTTGGCGTGGATATTGGACTTTGGCATCGATGTCGAAGGTTGACCAGGGTCAACCCATGATTTTCTACGTTTAGGGTTATCATAAAGAATCCACTTTTCATCGCCTGTAATGATTTTGTGCAGAAAATCTTTTTTCCGGAACTTTGAAAGCAAAGTAAATGCAATGTCACGCCGACGATTTTTGTTGTCTTCGGACAATTCATTCGGAACCCATCTGCCTTCCTTCTGAACCTTTCCCATCGTATACGTAAACATACGGAAATGGTTTGCTGCGTAACGCCAAGCTGTTCTACAAGCTCCTTTTCAGTTTGCGCAGAGTTTATATCCAGCAGTGCTTGCAATTCGTCCGTTTCAATCTTTTGAGGGCGTCCAGCACGCGGTTCATCTTCAAGACTGAAATCTCCTTGGCGAAATTTTTTATACCATCTTTTACATGTAGTATGACTTACAGCGTTCTCTCTATATGCAGCACAAATCATTGCAGTGGTTTCAGCAGCATTTTTCTTCAGATGAAACGCGAAGTGGATGGAAAGTCGAATATGCTCTTTTGCCATCGTGAACACTACTGATTTTTGAAGTTATGTGCATCAAACGCCAAGCCGTATGGCATTTTAGAAGGCCAAATGTCAACGCTTTAAAACCGCAAAAGGGCGGGAAGATATATAAAATTTAAATTGTTATTTCGGTTGTATGAAATCTAAAGCTCAGAACTTTTTTGTACACCTAATATTTAATTATACTCGGTAAAAAATTTTTCATATAGAGAATTTTTCATATATACATATAAACATGTATAAATATATATAAATATTTATAATTATACGCGAGATATGTCCATATATATTCATATTAGTTTTCTTCCTTTGTAAAATTTTTGTTTGATATAAGAAAAATAATAATAATAATTAGAAGACATAAAAAAATTTGTCGCCTGCTCAGAAAGCGGGAGTGCCAGATTCGATTCCTGGTATAAGATAATATTTTTCGCAGTACATATTTCATGTGAGGGAGATATCGAGGATTCTATTAATTGGAGGATGTTTCGCGAGTGTCCGCAAATTAGCAGAAGAGGTCGATGTTTAATCGAAATTTAAATATTATAATTTAAAATCATATATAAGCACTAAGATTTAGCTTCGCCGCGTAAGACCTGTTTTCTCAATCGGTTACACAAAAAATAATTAAAAGAATGAATAATTTTGCATTGCTTTTTTACAAAGAGTGAAATTTGAAGAAATGAGAAAACATTGCCCATATATAATTATGTATATTTATGATTGAAAGAATATATATGAATATATATGATTATATATGAGCAATTTTTTTTATTCCTTCAAACTTAATTTTTTATAAAATATATATTTATGTACGTTATGTACATTATGTACATTATGTACATTTACGTATGTATATTACGTATGTATATATATTTATACATGTTTTTGCATAAAAAATTTTTTACTAGGTACCTTACATTTAATAAAGATATTATTCTAATACAGGAAGAAGAATCGGATTAAATAATAGTAAGTCTGCATTGTATGCTAGTTATAAAATTGCTCATTTTATTGAACGTGAATCACATCCATTTAGCATTGGTCCATTTGTCAAATAATGTTTAGAAATTGCCGTAAAAACAATATATCCTAATGATATTAATAAATTTAAATTAATTACTCTTCTCGAACTGTAGTACGTCGCACTGAAAAATTAGCTGAAAATCTCGAGCGACAATTGGTACTAAAAGTAAACAATTTTATTGCTTTTTCGTTAGTTCTTGACGAGAGTACGGATATCATTGATACACCGCACAATTGGCAATTTTTATTCGTATGGATAGCAATATCTCTATTATTGAGGAACTTTTAAATATAATACCTCTGAAAGGTACTACAAGAAGTATTGTTTAGCGTTGAAGAAGCAATAGAAAACATAATCTATCTTAAAATAACTTCAATATACATAAATTAACTTCAGTTGCTACTGATGGTGCTGCAGCAATGATTGGACATAATATAGGCTTCGATACTATAGAACGTTCAAAGTCTAAATTAGCATAATCAAAACAAGAAATACATTCGATCCATTGTATCATCCATCAAGGGACATTATGTGCAAAATCTTTAAAGTATGACGAAGTAATAAAAATTGTAATCAAAGTTGTAAATTTTATTAGAACTACTGGATTGAATCATCGTCAATTTCGCGAATTTTTATCTTCTTTAGAGTCAGATTATACCGATATTTCCTATTTTTGCGAAACAGAATGGCTTAATCGAGATAAAACTCTTCAGTGTTTCTTTCATTTACGCGAAGAAATAATTATATTTTTAGAAATGAAAGATAAGTCTGTGCCTGAACTATTACAGCCTTCCTGGATTATCAAACTCGCCTTTCTTGCGGATATCACTAATCATTTAAATACATTATATTACTCTTTATAAGGCAAAGATAAGTTAATTATTCATATGTTTGATTAAATTAGATCTTTTAAAATGAAACTTAATTTATGGATCAATCAATTTCAATCTCGACAGTTGTTGCATTTTTCAAATCTATTATCTGTTGCCACGCACATTCAAGATAAGTAATATGAAGAATATATAAATTCACTTTAATTATTACATAATGAATTCGATTGTCGGTTTAGGGAAATGCATGTTTTAGAAGAAGACTTACTTATTTTTATGATACCTTTTACTGTTGATTTTAATATTGCTCCCGCAGATATACAAAAAGAAGGACTCCTTTAATTAGAAAAAAATAAATAAAAAAATAAATAAAATGATAATAAAGGCAATGGGAGTCAAGCGCAGTAAATGAGACGCAAATAATTATCCGTTAAATCCTATCTGTATTTTAGGTTCTTCTTACATTTCGATGTTTCGATCCATTTTCGGATCATCTTCACGATGCATAGATACATATATGCATGATAAGAATGGTTTGAGATCGTATTAGTTCATGACTTTTTCGCATCGATAAACGCAATAGTGCAATATCTCGAGGGCCTCTGTCCAAACAGTTTCACAGCTGATGTAGAAGACACTGTATTATCAATATCATTTGAATCGTTTATGATATATTCACGAAATAAAGTTTTTTAATGTGTCTAAAAATGAAAAGAACAAGGAACTGTTGGAGACTCACCTCGATGATATCGCCGATTATGACAATAACTTATACACAGAAGGAAATAAATACTGTATATTGCAACGGCATGGTCAATTAAAAGAAATTAAAAAAAAATTTTAACAGAGATATAAGATAATAGTCAATTAATAAAAAAAAAAAGAAGTAAACACGTCTTAACTGTTTCGCGTCAATTATTAAAATGTAAAAAAATAAATAATGAGAATAGAAAATAAAAAATTGTTATGGAGTGAATACGGTTACATATTATTTACACGCTTACATATTGTTTATGAGAGGGATATAAATATGGCTAAGAAAATCCGTGTCTGTTTGCAAATTGATACCGCTCTTTTTTTGTAGTGTGTGTAGCATTTCTAGAATTAATCGTTTGTTGCGTAATTTTTCTCCACATCCAGAACTTTCACGTTAGCCCAATCGAAATCGTGTTCTGTGTGTACCCTGTGTAATGTACCCTCAGTAATGATACCCACTACAAAAAAATCAATCAATATCAATTTGCAAACAGATACGGATTTTCTTAGCCATATATATACCACTGTCATAAACAATATGTAAGTATGTGACCATATTCACTCCATAATAATTTTTTATTTTCTATCCTCGTTATTCTATCCTCGTTACATCAACCAAAGATGAAGCGCATCCTGGACGTTCAGTTAAAATCACTGCGTCAGAAATGATTGAAAAAAATTCATCGTATCGTCATAGAAGATTGCCGAATGAAGATGCGTGTCATAGCTGAGATTGTAGGCATTTCAGTAGATAGGGTGCATAATATCCTGCACAAAGAATTAGAAATGAAAAAGCTTTGTGCAGAAATGAAAAAGCGATGGGTGCCGCGATTGCTGATCATCGATCAAAAACGCATGCGAAAAGACATTTCACAGCAGTGTTTATCGACTTCTCATTTGTCAATACGATCTCTTATTAATTCAGGATTACATTTTAAATAATTTAATAACATTTCTTTTTGCTTTATATCCATTTTTTTCTTTTAATTTGTATTTCATTTATGTCTGCTTGTTATGGAATTTGTTCTTTTAGTTATAGATTAGATGGTATGGCAAGCAGTTTCACTTTTTAATAGCATCTAAAAAATTGTGTCGAATGTTAAATTCTTAAAAAATAATTGTCTAAAAAGGATTACGATTCTTAATGGAATAAAATTATGATACGACATAATAATAATTCCCTGAATTAAAATTATGTCTCGACATAATATAAATTCAAAATTATTATTATGTTAAGACATAATAATAATAATTTTGAATGTAATAATAATTTTAATTCAAGCAATTATTATTATAATATCATATAATTTTAATCTATTAATCTTTTTTAGACAATTATTTTTTAAGAATTTAACATTTGACGCAATTTTTTAAATGTTATTAAAAAGTAAAACGGATGCTATATTAATCTTTAATTTTTGTTACGTCCCGACATAACATTAATCGAATAAAAATTTTATTGTTACATAATAAAAAGAACTTAGATTATGTCTAGATACATTTTAATTCGATTAATTAAAATTATGTACAACACATAAAAAGAATTCTGAATTTTCATTACATTTTGACATAATATTAATTGATCTAATTACTATTTTATTTGGGCAAAAATAATTTCGAAGTTTTATTATCCCACTATAATTCAATTACAATTCAATCAATTACAATTCAATTATTATTATTATATAGCGATATAATAATAATTTTTATATTTTTTGTTATCTTAAACATAATTTTTATTTCGAGTTTTTATTATGTCTTAACATAATATTATTTCATTGAATTATTATTATGTCGCAACATAATTTTAATTCAACCGCTAAGGATTTTGAAGTTTTTGAGTTGGCAGCACTGATGGCAATGCATATTATTGTACGTGATTTTACCGGGTATTCACAAATAATCTCAAACATTTTACTAGTACAGACATATATTAATCTATTTCTAATAAGTATATATTTCAAATTAAAATGTCAGACGAGAGGGAACTAACTGATTTGTTAAGAATAGCAGCTGAGATAGCTAATGCAAGAATAGCTAATGCGTCAATAGAATCAACACAAGAAGAAGGTAACTTTTCATCTTTGCAATTACTCGAAGAAATTTTAGGAGAAACGATATTATATCTAATCCACATCGAGGACGAAAAAGAAAGAAGACATTCAAGAGGGAAATTGTTTTGTTGAAATTGGCACACGCTGATTTTTCTCCATCCAATGTAGAATTAAAATTCTTAAAATAGAGAAGAATAGATATTATCTATTATATATTATATATTAGGTATACAAAAAAGTTCTGAGCTTTTTTTTGTAAAATTCAATTTTTATTCAAAAACAAACAAAAAAAATATTAATCAGCGAAATATTCCCCGTTTGCATGACCTTTTGCCATCTTTCGGGTAGCTTGCGAATTCCTTGACGATAGAAGCTCACCGGCTTCGAAGCGATAAAGTCATCAATTTTCGTATCTCTTCAAATCTCACGAAATGTGTATCAGCCAAATGATGCTGCAGTGACCGGAATAGGTAATAATCGGAAGGCGCCATGTCTGAGCTATATGTCGCGTGCGGGAGAAGTTCCCAGCCTAACGCAAAAATATGGTCCTGAGTCGCTTTCGCAACATGTGGTCGAGCATTGTCATGAAGCATCACTTTACGACGTCTTTGGCCAGTAAATTTTGGCCTCTTTTCTTCTAATGCATCGCAATTGTTGTTGGTAGCGATCTGCCGTGATTGTTTCACCCGGTTGTAAGAACTCGTAATACAACTTAACGTAATACACCTTTCCAATCCCACCACATACAGAGCAAAACCTTCTTCGTGGATATTGGACTTTGACATCGATGTCGAAGGTTGACCAGGGTCAACCCATGATTTTCTACGTTTAAGGTTATCATAAAGAATCCACTTTTCATCGCCTGTAATGATTTTGTGCAGAAAATCTTTTTTCCGGAACTTTGAAAGCAAAGTGAATGCAATGTCACGCCGACGATTTTTGTTGTCTTCGGACAATTCATTCGGAACCCATCTGCCTTCCTTCTGAACCTTTCCCATCGTATACGTAAACATACGGAAATGGTTTGCTGCGTAACGCCAAGCTGTTCTGCAAGCTCCTTTTCAGTTTGCGCAGAGTTTATATCCAGCAGTGCTTGCAATTCGTCCGTTTCAATCTTTTGAGGGCGTCCAGCACGTGGTTCATCTTCAAGACTGAAATCTCCTTAGCGAAATTTTTTATACCATCTTTTACATGTAGTATGACTTATAGCGTTCTCTCCATATGCAGCACAAATCATTGCAGTGGCTTCAGCAGCATTTTTCTTCAGATGAAACGTGAAGTGGATGGAAAATCGAATATGCTCTTTTGTTATTGCCATCGTGAACACTACTGATTTTTGAGGTTATTTGCATCAAACGCCAAACCATATGGCATTTTAGAAGGCCAAATGTCAACGCTTTAAAACCTTTCTGCAAAAGGGCAGGAAGATATATAAAATTTAAATTGTTATTTCGGTTGTATGAAATCTAAAGTTTAAAACTTTTTTGTAACCTAATATTATATATTTATTTAATTAAAAGTATTCATATATTAATTTACAAAAACTTAGAATTTATTAATGTATTATTATTGATAAATTTCATGTCTATCATTTCCAGATCTATCTGACGAGTTGCTTGAAATAAAAAGAAATTCCTCATTTACAATAAAAAAAGACATTATTTCACTTTACCGTCCTTATATTCAAAATTTATTAAGAATGTGACTTTAAATTGGGTAAAGTAGATAAGTTGAAGAAAATCGTTCTTTTTAGAGATATTCAAAATGGAATTGATTTGGAAAATCAGTTAATGCAAATATTACGTCCGAGAGGTTCGAGAGGAGAGATAATACTTTTAGTCAAGAGGAGGAACTCGGGTGGACGCACGGAACTGTGTTTGCTCTCCCGGATCGACGTGGGGTCGAACGCGCCCTAAGAGAACAGGGAACGGATCAACGTTGGTGATACTATAACCCTTACCGGTGATACCCTTACCTGCGCTAGCGCGGCCGGTGGTCCATTTTTAGGTCAGAAAACCGAATCTCTTCAACCAGGAATGGACCTTGTGCGACCTTCAGGTGCTTGAGAATGGTTCGGGATCAAGATTTTTTTAAAATAAATTGAAACGTAATTCGGGTCAACTATGATTTAATAATAAAAAAAAGGAAATACAAACATCTTAACTCTACGCTCTTATGTAATAGCGAACACAAATGTTAGAGTGTACATTTGAATACTTTCGTTTCATGAACTTTCGTTTACATAAAAAAAACTTTATATAGTTGAGAATCCACTTATCTCTAAATTCTCAATTGCTCTAATTGTGGCAAAAAATTGGTTATGGCCAGCATATCAAGGGAATTGGATTGAAGATGTGGCGGAGGATTAGGATGAGCGCTGCAAAAAGCTTTGACGGGAACGAGATAGGGAAGAGGATCATGGGAAATGTACATAGGGATGGTGTCGTAAAGTCGTAAAGTTGATGTTTCGAGATTTCTTCCCAAAATTCATTGTTGGGCTTGAATTTTCGTTTTATGTAGAAAACTCCCGGTGGTGGATGTGTGGGAGATCGAGAAAATTAGCGGAGATGGTAGAACTTCTCCATGTCGAAGTTTTTTGAAGTGCACTGGTTTTCAAATTCTGCCACGGAGCGGAGAGCGGTGGCGTACTCTTGTAATGAGATATTCGCGAGCCTTCTATTTTGATCAACTACTCCGCGAGTTCCCCGGCGTGTTCGGTTTCGCAACGAATCCGCTTGTTATGTTTCTCCCGACGATGTCCCAATGCCCGCTTTGTTTGTTTGTTCAGGATGGCCGTTACTTTCGTTTGGTTGACTATGATAAATATAAGAATTAAGTTAAAGAGAGGATGAGTTTGAGAGAGGCAAAAAAATCGAGGAATCGTGGTAGGGCAGCTTCACAGAGTCAATCAGCGGCTTGCCAATTTGGAATGTTGAGGAGCCGGGGAAGACAGCTTCACCGAGTCAGACGGCGGCTTGCCAATTTGAAATGTGGGGGATGATTTAAGAAAACAAATTAAGTTAAGATTGCGAATCAAACAACCAGTCAACCGCGGAAAAGAAGAATAAAGACTTACTTTTGTTGTAGTGGGTGATGGACGAGAGCTGTGGTGGCTTGGCTGGATCGTGAATCACACGGATTTCAAGTTTCGCGCACAGATTCTAACTGAAAATGTATTTCGCCAATAGCTTCGAAAGGTCCCGTTCGTAGAGGTGTGGAATAAAGAGAAGAGAGAGCGATCCGCTCCAAATCGCGGTTAAGGGGTTTCAAAAGGGTGGGAATATCTGAGAACATGATGAATTTCTGTGTTAGCTGTCGAATGATAGTTTAGAAAAATTGCGAGTATAGGGGAAGGAGGGGAGCGGCGTTCTGTGGATTGTTTTTATGTTTCCGGATTTCCTGGCAAATGACGGAATTAGTTAGTGAAAATTTCATCCGCCATTCCACACCCTCAATTATTCATTGATGTGCCCGCCAACGGCCGCTAATCGCTTCCTCTTGATTGGCGTTTCCTTAGTTTCCCACCAGTTTGGAAAGTGTCGTCCTCGAACGATCCCGGCGCGTTTCTCATGCGTTAAGAATTTGATTTTGTTAATATTTCGAATTTTATTAGTATGTTATAAATCTTTCGGCGCCGATAAAGCTGTTTTCCACAAAGAATTATTTTTTTGATAGCGAAACGTCTCGAGAGGAATTTTTGTATATTTGTTTAGGATCTTTCTAGATCGCTCGAGGCGCTTCCTGATTAGCAGCCGTTATCTTTCTCCGAAAGAGAAAAATTCGTGAAGTTCCCCGGATGTAACATAAAGTAAAATTATAGTATTGCTTTTGAATGACTTTCCGGATAATCTTATTGAAGAACCAATGCTTCTCTCCTGGAACATCAAGAAATAACTCTATGCTATCTTTTAATTCATACATATATAATTCATACATATCAGAAAAATAATAATTTTGACAATACTGGATTAAATCAAACTTTGTGAAATAGTTCACTAATTGTATCACGATCTCCAAGAACTGATCGTCTGTCATGAACATTAAGAAGAACACAGTTCGAAATAGTCGATACAAATGAAAAAAAAGAATTTGATGAAAGCGAAAATGATCAGGTATGTAATTAAAATTGTATCATTTAAGTACATATAGCGTGTTTAGTAAAGAAAAAAGTGATGATAGAAAACTAAAAAAAATTATTGATATTTATTTTGAGTTTAATGGTAATTCTGGTTTAAACATAATAATAAATTTATAATGATCGAATTTCAGATATCCGAAAAGAAACTATTATTGAGAAATGTCTAATATTTTCATTTCTTCCAGAAGACGCAGAAGAAATCACCATTCATATATGCAAAAATAATTACCTTTATGATTTATTGAAATTTTATATGGATGAGCATATAATTATGGTGGCGACTTGGTGATCACCAGTTTATTGTCGCCACTTTGTGGTAGCGTGTATGGCTGTTGATGTGTAGTTGGATGTTGTGCTTGGTGGCGTGGATGACGATTGCGTGTGTGTGCCGCGTCTCGAGGGTGAGTGTGGCTTGCTGCACTGCGTCGCTCGCAATCGGCTGTGAAAGCTGGTTCTCGGTCCGAGGGGAGTATCTGTCCTCGACCAGCTGTGTGGCAGACCAATGGTGTGAGTGTCAGCACCAAGCAATGCGGAAGGGTAACAGCCAAGTATCGCTATGCGTTGAATAATAGGAGCGCAAGCTGAAGGATATGTGAAGGTTGCATGCACGCTAATAATCAAGGAACGCTGAGTTAATTAAAAGCCATTATATTCTTGTAAACGCAAAGAAAAATGTTACAAAGGCAGGTGGGACTTGGTTTGGTGGACTCCCGCGAGAGAAACGTGTGGGCGACTCTGTCTGTGCGGGTCGCGTCTGTCTCTGCGGATGCGCGCGCAAGTTCCTGTAGCTGTTCCCTGCGCCTCTCACGAGCCCCGGCTCCTCCTCGGCGCGGCCGGGGAGTGAGCATTGGAGGCTTGACCTGGGCCGGTGGCAGTCCCGCGGTCTGCGTGGCGACTTCGGTGTAAAAGCGGCGAGTGTCATGGCGCGGTGGCCGATGCTGCACGTGGCCGAGCTCGATGGCGCAGAGTTGCCACGGCCTATCCTGTTGCGCGCCGAGTTCCAAGGAGCGGTCAGGAGTCGGTGGTCGCTCGGGTGTCGCCTGTAGTGCTCGAGGAAGTCGAGGGACTCGACGCGTCCCCCGCAGGCGGAGTCGGTAGCCGGGGCAGGCTGTCCTCGGAGGAGGAAGCCGACCCGAACAGGTCCAAGAGTCGTTGCTTGCAGTGACCGGTTGGGCGCCTGGCTCGTCGTTCGTCCCTCCTCGTCGGTGCACGAGAGAGGTGTGTGCTTAGGTAGCGGCGTGGATGGCCGCGCGGTCGGCGGCGGTGAGCGTTGTGGTGCCGGTGACTTCTGGATGGTGGGCAGCGTCAATCGTCCCGGGGATGACGAGTCGTCGTGGGCGGCCCCTGGAGATGAAGTACGCCGGCGGAGATCCGCCTGTTGCGCAGCTCCCCGAGTTGATGGAGATCGGCGTGCTGAGACTGCGGCCTGGAGCAGGTCGCCCGGACACGGACGGATTGAGCGTCGCTAGCCGCGAAAGACTTTCCTGGACGTGATGTGATTGTGGCGTTCATCGACAGGAACACGTTCGTAGGAGAGAGGCGAGATGGAGGCGTTCACGGTCGTCAGAGGCAAGGCCGGGAGGATGGCGGCGTTCACGGCCGTCAGACGTAAGGCCGGAAGGGTATCCGCGGCGTTAACTGCCACGGCGAGTACGACCAAATGTTAGTCGGTGATTTCCAGCAGGCCAAAAACTGCCGTATGATGAGCAATGAGGCTAGGGCTGGCCTCCAGAGCTCGGAGGGTGTCGCAGTGCAGCTCTTATCAGTAACTGGTTCGAGGCGACTGAGGCGAAGAGCGATGCCGAGTGCCGCTCTTATATAGCTCCGCTGTAGCGTTTCACGAGAAAGTGATTTGTCGATTCGCCATCTAGTGGCGGGCGCGCGAACCACCATGCTGCGCGGGACTACGCGCGACGGTGTGTCGATGGTGCGAGGCAGTGACCGCCACATAATTAATAAAAAATTGTGCGTTACTTTTCTTGGAGAGATAGGTATTGATGGGGGCGATCTTATTAAAGAACTGTTTAATCTTTTCTTTGTTAAATGTAAGGGAATATTTTTTCAAGGTGAAGATTGTATAGTCCCACTCCACTTGGAGTTAAATAGATTAAATGAAATAGATAACTTCATTAGATAACTTCATTATACTTAGACGGATCTTACAACATATGTTGCTTTTGACAAATCAAATTCTTGCAAAATTATCAAGAATTACATTAATACTTGCAAATTCTGAAAAATTTGTCGAATCTGATATTTTACTACAGAAACTATTGCGAAATGTAAATTCATATTTGCGAAAGATTTTGAAAAAAGCTCTAAAAAATTTTATGTTTCTAACCGAAAAAGAAAATAAAACTATTCAGGATTTTTTTAGGCACATCGATTTTTCGCAAAACTAAGTTCCGATACATTTTCAGAACAATTAAATATTATTGTTACAGATATTTTAATAGAGAAACCAAAAAAACTGATTGCAAAAATTTGGCACGGCGTATCATCAAAAGTATCCTAATTTCTGGAATAATTTTAATGTTCTTTTAGATATACAAACACCTACTGTAACAAAAGTCATTAATTGTTTAGTGACTGATTCTTATCTATCGAATGAAAAAAATAATGTATTGCATAATTTTACTATGGATATTCAATGTCTTCACAGAGACAAACTGGCAAATTTACTGTTTTTAATTACTGGATCTTTTCCCATCGTTATTAATGTTAAATTTAACGAAACAATAGATTTAAGCCAAAGACTAATATTTATTACATGTACAGATACTATAACCTTACCAAAAACATATGCACATTATAACTTGAAAAATGACTTGAACATATGTTTAAATATCGATAAAATTAGAAATATACTAGCTATTGATACTTAAATGTCATTTATTATTTAATTATAAATTAAGATCGGAATATATGTTAAGACAAATAAATTACTCTTTCTTTATTTTACTAATGATCTTGAATCCTTATGATAATTTTTGACAATTTTCAATTAGTTTTACTTTTTTAGTAATAATTAGTAATAAATTGACATAAATTAAATTAAAATGATTTTTAATTTGAAACAATGAGGTGTAATCAAATGTAATCAAAATTTTTAATTCTCTATGATAATCTTTATGCAGTTTATTTTGTTTGTTTGCAATTCTATAATAACTATATAACCGATACTTTTTGAGTTTTAAAAATTAACTAGTTTTATATTTAGAATTTTAAGAAATTGCATTCTAATTTTTGCTTAACATTTTGTATTGGAATATTTAAATAAAATAATAATTATAGTGAAAGATATCTATTAGATTCGGAAAAAATTAACGGAGACCGACTGGATTTGAACTCGGGATCCCTCGTCTACCAATCCGACACTTAGTCTGCACGACCACGACGGCTCCTCTCTGTTAGCTGTTTATATTCCGAATCTCTTTTATGACCACTTACGGTCGTCTAATTCTTACAGTTCGGCCATTCTGGCCTATTACATTCGTCCCGAATGTACCGAGTCTTCCTCTATCGGATTTTTATCCGAAACTTGGAGCTTCTGCTCCCGACTTTCGATCACTTTCTTGAACGACCGACACGACTCCTTTGGAGTACTACTCCGCGACTTTTTTCCCGTTCATTTCTCTTGAACGACCGACACGACTTTGGAGTACTACCCCCGACTTTTTCCGTTCACTCCTGAACGATCGACTTGTCAGGTAACATAGGTTGAATCTTCTCTGAGGTAACATAGGCTGAATCTCACTTCTGAGATTGAAAGATATCTATTAGATTCGGAAAAAATTAACGGAGACCGACTGGATTTGAACTCGGGATCTCTCGTCTATCAATCCGACACTTAGTCTGCACGACCATGACGGCTCCTCTCTGTTAGCTGTTTATATTCCGAATCTCTTTTATGACCGCTTACGGTCGTCTAATTCTTACAATAGTAATTATAAAAACTTATAACATATTAATAATATATGTAAAAACATGTTTTATGTAAAATAAAAATGAATATTTATGTTAATTGTTTATTTTGTAAACAAAATGGATTATAGGTTTTTCTTTTTTTATTTTCTTTTTTTTTTAATGAAAAAATAAAATTTATCAAATTTCTTTTTGTGATTTTTATTATTAGAATTGTGATAACATAACATAACATATTATCAGAGTCTCATTTTATAAGAATAATGAATTTTTAGAACAAACTTAACTTTTTTATAAAGAACATATCTATCTTTTTTCAGAGAAAATCAGATATTTGCATTACACTAATTCATATTTGTCTCAATATTATTATGAGATCAATAAACTCGTATTTTGTTTTAAAATTTTCATGTTTTATTGATGTAATTCTTTTATAACTTTTTAAATCAAAATTAAAGAATCACTAAATTTTTACAGGAAAATTATCGATCTTTGAACTGTTATAACTTTGCGAAAAGTCACATACGATAATTTTCTTGAGCTTATTTTAAAGAATAATCTTTTACTTTCACTTCTCCCAATTCATTTTCATTCCTTTACATTAGGAAGTGAAATTCAAGAAAAATATAAATCTTGAAAATTTTATAAAATCAAACGATTCTACGAAGTTGCAATAATTTTTTTTGGCGATTCAAATTAATGTGAATTTGAAGTTTTTTATGCTTTAAAACAATTTATTTTTTTTTCAAAAATTAATCTAAGATTTTCTCATCATTTTAATGCATTTTGAATAGTTTTCCACAAACATATCAAATGTGCTACCGGCATTAATATAATTCAAGATATACCAAGAGTTACCTGGTATATACCGTACCTCGTGTATATGTATATGCACGCATATACACGCACGCACGCACGCACACACGCACGCACAATCCGATCGTAAAACCTCTTCGTAATATGTTAGTTAATGCCGGCAGCATACTTGACACATTTTTGTGAAAAGTTATTAAAAATGAAGTAAAATGCTAAGAAAATTGTAAATCAATTTTTAAAGAGACTTTAATTTTCAAATTTGTACTAATTTAAATCGCAAAAAAAATTGTTACAACTCCATAAAGTCATATGACTTCGTAAAATATTTTCAAGATTTAAATTAAATCTTAAAACGGTCTCGCTTTCCCACGCAGATAGCGGAGACCGGGGAGGGGGGGAAGCGAGGATGTTGGAAACAGAATTAGGAAATTATAATTTCGTACGCGTGCTTATATCTTAACAAGAGTTCATTAGAAAACAATAATAAAGAAAATCATAAATAGGGTGGAAATTGCACAAATAATCGAATGGAATGCGAACCGAATTGGCCGTGAGCGGATAGACCGGTGTGCGACGCGTGTTTATGCATTTTTACAAATGAGGTTTCGCTCCGGCGGTCGGCGCGATACTGTGTTCGCTGCTCGTGGTTCGGTGATGCGGGGCGCGTGAGGCGCGAGGCGATAGCACATGTGTTGATGTGGACCTTTAAACTTGGTTCTTTAATCGCGTTCTTGCACGGGTAATCATGGATGATGATTTTAATCGCGTTTACGAATTAACTCGCGAGGACGGTTTGTCGCAGCGAAGATTGTGACCACTCGGGTCACGGAGAACGGGTGTACCCGTGCTCTTTCTGTTCTCGCGGATAGAATCGCGAGAGCTCGGACTGCCGAATGTACTCGGCCAACTGGAGTGTATTCTGATACTCGGAATCGGTCGGACGGATGTGCGGTTGTATCGAGGAGCACCGATAGCCGGCAATGGAATTCGGTGGCGGCGGAGTCAAATCGAGCGAACTCGATGCGCAGGGAAGATAGCAACTCTCACTTGCCATGGAAGATTTGAGGACAGTTTTGGCCTAGTCAAACGAACTTGGCGCGTTGGAGAGGGCCCCAATATATCACAAACTTCTGGACCAGAATCGGTTCGGATACTCGCTTCCCGTGAGACGTGCTCTCAGAAGATAAGCGCGAAATAGGATGATTTTTCTGCGGAGAGATGCCTTTTTACTCCGGATTGCTGCCAATCGAAGGTTGAAAAAAAGTCGGCAAAGAGGGAGTATGCGTTTCACCGAAGCCAAACCTTTATTACCTTAGTTCTCAGTAACTATAATACAGTTGATCAACTTTCGCACATGAGTTTCTTATTAATCAAGGATGGTTTATGGCGATATAATTATCATTTATTATCATATTGTTACGTTCTGATTGTCCGTTTTTAGGTCAATACATTTAAGTACTTTACCCTGGGATTGGACCGGTTTGTGAATTAATCAACCCCGAATAGGAAACGAATTTTAAATTTTGTATCGAGGATCCTTCTTATTAATTTGATTATAATTTGGATAATTTACATCGAAATCAATTTTTCTTAATTTATATTTAGGAATTTGCTTAATTATTTTAGTTTTAGTTTGTCTTTCCAAATTTTTAAGTTTTAGGGACAATGAGAGGGGATTCTTCTTTAAAATTATCATTTGATTTAACTGAAATCTTAATCTTTTAATTTGAACTTTGCGCCCTCCTCTTTTGGGCATAAATACGTTTGAAAATAATTATTTATTATTAAGATTCTAAATTCAAATTATTCAGTCGCAACACCATTGGCTGCGACTAAATGGTACGCTACGCTATTGTTAGCGACCGGTTTTGGATTTAGAATTATGATCTTAATTTTAATTAAGAAGAATTTAAGATTTCAGTTTTCCCAATTATTTTAATTCAAAATTACCTTTATTTAATCGAGGAGGCTTTTAAATTCTCCTAAGAGAAATATTACAGAAATTGATTATAAATTTAAGAATTTAACCCTAAGGTTGATCACGCGCCACTGACTAATGTCACCGCCTAGTTAGTACCGAAGAAAGGCCGCGGCCGCTTTTTCCGAACGCATATTTATAGGTGGAAATGGTCAGAATCCCCGCGCGAGCTTCTCATCACTTTCTTCTTTCAAACCCATAATTAAGAGGGGGAAGGTTCTTTCTCAGAGGTGTCATCTGAATCTTCGTTGGTAACAATCGAAGCCTGGTACCGACAAGAATTCAATCAATAAATCAATATTTTATCATATTACGCGCATTCCTTCATTTAAAATTATAAGATGTAGATAGGCGTGACAATATTAATAAAAAGTTAAAAAAGATTAGTATTTCATCGATGCAGTCTTTCATTGGCTATTCAGTGGTGTGACATACCAATTTGATTAACCAATGATATGCATCCAGGCAGGGAATTTTAGTGATTTGTAGTGATTTACAGTTATAAGACCCATTACACGTGAAATGCATGACATAAAGTTTAAATAAAAACTTGAAAACTTAAAAAATAAAAATTAAAGAATAATTAAATAAAAAAATTAATTTATAAAAAATGTTTTTTAGAAAAAAAGACTCCCAACTGCTGCCAAAGTTAATCTAGTTTTAATAAAGTAAAACTCAAAATAAAGAATTAAAGTTATTAAAAAATAAAAAATGAAAAGGATAGGCTTAAAAAAATTAAAGTTAATGAAATTAAATAAAAATAAAAATAAAATTAAAAAATTACAAATTTAAATTACAAATTACAAGTTAAAAGACATTAAAATGTAAAATAAAAAAGTTTAAAATTAAAACGGTCTCGCTTTCCCGCGCGGAGAGCGATCAGTCGGTTACCAGGAGGAGAAGCGAGGACGTTGGAGACAGACAGGCGTGATTACATTGTTAGGCGAGAATGATAATAAATAACGATGTTTATTTGACTAAGAGTGGTGCGATGGAATGCACCGAATCGTCGCGTTTAATGTTCGTGGCCGTGGACGGGCGAGACGGCCATCGGCGCGCGGATAATGCATGAATACAAAATAAGAGATCGCTCGGGCGGTCGGCGCGATACTGATCGCGGCGCGCAGTTCGGTGGCGCGGAGCGCGCGCGGCGGCGGCGGTGTCGCATGTGTTCGTCGCGGGCCTTTAAATCGACGTGGATTTAAACGTGCACGCGTGTCGCGGGTGTTGTCGCGAGGGTGGATATTTCGCAAGTTCGGTGGATCGTTGAGATCGGAGAACGGGTGTGCCCGTTCCCTGCCGAGAGTGCTCGGCTGACGGGGGGTGTGCCTCTCGTCTGTTTGCGTGAACGCCGAGTGAACTCGGCCAGCCGGGGAGGGCCCCAGCTGTGTGCGGAGAAGAAGGTGGCGGTGCCGAGTGTACTCGGCCGACCAGGGAGTACCCTGGTGCTCGGAGAGGTAGTATCGGGGAGAACCCCGGTACTCGGCGGTGAAATTTCGGAACGGCAGAGTCGGGTCGAGCGAACTCGACGCGCTGGGGAGACCCCAGCAACTCTCGGCTTGCTGCCGGTGGCGAGCTCTCGGAAACGAGCTAGGAACAGGAGTAAACGGAGAGTGATTTCCTGTGGAGAGCGATGCCTTTTTATATCCGAGATCGACCTCGGTATTTTCGGTCGGATCGGTCGGATTGGTCGATCTTGGGGTTAGCATCCCTCTCCCCAGGAGCGGAAAAAAAGGATCGGGGGATGATTGGTTTTTTGGTAGGGAAGGAATTCGGTGGAAAGGTAGCGGCGCGGTGCGGGGTGATTGCGCGCTTGTGAACGCGGTCGTGGCGCGGTGCGGGACGCTCGCTCGGTTGCGCGGCGCGGCGTCGGTGCGGCGCGGGACGCTTTCGCGCTCGGTGGTACGATGCGTAGCGCGGTGCGGGGTGCGTTCGCGCTTGTTGACGCGACGCTTGGCGCGGTGCGGGGAAATACCACGAAAACATACGTGGTATTCTCCGACGCTTTCGGAGTTCGCGTATACAAGTATTAAAAAAGGAGGCATTGCTGCCTCTTTGCGGCCACTGCCGCACTCCGCCTGATGTTCGGCGGTCCCCGACGGATGGTCGGTCGGGGGAAATCCGGAGGAGGAATGGAGCGGAAGGATGCGCTCCGTTACAAAATTAAAAATAAAATTAGAAAATTATAAATTTAATAATACATATAGGCCGAGTACATGTTACTAACAATACAGTACATTAACAAACTACAATGCAAAACATGGCATTTCCTTGGCAAGGATCTTGGTTGCTAAAGTCTTTTTAATATAAAATAAATTCAATTAATTATATTACCAACTACGTGCCGCTTGGTTTAGCAGACTTTCAACGTAGCTCTATAATAATTGATGATCAATATTATTGATATCGATTAAAATCCCATTTTATTATATCCCCCCTCCCAGAAATATATATTGCGAAAAATATCACCTCAACCAAGGATCGAACCTGGATCGTGCATTTAATTTAGATTTGTTATTATTAATTTTAGATTCATTAATTGTTCAATATAATAGTATATAGTATTTAATAATTAAAGCAATTTTAAACTTTCTAAAGTTCTCAAATTTTTATAGCATTGTTGCGACGGAATAGCAGCTAAAATCATATCACAAGACGCCGCCTCAGACGTATCTCAAAAAGACACATGTCGCGGCTCTCTTTGTATTCTTGCCTTTGTTTATATCGTCGAGCCTACGTTTCGCGGCTCGGGGACCTTCGCGACAAGGACAGAACGCCGCCACAGGATCGGGCTGTGATTGGCTAGATTGCAGCTCCCGATTTTGTTATATATATAAGCTCGCATCTGAATACGGGCAGATCGAGTTTGACGAGCGTAGTACACGGATCCGTACGATAAGAGATAGTAACGCGAGGCCGAGTCCTCAGATTCCATTTCCGCAATAAACGAGGCCGAGTTCTCATTCAGTTCTGTGTTACACGAGGCCGAATCCTCGATCCTTACGGTGTGAGAATAATATATTCAAAAATAGTATTCGGGGTAACCTCCCGTCTACATCGTGCCTGCAACGATTTGCGGGGCGCGACATTTTGGTGCCTCCTGTGAGGTCGTGCAAGACGCGACCATCGGCGATTGCCACGAGCGAGCATCTACGGCAAGTCAACGTGAGACAATTGAGAATTTGCCTGGACGATCACGGCTTCAGGCTCGGCGAGCAGTACAACTACGTCAGCGGCGGGACGAGATCGCGGACGGCGGGATTGACTCGACGGGACGAGTGAGGGCGGATTAACGGCAAGTAGAACCTTTGAGTATATTTGGTGGCCGATCGAACAATTCCTTTCATCCTAATCCCTCTCCAAATACATCATGACGGATAGAGTTAAACTTCTTATCCAAAAACGTACTTCTTTAAAGGCTCAAATTACCAATTTAACGAATATCGTGGAAAGGGATAAATATGATAGAGTCACGTTGAAAATGCGAATGGATCGCGTCACGAGTCTTTATCACGCGTACGAGGAATTTAACGACGAGCTTACAGTATTAAATCCAGACGATAATCAAAGAGACGAATTTAATAATGTGCAAGAGAAATTTTATTCCCTCGCGGGAAAGGTCGAAGATATAATTAATCCCAATATGGCCGCCACGAGTGCTAGTACTTCGAGCGTCGCAACAATCTCCAGCGATTCCGGGACGATGGTCGTTGCGAAACGGCAGATGAATCTGCCGATAGCGTCTTTGCCTTGTTTTGACGGCCGCTACGAGAACTGGCTGTCATTCAAAAATTCATTTCTCGCTATGATAGATACCCGTACAGACTTAAGCGATGTAGAAAAACTTCAATATTTAAAATCGACATTAATCGGCGACGCAGCTAACAAATTAAAAATTCTATCGATTGAAGGATCGAATTATAGTAAGGCCTGGGAGCTGTTAAAGCGTGCTTACGAAGTAAAACGAATTTTCATATCGCGTCATCTTTCCTTGTTGATAAATTTACCTGCATTGGAAAGGGAAACCACCGACGGCTTGTCGAAGTTAACTGATGACGCGCAGCAACACGTGGCATCCTTGAACGTTAGGCGTCGTCGTAAATTCTGAGATATTAGTAAATTTGATAGAAGGCAAATTACCGAAATTTACCGCCGAAAAATGGGAGGAAACTCTCGATCGCGACGAGTTTCCAAGGATAGACGATTTATATGAATTTCTATACCGTACTGCAGTCCGAGTATCTAAACGGTCGCGAATAGAAGATCATAAACGAGACGACAACAAGTATCTCCCTCCTGCCAAAAGGGGGCGAATTCTTAACAAGGTTTTGTTGGTGAACGCGACAAATAATTGCGTAGCATGTAGGAATAAAAAACATCCATTATTCCAATGTGACAAGTTCAAACAACTAGACGTGTCCAAACGCGTGGAAGTCGTGAAGCGTGCGAAATTGTGTTATAATTGCCTACGTTCCCATCAAGGGAAAATCTGTAATTATGGCAATTGCACTATATGCCAAAGAAGACACAACACTCTTTTACATTTCGACAAACGACCGACAATGTCAACAGTCACCGAAGCAGGGGACGCTGGAATAGTGAAAGGCGAATGATTGAAGGGCGACGGACGCGCCGGCGCGCGACACTCCGCAGAGACGTTACCAATACACGAGCCGCAATTAATGACAACCACAATGATATTTGTGAGAGATCGCGAAGGCAAATTAATTAAATGTCGAGCATTATTAGATACTTGTGCATTAACTTTATTTCTGAAAATTTTGCAAAACGTTTAGAGCTTCCTATCGTCTCACGCACATTATCGATCGACGCGATTAATTCGATGGGTACAGTATCGAAAGGACTTGTTCAAATTATTATCAAATCTGTATATAACGAGTTTAGCAAGCCCTTGACATGTTTGTTGATTCCAACAATCGCAGATTCGATTCCGTCGGAAATGTTTCCGCGAGATTCCATCTAATGTTCCCATCTAATGTTCAATTAGCAGACCCAGAATTTCATTTGCCGCGTCCGGTTGATGTATTAATTGGGGCAGGATCAACGCTGTCGATGTTTTCGATCGGGCAGATCGATTTGTCCCGAGAGGGTCATGATCTCTATTTACAAAAAACTCGACTTGGTTGGGTTGTCGCAGGCGGAGTACCAACGCGAAAGGGTTTAAGGGGCGCGTCATGTCGATTGACTAACTTAGATCAACAAATTGCCAATTTCTGGACAATAGAAGAAATGAACGCGGACATATCGAAATCTGCTGAGGATGCTGAATGCGAAGCACATTTCGTAGAGAATACCGAGCGCGATGAAAACGGCCGCTATGTGGTACGGTTACCTTTTCGGAAGGGCGACAAACGACTCGGCGATTCGCGAAACACGGCTCTCAGACGTTTGCAAGCTCTCGAGCGGAAACTCGAATCAGATCCGACATTAAAAATTACTTATTCGCATGTTATACAAGAATATTTAGATTTAAATCAGATGTCTTTGGTCGATGATCCATTAGAGGACGGGTTTTATATGCCGCATCACGCAATAGTAAAACCTTCGAGTAACACAACAAAGGTCCGCGTAGTATTCGACGCGTCAGCTAAAACGAGTACCGGCTCGTCATTGAATGATATATTAATGGTAGGGCCTACCATTCAGGAACCGTTATTTGCGCATCTAGTGCGATTCCGTATGTATAGATACGTCCTCACCGCCGATATCGAAAAAATGTACAGACAAATTTTATTACATGAGGAAGATCGTATATATCAACGCATACTTTGGCGTCAAGACGATCAAATTAAGACCTTTCAACTGAACACTCTAACGTTCGGCGTTTCTTCAGCGCCATATCTTGCCACACGAACAATTAAAAAACTCGCGATCGACGAGGGCTATGCGTATCCTCGAGCTGCAAGAATTCTTGAAAAACACTTATACGTGGACGATTTACTGACCGGCGTTGATACGATATCTGAGGCACTCACGTTGCGCGACGACATAACTACCTTATTAGCGCGAGGCGGTTTTAATATACGTCAATGGGCTTCGAACGATAAACGAGTTATCGAAGATTTACCACCCGAAGCAATAAACTCAAGGTTTATATTGGATAAAGATGGCCCGTTGCATACCTTAGGTTTGTCCTGGTACGCATCCAATGACATGCTGCGTTATTTCGTACATTCCGTTGAACACAGCAAAGGAGTCACGAAACGTCACATTCTTTCAGAAATAGCAAAGATCTACGATCCATTAGGTCTCCTCGGTCCAATCATTCTACATGCGAAGAAATTAATGCAAACCCTATGGCAATGCAAATTAGAGTGGGACGAATCTGTTCCTTCTAGCATATACACCGCGTGGATAGAATTAACAGCTCAGATGGGTTCAATTCGGACGATCAATAGACGTTTCACGATTGAATGTATTTGATCGGTATCCTCTCAACGGGGGGAGTATGTTGCGACGGAATAGCAGCTAAAATCATATCACAAGATGCCGCCTCAGACGTATCTCAAAAAGACACATGTCGCGGCTCTCTTTGTATTCTTGCCTTTGTTTATATCGTCGAGCCTACGTTTCGCGGCTCGGGGACCTTCGCGACAAGGACAGAACGCCGCCACAGGATCGGGCTGTGATTGGCTAGATTGCAGCTCCCGATTTTGTTATATATATAAGCTCGCATCTGAATACGGGCAGATCGAGTTTGACGAGCGTAGTACACGGATCCGTACGATAAGAGATAGTAACGCGAGGCCGAGTCCTCAGATTCCATTTCCGCAATAAACGAGGCCGAGTCCTCATTCAGTTCTGTTACACGAGGCCGAATCCTCGATCCTTACGGTGTGAGAATAATATATTCAAAAATAGTATTCGGGGTAACCTCCCGTCTACATCGTGCCTGCAACGATTTGCGGGGCGCGACAAGCATATTCAATTTCTTTCATTCTTTTATTTGAATTTTCTTTAAAATTGTCTTTTTATTACTTATTGTATTTAATTGTAATTAATTATGTGAATAAAATTTCTATATTATTTAAATAAGGCTTTATTTGTGTATTATATGTTTAAGAATTTTTATTTAATTATAAATATTTTTATTATTTTAATTTAAACTTTAATTTAAACTTTTTAAACTTATTCTTTTTATTTTATGATTTTCTTTATTTTTATGTTATATTTATTTTATCTTACACTTTTTGAACCTTTTTTTTTACGTGAGGAAATGCAGTTACGCACTAACCTCCCGGGCGTTTGGGCTCGCCCGGGAGAGTGTGGGACTCGGGCCACAATTGGCGCGGCCCCCTACCCACTAAAACCTCACGGGTGCTGTCCAAGGCGCATGATTGGGGCCATCCGGGAACACTTGCAGTATACTTCCCGATCGCCCCACGCCCGCGCGCTCTTTCGGGGTGCGCTCCTCCCAGTGAGGGAGTTGCCCTCTCCCCCACAATACTCCCTTTGGGAAGAGGACCACTCTTCCCCTCCATAAAAGGGGGGAAGGATGAGGAGGGGCGGGCCCCTCCCAGGAGGGACACCAGCCCACCCCATCCTGACACTCGCGTGCGCCGGAGGGGCCGTCCGGTAGGGCGGCCCCCCCCCCCCGGCGCAGACCCTCATGGGATGGGAGTGCAATGGGGCCGTCACGAATGCGGCCGGGGGTCTCCAAGGGTCCTCTCCGACTCGGCCTTGCTGGCCGAGTTGTCCGACTTCTCCGATTTGGAGGGGAAGGGGAGCTATTCCCCTCCCCTCCAGGGAGATCAGTCGACCATAGGGAGGATCCGCAGGCGCCACGTTCCCTCCCTTCCTCCCCGGCCGGACGATTGTCAGTGGGAGGAAGCAGC
The DNA here is from genome assembly GCF_055798465.1 of Pogonomyrmex barbatus. NCBI lineage: Eukaryota > Metazoa > Arthropoda > Insecta > Hymenoptera > Formicidae > Pogonomyrmex > Pogonomyrmex barbatus. The sequence goes on from NW_028297149.1 coordinate 4,330,064, forward strand.
TCCTCCTCCCTCCTGCGCCGCTCTGCCTCCTCCTTCTGCGACATCACCCGTTTGCAGAAGGAGGAAACCTCTTTCCAGATTCTCTCGCTGCCGACCATCCCACTGATGACGGCCGGCAGCGAGAAGTCGTTGCCCAACACTGGGGCGAGGATACCGCGCTCTTCCTCCCAAGCGGAACATTCCGCGAATGTATGCTGCGCAGTGTCCTCGCCCGCCGCACAGTGCGGGCACTGTGCCGTGCGCTCCCTTCCGATTCGGCGCAGGTACCGGCCAAAATTCCCATGGCCGGTCAGCACCTGCACCAATCGGAAGGACAAGCCCCCGTGGACCTTGCCGAGTCATTCCTCGAGGCAGGATCGGATGGCCTCCACCGTCCGGGCAGCTGCGATGCCGGGTTCGTGTAGCCGGGTTACCCAGCGGTCCACGACCCGGCGCCGCGCCTCCTGGCGAATTGGTTCCACGGTCCTAGCCGTAGGGACTGCTCTCCCAGCCCTCAGCCGGCGGATACGCCGATAAATTTCGGCATGCCCCGTCGCTAGCAGGTCAATGGAGGGCGTCCCGGCCAGGACCGTGGCCGCCACATGCGACACCGTCCTATAGGCCCTCGCCAGGCGCAGCACGATTCTGCGTTGCGCCTGCCTCATTTGGTGGAGGCTCTTTTTGTCCTCCAGCAGGCGACGGGCCCATATCGGCGACCCATAAAGGGCCACCGAGTGGACGGTGTGCGCATAGAGGCATCTCGTCTTGGCGCCCGGACCTCCCAGGTTGGGCAGGAAGCGACTAAGCCTGTTGGCCACCGCCTCCACCCTGGAGGCCAGGAGGTCAAAGTGCCTCCTGAACCCCCAACGGCCATCCAAGGTAAGACCAGATAAAGTGGGGTCCCACCTCCACGGGAACTGTTCCGACCAGCATCCTCGTGGGGGGGGGGGCATGAAGGCCATCATGTATAAACATGGTCTCCGTTTTATGGGCTGCCACCTCTGACCCCAAGGCGCTGATCGCGCGCACGGCACCGGCGATGGCCGCCACCAGGGCATCCCCCCTCCGGCCACCACTAATGTGTCATCCGCATAGTAGATGACGTGGCAGCCGGGGGGGGAGGGCAAGCCGCAATACCCTATTGTACGCGAGATTCCATAATAGGGTCCCAATACGGACCTCTGCGGAACCCCGCGTGTGACGCCCCTTCGGTGCCGCAGTCCATTCGCGTTGACGAACTTCAGCACCCTGTCTCGAAAGTAGCCGCCTAGCATCTCCCGGAGGTATCCGGGGAGGCGGCGATAAATTGCCGCCTCCCCAATTCTATCCCAGGAGAGGGAGTTGAACGCATTTGCTATGTCCAATGAGACCAGCAGCTTAACTCCCCGCCCTTTAATAATGGCCTCGTGAGGGACTTTACACGATTGATGGCATCGATCGTCGATCATCCCCCACGGAAGCCATACTATTCCTCCGCTAAGCTAGGTTACGGCCACTTCCGGACATATGCCGGACGACGCGAGCTGCTCTTATGCGCTCGAAGAGCTTGCCCACATCGTCCAGCAGGCAAATGGGTCTATACGCCGAAGGGGCGTCCGGCGGCTTGCCCTCTTTTTGGAGAAAGACTAGGCTCGCCCTCCTCCAGATCTGGGGGAATGTCCCTTTTTCGAGGTACCTGCTAAACAGGTGCCTCAGGGGAGCGCCGACCAAGTCCAAAACCGAGGCCCATATCCGACTCGGTATTCCGTCCGGGCCGAGGGCGGCCAAGCTTCCTGGCCGCCTCCTTCATCTCGTCCCTGGTGATCCCCAGTTCCCTCCCGCCCGGGTCGCGCTTTGCGACGCGGGCGTCGGGGGTAGGTGAGAGAGAGACCATCTGTCCCCCCGGGGGAACAGCGTTCCCAACACTTTTTGAACCTGTCCTGTCTTCTTTATTTTATTGTTTTTAATTTCTTTTAACTTAAATTTATAATTTTTTAATTTCATTTTCAATTTTAATTTTTTAAAATTTCATTAACTTAAATTTTCTTAAGCCTATCCTTTTCTCTTTTTATTTTATGATTATCTTTATTTTTATGAAATATTTATTTTATTTTATACTTTTTAAGTCTGTCTTTTTTATTTTATTTAACATTTTATATTTTTAATTTCTTTTATTGTTTTTAATTTTTTAACTTAATTTATAATTTTTTAATTTTAATTTTTTTAATTTCATTAAGTTTAATTTTCTTAAGCTTATCCTTTTCATTTTTAATTTTTTAATAATTCTAATTCTTTAATTTTGTGTTAGATTAACTTTTGGCAGCAATTGAGTCTTTTTTTTTTAAAAAAAACCACTTTTTATTTAATTGTTTTTTATACCCGAGATCGACCTCGATATTTTTCGATTGGATCAGTCAGATTGGTCGATCTCAGAGGTAGCATGGGTCCCCCTCCACAGGAGCCAGAAAAAGGAATCGGTTTACTTGGTTTTTTGGAAAGATAAAGAATCAGAGCGGGGATGTCTAGGAGTAGAAAGAGGAGTTCGGTGGTGCGATAACGGTGTAGCACGGGGATGGTTAAGTCGTTTATAAACGCAGTCGTGGCGCGGTGCGGGACGCTCGCTCGCTTTCGTGGCGCGATGTCGGTGCGGCGCGGGGAGTATTACTGTTCGCTAGTACGGCGCGTGATGCGGTGTGAGGCGCATTAGCACTCGGCGAGAATACACGAAAACAGTGGATTCCCGCGCGAGGTATTTCCACGCTGTAACTCCGACGTTTCGGAATTCGCGAATTTATTCAAAGATTAAAAATAGGCGGAAACGCCTTTCTGCAGCCACCGCTGCACTCCGTCTGATGGTCGGCGGTCCCCGACGGATGATCGGTCGAGGGAAAATTCGAAGAAGAAACGGAGCGGAGAGATACGCTCCGTTACAACCTTCTTCTTAAACTTTCACGTCGCTTTCTAATGTAGAAGTATTTTGGAGAAAAATAGATTAAGAAAAGTAGAAGCTTCGTTCTTTAAAATGAATCTAGAAAGATTATTGTACGATCTTTTTTCACAAAATTATAACAGTTCAAAGATTAACAATTTTTCTACAAAAATTTAGCGATCCTTTAATTTTGATTAAACAATGTTGACATAAACGAAAAATTTCTTTATAATTCGCAAAAATAACAGGTGCCATCAAAGAAAGAATTGTGTATTAATTTTTTACAAAATATTGAGCATTTTTTGTCTTTAGTAACCTAAGTTAAAAAAAACGTATTTTGTTTCAATATTGAATAACGGTGAAAAAAAATCGTACAGCAGTTAACAAGTTCTCAAATTAAAGCTAAAGATTCACTATTTCGAAAGTTATAAACAGCATTTGTGTGCGATTTTTAATGATGTAACACATTGTGAAACTTGGTAAATGTCATAAAAGATTTTGTTATTTGATAGATGTCTCTTTGTATTTATATAATTCTATATTATAAAAAATCAGTATAACCATTATTTAAAGAATCGACCTAAAAAAATAAAGATTTCAAGCTTTAAGCGTTTTTAAACATGTCATTATAATAATTTTTAATAATGTTGCATTTTCTTGAATCTTGTTTATTTTTGGAGGACCAAATAGATGAGCCTTTAATTTTACTATTGAGTATAATTTATAAATACTGTTGAGTATATTTATATTAAATTACATATTAACTACAAGGCTTTTGTGATGTGGAGAAATATTAAATTTGGCTTTCATATTGGTTTCACGTCTTTCATAAATTTATTTCGAATATTTCATGAATTATTCGAACCCAAAAGTCAAATTGAACAGTACTCTTACAATTATTTATTTGATATATTAAATTAATATATTAAGAAGTGTTGTAGCCCGAATTATTTCTTATATTATTTTTGCCATATTATATCTTATTCTCACGATCATTCTCCAATCTTGGAATAACCGGAATAGCTACGGAAACGCCGGCCAGAAATGCAAGCATGCAAAAGCAAGTCCAAAGCAGAGCGCGAAAACGAGAAATTTGCGAGAGCGCGCTGTTTTGACCATATATGGTCCGATTTAGAATTATAAGACGACACTACTAGAATATTATAAAAATGGTCGCTAAATCACCGAGACAGGCAGTCACAATATGTAACAGGGCAGTTGTACTTCGTCACGGTCAGTCGTTATCTGTAATAGCAAGATTCACACAAAACCTTGTCAAAAAGCCGTACCAATAAATCAGCTATTTAACAAAAGTGAGTAATAATATTTGATCAGAAGAACCTTCCACCTACGATCCTGCTCGGAATTCTAACTCCTAAGGTTCGGCGAACCCGACTTTCCCTAAAACAATCTTGTAATCCAATCCGAGCTATAACAAAAGATAATAAATTTACAGAAGATAATAAATTTACAGAAGATAATATATTGTATATATTTTTCTATCTTGGACTTTTCTACAGTATTAATAATATTTTTCAAATTCTAACTTCTGTTCATTATTTAAATCTAATAATGCAATAAAGGATGATACAAGAAGATTCATATTGTTTACAACAGAAACAGAAAAATCGACTCCTAATGCTCGTAAGGATTCAAAATCGTTCATGTAAAGTTATATTGATCGAAAATATCACGCACTGCTGGGCAAACTGTATTATAATTTGCTAATATTCTAATCATAGTTGCCGTGGAGTTTTATTATTTTCTGTTGTCAAACTATGAATGTTCCATGTGGATGAAAATGATAATAATCTTTTATTAATAACAGATTTATAAACATATTGTACACAAAATCTGTGTTTAATATTTTCAGCATCTAATAAACCCTGATTTTCTAAAAAATATAATTCAGTATAAACAGAATCGCAAATTTCTTTAAAAACATCCACTCATAATCTTTCTATTCTTGATTATGAACAAACTTGCGGTTATATGATTATCTTATGTATTTCACGGATTGTATTCATTAAAATAGCTACAAGAAGATTTTCATATCCATGATCTGATCATACTCATGAAGGTAGATCATAATTTACTGCATCAACAAAGAACTTGACAACAGATTCTGCTTGAATGAATGTTTTACATACTAAATATATTATTAATCTGGAGTATCCATCAATACAAGCATGTATTACAAAACTCCATCTATAAATTCAAATATAATTTAATAAAACAATATTTATATAAAAAAAATTAATATTAATAATTAAAAAATTAATATTAGTAATTAATATTAACATTAATTAACATTAACAGTAATTAACATTAACATTAATAAATATAATGAAAAAAACGTTTATCTCGAAAGTTTTAAATGTGCGTCCATATGCCACAAAGAGTTTGGTGTTGCCACCTTGTATGTCCTTCTTTTTATTGACTGACTCCATCTGCTTGCAGTTCCAACTGTATCTATATTGTTTAAATTTTCTCTTACTTGATATCTTGGTACAAGAATACCTTTTGCTTTTAAATATGATTGCATTATCTGTAATTTATTTATTAATTTATTGTAATTAATTCTTATGTATTCCTTGAAAATATTCAATATTATCATATATCCAGCATTGGGATGTTATTGATGAATTTGTATCATTTTTATTCTCATTTCATTATCGGATATTTTGTATACTGTGCACGCATAGGCATATTTAAGTCGTATAATTTTTTGTAAATAGTACTTCTTGCACAACCTAAGTGGTTTGCTAGTGGCAGTAAATCCTTCGTTGTATAATAATGCCAGTTATCCTTCATTTATTTGAATGGTAGGACGACTTTTTTCTGATTAATCCAATCCAATAATTAAATAAGAAATAGGTTATTTAAATTTGTTGAAACTACTAAAACAATAATATTTTATAAATATTGACAAAAGATACTGACTTGTTGAATTTATTCTGTTCGCAACATAGCCTTTTTGTTGGTGTTTTTCTTTTAATTAAAAATAAAACATCTATTGCTTCTAAAAGTTTATCATAAGTCCCAAACCAAAGAACTAGTTGAGAACAAGCGACCCCCGACTCCTGAGAGGTCACTCGATATCAATAACAACGGCCAGATCAAGTGGCAGCTATGTGTCATCGAGTTAGGGTACGTCACCCATGCCGCGACATGTGGCGTTTTTGGACAGAAGCCGCCACTCAACAGAATCCGAGGACCCGACTTTTTTAGATAAGCCGGACACTCCCACAACGATATCATCTCGATGAGAAAGCTCATCGGGGACATACCAACGTCGAAGAGAATGCCTAAGAGCACAGGATCTGCTTCGGCACGAAACTACGAATATGGCCTCTCCTTTAATACCTGCGGCAAATAAAAGATCTTAATAACTAACCTAAGCATAGAAACAACACACTTAAATTTCGAAACAACACACACCAACACTTGTAGATATACCTGTTATAAATATAAAATATAAATGCATTCGTGATTAATCGCTTCGATTATTGAGCGTGCATACAACCTTCCCGTGCCAGCGATCTCACACCTAAAGATCAGTTTGCGCTGGCGACTCCTCCTTGCTGCTCACCACTTCCGTTGCTGCTTATTATTTCCGCCTTGCTTTCACGACCTAAACTGCTCTAGTATATATCATTGATAACTACGTAGATGGTCTCCTTCATCATTAAAAAACAGATGACTTGATGACCACGTTTGAAGTCACGCATCCTCGCATTCACTTCGCATTCACTCACACATCAGCCCTACACCAAGCTTACTAGCTTAATAATAAGTCTTTTTAATCGACACCACATTGTTTTTCACTTTCCACTTTTAACTTTTCACGCATTGACATTTTACATGAAACTTTTCATAGCGATTATGTATGTAACTTGGATACGTAGAAAATGAAATCATGAAACATAGTTTCATAGGTTTTATAGCTAAGAGGAATTATTTTATTAGTACAGTATTATATACACAACAAGCCATTTTATGGCAAGCCATTTTACTTTTTAATAATACGCATTTTAAATGTATAATGAAAAATAATCCCGCGATTAAAATAAAAAGGGAAATTGTTTAGCAGTATTACTATAAATCTAGACATAAAGAAATTATTTAAAATTATGTACTGACAAAAATTTAATTAAAAAAGCATAAGAAAGACAAGGAAAGACATAATATTATTTTTATGTGTCGATAAAAATGTAACACATTTTTATTATTCCTCAACATAATATTTTCTCTCATTTGTAAGATATTGAAAAATTCAATATAATTTTATAGAAATACATTAAAAATATGCACTATTGAAATATACTATGAAAAGCAGTTTTATTTTTAAATTTTGTAATATATATTGTTGTTTATAATTGAAATATGTCCATTCTTATTAAGACCAAAGTTATTTTAATTAGGCTGTAATTTATTTTGTGTTGCATTACAAAATAATATGAAGTAAATTACTTTGAAGAAATATTTCGGTTCAAAGAAAAACATTATTTATATCATTTTTAGGAAAAACTATTTTCACGCATTAGTTGTTTTCCTTATTCAAGATTTATAAAGATCTATATAAATGCTAATTTATCGAATCATTATTATGTTAAGACAATAATTTATGGCAAGCCGGTTTATTTTTTAATAGCATCTAAAAAATTGCGTCAAATATTAAATTTCTAAAAAATAATTGTCTAAAACAGATTATGATTTTTATTAATAAATTAAAATTATGATACGGCATAATAATAATTGTTTAAATTAAAATTATGTCGTGACATAATAATGATTTTGAATTTTTATTACGTTGAGACATATATTATGTCATAACGATTTGTCATAACAATCCAAAAAATTAAAATTATGTCAACGCATAATAAAAATTATTTTTATTTTAATTTATACATAATTTTAATTTACTATATTATTATTATATATAAGAAACAATAAAAATTCGAAATTATTTATGTCGGGACATAATTCTAATTCAGAGAATTATGTCGCGATATAATTTTGACTTATAATAATTTCAACATAATAATAATTGCATGAATTAAAATTATATCGTGTCATAATAATAATTTCAAATTTTTATTATATCGAAACATAATTTTAATTCAAGGAATTGTAAGAAGTTTCTAAAGCAATTCCGTATTTGTTTTAAAATCATCGAACGTGCTTCAATTGTTCGGAGCAGCGGGCGATACACTCTCTCCTCAGTCGGCGGATTGGACAGACGTATCATCCGCGAGAGTCAAAGTTGGATAGTCGAAACCTAGTCATAGTCGTAGTCGAGTTATCGTGTGAATCGATATCTTAAGTTGTATCTCGAGCAGAGTTCGTCAGTGAAAATATATTCTCAGTATTATATTGTTAAATTGCTTACAAGTGCCTGCCTTTCCTGCTTCATTATCTATCACGTGGCGGTCAACTCCTCTGAGTGCACGTATTAATCGAACGGACAGTATTTGAAATAACGGATACCAATTCCTGACAAACTGTTTATTCAAATATTCAAATTCAAAATAACAAAGAATCTTACGGAATTATTATTATGTCGCAACATAATTTTAATTCAATCACTAGAGACTTTGAAGTTTCTATGGCAGCACTAATGGCGCCATGCATATTGTTGCGTGATTTTATCGGGTATTCACAAATAACCTCAAATTTCATTAGTGCAGACATATATTAATCTATTTCTAATAAATATATATTTATTAAATTAAAATGTCGAGAGGGAAACTGATCATTCATTGAGAAATTCTTATTTGACCACCGACGTAGTGTCCATGTAAGAACTCTTAGGAGAATTCGGCAAATAATTGCTGATACAATAAGATTTTATGAAAGTTCAGAGAATATAATACATGGATCTTTGAATATGGCTAAGGAAAATTTGAGGAGAATATCTAGCAAAATATCACAAGATTTCCAGGAGTCGCGAGTCATTCAATTTCAACTGATTCTTCGGTTTAGGACCTCCCAAGTATCGAGAGATGCTCGATTTCCATTGGTTCTTCTATTTGGGAACCTTCACGAGATGAGGTTGATCTCAGGTCCAGGCCTGGCTGGAGCGAATGGTCGTCCGGTAATGAGGAGAATCCGAAAAGAGCCCTGCATTTTGCTCTTGTGAGTGGGAGATCGGTCGAGAGCGTTGCCGGGATGCGTGTCTTTCCGTGCCGGCAGGTGATGTATAGCTCGGCAATCGCGAGCGGCGTTGACGGTCGCGAGTGTTCGGCGTTGACGGCCGCGGTTGATCGCCCGGAGTCGGGCGGATTGAGCGATGTTGATGGCCGAGAGCGGAGTACGACCGAGTGACTGAACGGTCTTGCTGGCCTTGTCGGCCGTATGAGCGTTGATACTAGGTCCTGGAGCTCCAAGAAGGCGTCGCTATATACACAATCCACGGCTACTGAGGGGCCACTGAAGCCGACAACGATGGCCGTGGCTAGACCCTTGCGTCGCCGCGCCACGCCTCACAGTGGGATCAAATGAGAAATCGTGTTTCATGATTGTCTAGAGCTCACAAATTTTAATCATAATTGTTTACATTTATATTAAAAAATGAAACAAGAAACTAAGTACTAAGATAGGAAACTAAGTACTAAGTTCTTCTAAGATAAAAAAATATAAATTTCTAATAACATAAATAATTTAACAAAATATTTTTTTGGAGATTCTTATATAAATAAATAAATATAAACATATAGAAAAATGTAGACTTATAATAATTATTTTAATTAAAAAACTATTAGCCATTATTAACACTAAGAAATGTTTTGGTGCTTTATGTCTAATTTTTAAAAATATAATAATACACCAATTTCTAATGAAATATAATTTGAAACAAATAGTAAAAAAATAACATTCTAATTTTAGTATACATTTTCAACATAAAAAATAATTACAAGAAAAATCTACGATATTGATATGTAAGAATTAGACGACCGTAAGCGGTCATGAAAGAGATTCGGAATATAAACAGCTAACAGAGAGGAGCCGTCGTGGTCGTGCAGACTAAGTGTCGGATTGGTAGACGAGGGATCCCGAGTTCAAATCCAGTCGGTCTCCGTTAATTTTTTCCGAATCTAATAGATATCTTTCAGATAAGTGTCTGCTACAAATAGAGAAAGAAATAAAAATAAGAGAGATACGATATAATAATGATTAGAAAGATAATGGTTAAAATAATAATTAGAATAATAATTTAAAAAATATAATTATTTAGGTAGTAGAATACAGAAAATTTTCCTTTTTAGTTTAATTCTTTAACTATGGTGTCTGTATGTATACATTTTAAAATTAAAAAATGATTGTAGGTTTCACTTCAAGTAATCTCATATAAATCTTGTAAATTATTTAATAATGATAGATTAATATATTAATATATTTATATATTTATTGTTCACAGCAGCAATATTGCATTTATTATAATTAATTTCGTAATTTTAATATTAAATTCATAATCTGTAATGACAAAATAATACATACAATCAATTTAATACAAATAAGTTTAAAATCATAAATGCATTTTACTTTTTAACCCCCATTTTACATCCGCCATTTTGAAATAAAAGTCAAATTAAAAAATCGACTTCCTTAAGTTTATATGCAATTGAATAAGCTTTAATTAAAAAAAAAAACATTAAAATCGATTAAGATTTGTAATCTCTAGACATGAAATATGATTTCTCATTTGGCCCCACTGTGCGACGCCGCTGTCGATTATTATCCGTTCCGCTGCTGATTTTGAAATTTTCGCCGAACGCCACCATTGCCGCCGCCGAAAATTAATTATACAGCACGCCGAAAGAGAGCAAAATGCTATGTATAATATATGTTCTATAAATGTTCTAAACACATTAGTTGAAGTGTGTTATACTCTATCAACTTATTGCAAAATATTCGATAAAATTAATGACATACTAAAACGTAATCATACTTATCAACCAAGTCGAGCAAGCCGTCAAGATTTTATTGCTTAAGGGGATCCTAAAGTGACGGAAATTACCGACACATTACAGTGCACTAAAAAACTTTTTATTGGCTTGACAGATTGCAAAATCCTTTCAGGCAATTAAAATACGCACAAAAAAAATATGCGGGACAATCGATTTAACAGTAAATAAGAAAAGTAAATAAGAAAAAGTAAATAAGAAAAAAATTAAAAAATTCACGTAATTTTAGCTCGTACAGCTGTTACATCAGATCTTTGTTTCCTTAATATAAAAATTGTACAACTCATATATACAAAATGAGTACGTTCCGCACTTCGGATTAGATGAATAAACAATACTATATTTTTGAATTTCTGATTGAAAGCTTAGAAAAAAAGTTTGAGACTTGAACAGATTGTGTATGATTTTATGCGTATATATATATATATATATATATATATATATATATATGCTTGGCGCAGATATAAAATGATAAGTAGAGCAGTAATTGTAGTTGACAGATTTTGCAATATAGATGGCGTTGCAGAGGAAAGATAAGGACATGATCTACGGGATCGATAAAACGTTCAATAAGCTTGCTTGCTAGAATAAAGTGAAATTAATTTTTTATCGAAATCGACCATCTCACACTTCTTTTTTGTGCTATGTTTCAATTGCACAAAGGGATTTTGTAATCTATAAAGCCAATTCAAAGATTCATGCCGGCTGTGATGTGTCGATAATCCCGTCAGTATTTTCAATAAAAATAGTCAACATATAACTTTGTGTTTTTACTTTAAGTATATATATATATATATATATATATATATATATATATAAGTTTTACAGTCCCGTACAAACAAAATGACATAACACTTCGGATTACTTTAAAGAACAATATTAAGCTTGTAAAATTACAATCCGAAGCCTAATAAAAAAATCTAAGCATCAACAGTATGCGTATAATCATTTCTCACTTCGACGGAATGAGAATGAAGGACTCTGATTGGTCCATTCTTTTGTCTTATACGTTATGCAAGGAAGAAACACGATGTCTTATTTCGACGAATATAAAAGTTTTGCAGCTTTGCATGTACAAAATGATATAGTTCCGCACTTCAGATTACTTTAAGAAACAATACTGAGCTTGTAAAATTACAATCCAAAGCCTAACAAAAAAGATCTAAGCATCAACAGTATGCGTATAATTATTTCTCATTTCGACGACATCGTCCGTCTTTCTTTTTGTGTACTCATCCTTGTCTTTCAGAATCAGATTGCAACGCCATCTACCATAAAATCACGGCGTTGCAATCTCATTCTGATGAAAGATAAGGATTAGTCCGAGAGATAATTAGATAAGGACTAATCCGAAGTGCGGAATTATATCATTTTGTACATACAAAGCTGCAAAACTTTTATATTCGTCGAAATAAGATATCGTGTTTCTTCCTTGCATAACGTATAAGGCATAAAAGAATGAACTAATCATAGTCCTTCACTTTTATTTCGTTCAAGTCAGAAATGATTATACGCATATTGTTAATGCATAGATCTTAAATATTCATTCTTGTAAATTAATGGCAATGAAAATACTTGGAGAATTCGGACCGTCGTAAATATTTCAAATCGAGTCGAATGACGATAATGATTGCGCTAGATGTGATATTTTGTCGTTAGCTATTATATTTCGAAATAAATCATTTAATGATTTAATGAAATCTGTGTTTAAATGACAGAAGTTAATTAACATTTTTAACGACAGCATTTTTTTTAATATTATATAAAAATACATCGATCACAAAAATCGTTTTTATACAAAACGCTCTTATAAAAGAAAAATCTTTTTGGAAATTTTTTGGAAAGAATAGGAAAATACTTTTAATTTAGACTGATTTCATGTACATATTCAATATTTTATTATTCAATATTTTATTACATTATATTTATATTTTTATTATAACAAATTATATTTATATCTTTATTTTAACAAATTATCATTTTAAAAAAAATTAATATAAAAAATTTTTTAGAATTAAAATTAAAAATTACAATTAAAATTAAAAATTACAAAAAATAATGAATTATTAAAATCAAAATAATAAAAAATAAAAAATATAAAATATAAAATAATTAAATCTATGACGTGGGGTTATATCCTTGAGCATGCGTGCGGGGATATCCAGAAGCGGATATAACGGGGGGGGGGGGTATATGCTGAAGCAGGCAGCGTGAAGTTATATTCTGCAATAGACGGCGAGAGGGTATATGCTAAACAGGTGGCGCGGGGTTATATCCTGAAGCAAGCGCATTGGTAAAATTAATAACAGATGCGTTTATTCGGAAGGTACTGATTATAATAAAAATCAAAAACGTTTTGAAATGGTATCAATTACAAATATAAAAATTCTAAACTAGATTCGGAGAGACTGAAAAAGATATATTGGGTGCGTTCTCACGGGGATGGGCGATGAAGGGGTCCATTCTGTAATATTAATATAATTACATAAATGTTGTACAGTTCAAAGTTGTACGTTTGTAAAACAGCAAGTTTACTTGTGAAAGTGTATTTGTCAAATGTAATAAATATAAAAATAGAACATAATTCAAATTTATTTCTTATTAATAAAAAATAAAAAGCAATTTTTTGGTTAATAATTAAAAATTTGATAATAAAAATAATCAGTAAGATCTGTTCAGACGGCACTGATAAAATAAAAGAAGCGTCTATTCGGAAGGTACTGATAGTAATAAAATCGTACTGATTGTAATCAAAAACGTCTGTTCTGACAGTATTGAAGATTGTAAATATAAAAATTGTAACTTAGAAAAGAAATTTTTGCAAATATATCTGTCGTACATTTTAACTATTTCAATCATGTATAGATTAGAAATACCAGAATCGAATGGTCATCAACGAAGTTGTGTGTTGGTAGAGTGGCAACGGATGAGACTTGCCGTGCGAAAAGCTCGGGGTTCGATCCCCAGCCATTCTTCGCGGAGATTATGCTATCCGTTCACCTCCTTTTTTTTATCTCTCTTACAACATAAAATATACGACTAATATCTAAAAAATTTAATTAGAATAAAAAATTTTTAATAACATTTTATTTGCAAAATAAGAACGTTATGGCGCTATATAATGTTTTTATTTTGCAAAATAAAATGTTATTAAAAATTTCTTATTCTAATTAAATTTATCAGACATTAGTAGTATATTTTATGTTGTAAAAAAGATAAAAAAAAAGAAGATATGAACGGATAATATATCTCGTAACAGAAAGTGGCTGGAGATCAAACTCCAGTTTTTTGCACAAAAAGTCTCATATATTGCACTCTATCAACGTAAAACTTCGTTGGTTATCGTTTCGATTCTGATATTTTTATTGTATATATGATTGAAATAGTTAACAAAACGTGCAACAGACATATTTGCAAAAAGAACTATATACTTTATTGCATTACATACATAATTTATTCTCTTTTTTACTTATGCACATCAAATTTATTTCCGATAAATTTATTTGTCAAAATCGGCCGCTGTAATATAGGACCGATGCAAGGCGTACACATACACGCACACACACACACACACACACACACACAAAAGCGAGGCACGTACATGTGCGCTCGGCGCTCGGCACGTTGGTTGACCGAAGAGAATAGAAATATCATCCTACTCTCTCGCATCAAAGCGCCGTGAGTACAAAATAAAAATATCATAGGAATATCGTTCTCTCGCGCTCGCGACGCATATGAGAAGAAAAAAAATAGAAATATTACGTTATTCTTATGCGCCGTGCAATGCCCACTTTTTATTATCGTTCACTATTGCTAACGCAATATTGCCGAGCGCCGCGTGCACATGTACACATTGTCTCGCTCGGTGCTATGCGTATGGTGTGTATGCGTGCGTGCGTGCGTGTGTGTGTGTGTTGGTGTACGCTTCGCGTCCTATATTACAGTGGCCGAATTTGAGAAATAAATTTATCGGAAATAAATTTGGTGTGAAAGATATTTATTAGATTCGGAAAAATAAACGGAGACCGCCTGGATTTGAACTCGGGATCCCTCGCTTACAATTCTGACACTTAGACTACACGACCACGACGGCTCCTCTCTGTTAGTTGTTTATATTCTGAATCTCTTTCATGACCGCTTACGGTCGTCTAATTCTTACATTATTATTATACATACAGTTACTGTACAACAGCTACTTTTTTTGTAATGGTCAATAGATTGTATAAATAAATATCGTATTTTATAAATTTCACGATTTATTTTTGTTTATCAAACAGAAATTTTACAAAAGAAAGAAACTAATATGAACTAATATCCCAGTGAGAAATGTTAATGGAATCGACATCGAATCAACATCGAAATGTATATGAATGTATAAAAAATTAATATACTGATAAATGTATATAATTTTGTCAATATTAATCAATACTTTAGTCTATAATAAAAGAAAAATTACGCGAACGTAAATATATATATATACATATAAAATTATATATATTAGGTGTACAAAAAAGTTCTGAGCTTTAGATTTCATACAACCGAAATAACAATTTAAATTTTATATATCTTCTCGCCATTTTGCGGTTTTAAAGCGTTGACATTTGGCCTTCTAAAATACCATACGGTTTGGCGTTTGATGCACATAACCTCAAAAATCAGTAGTGTTCACAATGGCAAAAGAGCATATTCGATTTTCCATTCACTTCACGTTTCATCTGAAGAAAAATGCTGCTGAAGCCATTGCAATAATTTGTGCTGCATATGGAGAGAACGCTGTAAGTCATATTACATGTAAAAGATGGTATAAAAAATTTCGCCAAGGAGATTTCAGTCTTGAAGATGAACCGCGTGCTGGACGCCTTCAAAAGATTGAAATGGATGAATTGCAAGCACTGCTGGATATAAATTCTGCGCAAACTGAAAAGGAGCTTGCAGAACAGCTTGGCGTTACGCAGCAAAATTTCCGTACGTTTACATACGATGGGAAAGGTTCAGAAGGAAGGCAGATGGATTCCGCATGAATTGTCCGAAGACAACAAAAATTGTCGGCGTGACACTGCACTCACTTTGCTTTCAAAGTTCCGGAAAAAAGATTTTCTGCACAAAATCATTACAGATGAAAAGTGTATTCTTTATGATAACCTAAACGTAGAAAATCATGAGTTGACCCTGGTCAACCTTCGACATCGACACCAAAGCCCAATATCCACGCCAAGAAGGTTTTGCTCTGTATCTGGTGGGATTGGAAAGATGTGTTGTATTACGAGTTGTTACAACAACTGGGTGAAACAATCACGGCAGACCGCTACCAACAACAATTGACCAATTTGAGCAATGCATTAGAAGAAAAGAGGCCATTTACTGGCCATTTACTGGTCAAGGACGTCGTAAAGTGATCTTGCTTCATGACAATGCTCGACTACATGTTGCGAAAGCGACTCAGGACCATATCTTTGCGTTAGGCTGGGAATTTCTCCCGCACGCGGCATATAGCTCAGCCATGGCGCCTTCCGATTACTACCTATTCCGGTCACTGCAGCATCATTTGGCTGATACACATTTCGTGAGATTTGAAGAGATACGAAAATGCATTGATGACTTTATCGCTTCGAAGCTGGTGAGCTTCTATCGTCAAGGAATTCGCAAGCTACCCGAAAGATGGCAAAAGGTCGTTGATGCAAACTGAGAATATTTCGCTGATTAATATTTTTTTGTTTGTTTTTAAATAAAGATTGAATTTTACAAAAAGCTCAGAACTTTTTTGTATACCTAATAAATTCTCATCTACAATTTGTCGATGTAGTATGGACTCGCATCTATTTCACGAGACATGATTTTATCAGCAGTGTCGGAAAATAGTGACTTGTAGTTCCACGACTCAATTATAGACGTTGGCGGCGGTAGTATACGGCGATTTTTACGCTGTTACGAAGAAGGCCGGCGCTCAGATCCCTCTCAGGTCCCTCTCTGCTCACGATTTCACCGTTTGTCATTTTCACTGCAATCACGCAGCGAAAGAAATTATTAGTGACATAATTAGAAGTAGTGAAGACCTATTCACATCAAAATATTCCAAAAACTCCACTGAAGCCTACTTCACGATTGTAAACCGTACGACTGTATAACCTTAATATTTAGCAAAACAAAAGAGTATTGCTAATAGATATTCTTATCCGTGCAAAAAAGATAAATACATCAACGGCAATAAGGAAGACAATTACTAATAATTGTAAGTTGCAACAATTTATTAATTTATTTAAAATATATAAACTTTTATTTAAAAAGTTTCCCTATTTCAGTGTCTGTATTTCGAACAAACAGAAGCATAAGAAGTAAGCCAGCTTTGAGAGCTAAGCCCACTTGAAGTCCAAAATGATGAGTTGCAATTCACCGAAGAGTATGAGTCGTTAAACATATCAAATTTTGCAGAAAAAGATGTTCTTTAATCATAAAAACTACCAATCACAATTCACGATAATGAAGCTGATAAAGAGAATATAAATGGCGGAAATGATAATTATTTTAAATGTGATATTAGATAAGTTTTCTAAAAAATGTTATAGTTGACTAAATGATGGAAAGTGGCGCTTGATTGCCCACGTCGATTGATCAATTTCAAATAAAATTATTTGATTGGTTGATCCAATAGAAAATCTCCAAGCATCGGTCGCTGTAAGTAGCTGTGTTCAATTGCAACGTGGTCAAACGGGACGCCCAATAATGTGTAACGTTGGTGAGAAGCATCATCCACGATGTTAGAAATTGTAGGAGCGTCTCAAATGCGCACATTTTCACGGACACACTACTTACATCGGCCTAGGAATTTTCTAGTAAGCCACCTATATATTTTCTAGTGCCCTAAAATTTTTTTATTTAATCGAGCAATCGGCAATGTGTCCGATTGAACTCACCCGAAATTGTAGCGGCGAAAAAAGATGTTGGTCGCGATGAGATTCGAATCTTGGTCCTCACGAGTCTAAGGCTGGCGCGCTACCGATTGCGCTATGCGGGTTATGGTTCTTTTCGATGATGTTTTACTGAATATTAATTGTATGAACGGGAGACCGCCACACGTTTATTTATGGCAAGTTTAATAAATAATAAAAAATCTAATTACGATATTTTGTTTCCTTTCTAATTCACTCTATTTTTTAAATATTACATCTTCTCAGTTTATATTTTAACAAATGTGTTATATATACTAGCAATTTATCTTCGTAAAAAATTTAAATATTTATTTACAACGGAATACATTAAAAATTAAAATTAAAATCTTCTATTGCCAAATTTAAAACCCCAAAAATTACGGCCATTTTACCAATTAATATGCCGTGTAGGTTAAGAAACACTAGATTTTCACCATTTAACTATGTCAGCCGATGGTGAAAAGTTTCACGCTAAATATCTCACGCTTTCACCAGAATTAAAATTACGTGATCATAAAATGATGAAATTCACATGAGACTTGTCATTTCTCATTGTTTGTTCTAGGTGAAAACTTACGTGATCGATGCCATGAACGGTTAGACGACAATTTCCCAAAAAATGAAGGGGATAATGTTGATACCAACAAAATTCTCTAAACGAAATAATTTTAATTTCTGTGAATTAGTAGCACATTCAAGTAGTAATTTTGGTTGGTTTGTACATTCTTTTTAGCATACACGCGATAAATGCGCGAGCATGTACGTAATAAGTATTATATATCAGAATGTAAATATAAAATACATTATAATATTTCATTAAAATAAAATTAAATAAAGACAAATAAATGAAAACATAATAAGTAAGAAAATAAAGTGAATAAGATGAAAAACGATGATAAATATTATATACATTAATGTTATATAATAATATACTATTATTAGTATATAATCCATTATATATTGTAGCCGCTTAGGATGCTTAGTTTTGGGTACGTTTCTTATACGCTAATATTAATAAAAGTTAAGAGTCACGTGCGTGAGAGAGAGAGAGAGAGTGGAGGCGGCTGCGTGTTGCCTGATGCATGTGCGTAGCTAGGATCGGGTTGGTTGTGAGCTGGCGTTGCTGATTAATGATTGGTGCGCCTTGCGGAGTGCCAAGCAACGCAACTTCGACTAGCGGCGTGGTAGGCCAACGATGCAAAATTTTGAACCAAGATGAACAAGCAGCAGTGAAAGCGATGGCGTAAAAACTTACGCGTAAAAACTTAGACTAAACAGTCTAAGCAAAACGAGAAAGAAAAGAAGAGGAAGTACATGCAATGCATTGAGGTGAAGGTTGTGTACGCTCCAATAAATTTTTACCAGATCGTGTGTGCTATTAACAATGCTATGTATTTAGTGCTATGTACAGATGCGTCTGTGTATGTGTGTTTATATACAGGAATGTCCACACGTCTGAGTCCCGCGAGTATATTGTGTGGGTGCACCGTAATCCGTAATCGGCACGAGCGGCGGCTAGTTCTCGGAGCCGCTGCCGTTTCCACTCCTTGGCGTCTGCTGCATCTCGGCAGCTCCACACTCAATGGGCCGGTAGGGGATGCGGCGACCCTGACTACAAACGCCCGGCGGTGCGGCGCCGATAGGGGGAAGTCTGCTCCCTGTCCGTAACGACGCGGGTGTTCTCGCAGGCGTGTCGCTGTGTCGCTGGGTGCTCGTGGCGGCACGGCTCGACACATGCCAGGGGGGGCGGTAGAGGGTAGTCTGAAAAGTTTTGAGCCTTAACATGAGGATGACATTACTCGTCAAAACCATTCTAGTACTACAATAGTATATGCTTTGAAAGACTTTTGTGAAAATTTCAGCCATTTTAGACGCTCAGTTGTTGTTTGACAGTCGATGTCAGTGTTTTTATAAAAATGGAAAAAATTGAATATTATGCCGTGATTAAATTCTTACATTTGAAAGGCAATACGCCTGCACAAATTAAAATCGAGTTGGACGCTGTTTACTCTGCCCCATCATTTGCCACCGTAAAAAGATGGGCAGCTGAATTTAAACGTGGTCGTACCAGCTTGGCTGATGATGAGCGTTCGGAGCGGCCAAAAACTGCGATCACCGCTGATAACATCGAAAATGTTCACCAAATGGTACTGGACGACCATCGAATCAAGGTTAGAGAGATAGCAGAGGCTATGGGCATATTGAAAGAACGCGTTTGTCATATATTGATTGAAGAATTGGATATGCGCAAGCTATCCGCGCGTTGAGTGCCGCGCTTGCTCACTTTGGACCAAAAACAAATTCGAATGAACATTTCCAAGACTCTGTTGGAGCGGTTCAAGCGAAACGAGTCAGATTTTTTGCGTCGATTCATAACTGTAGATGAAACTTGGATCCACCACTACACTCCAGAGACAAAAGAACAGTCAAAAGGACACAGGTTCACCCTTTGCAGTCAGTGGACTGCAAAGGGTGAACCTCCGAAAAAGGTGAAGACGGTTCCATCAGCTGGGAAGGTAATGGCGACTGTTTTTTGGGATAGTCACGGAATTGTGTGTATTGACTATCTTGAAAAAGGTAAAACAATAACGGGAGCGTATTACGCATCATTATTTGAAGCTGAAGGCAGAAATTGCAAAAAACCGGCCGCATTTGAAGAAGAAGAAAGTGCTGTTCCATCAAGACAACGCACCTGCTCACACTTCGGCGGTCGCCATGGCCAAACGAACTGCACTTCGAATTGATTGACCACCCACCGTATTCACCAAATCTAGTCCCCAGCATTTTTTCCTCTTTCCTAAGTTTAAAGTTTCGCTTGGAGGACAGAGATTTTCATCGAACGAGGAGGTCATCGCATACGTAAACGCCTATTTTGCGGAGCAAGATGCCAACTACTATTTGGAGGGGTTAAAGAGGTTAGATTATCGATGGGAAAAGTGTATCGACTTAAAAGGAGATTATGTTGAAAAATAAAACTATATTTGACCGAAAAAATACTTATTTCTATGTTAGGCTCAAAACTTTTCAGACTACCCTTGTATAATTATTATTATACTATTATAGTATATAATAGGGCATACAAGCTGAAACTTGGATTTCAGTTTTAGTACCCCGCGAATCCTTGGTGGCGCTGCTATCATCAGAAAATACAGTATGGTTTTTTAAAATTGCCATCGAACATATAACTTTTCACTTTTCACGTTTCCGCCCTAGGGAAAAAGTTATATGATCGATGGCAATTTTCCACGCTGCTCTGAATCCTTGTATATCAAGAGAACAGGTAAACTGGTTGCATACCCTGGTGTATAATAATATAATAATATACTATTATAATATACTATTATTATACTATAATAATATACTATTATCATATAATATTAATGTATATAATATTTATCATTGTTTTTCATTTCTTATTCACTTTATATTATATATTCTTACTTATTATGGTTTCACTTATTTGCCTTTATTTAATTTTATTTTAATAAAATATTGTAATGTATTTTATATTTATATTCTGATATATAATACTTATTACATACATACCCACGCATATGTCAAAAAGGATGTGCAAACCAACAGATTACTACTTGAACAGTGCTATTAATTCATAGAAACTAGAATTATTTCGTTTAAAGGATTTCATTGGTATCAACATTATCGCCTCCATTTTTCGGGAAATTGTCATCTAACCAAACTGAACGGGTGGGACCCGTTTGATCACGTTGCAATTGACCACCAGACTCATAACGTTTGAACAGAAGAAAATCTCTATGCAACCGCTATAAGTGGTCAATCGCAACGTGGTCACACGGGACGCTCCTGAACTCAACTGAACTGGACTAAGGGTCTATTCTTTTTAGTTAAACTAGTTGCACTTGTTCAGAGTTTATCTTTCTTCTTCTAGTGTAAGAAAGAAAAATAAACTGTGAACTAGTGCAACCAGTTTAGTCAAAAAGAACGGGCTTAACAACTAGGACAGTGCAAGTGAGGACACAGATGCCTCCCAAATAAGAAGGGAGGGTGTGCGTCACGACAGGGTCCGATCACGAACCAGTCGTGAAAACTCGTAATTATTTTGCGAAAAAATACCACCTCAGCCAGGAATCGAACCTGGATCTCCTGCTTACCGGGCAGGCATCTTATCTCTTCGACTACCGAGGCATGTAATTTATCGCAAATAACGTGTTTAGAATAACACGTTAACAATACAATGATACACATATATACGTATATTACATATACATATATACATGTATTCTCTCAAATTTCCACGACCGGTACTCCAGAGAGATGATGGTCCTATTCTCTCGATTGGTCCTATTCTCTCGATAGTGCAAATAGGCAATAAAGGTTGCGTTTCGAAATTCACTGCCAGTACTGAAAATTTATAATATACGTGACCTGTATTTTCAGTACTGGCAGTGAATATCGAAACACAGTCAAAGAGTTTATTTTTTATTCCTGCACTAAGGCTGCACTAGAATTGAACTGAAACTGAGTTAGTGCAAGTGAGGATACAGTGCAAATAGGCAATAAAGAGCAGTACAAAGGCAACATGGCGGATCCTATGATTCTTATGGAATTATTAGATTTTTCTGATGATGATGAACCTGTAATTGCTCTTCCATCATTAGAAGCAATTTTAGTTGTAGATAATGATGATAAGAAATTTAAATCATATATATTTATATCATATATATATATTTATTATTCAAATCATATTTAAGTACAAACTTAATATTATTAATAATATCATAATACGCAAGATTTAAGAACATGATTTTTTAGAACACAACGAATTACAAATATTACATCCATTGTAAAAATATCACAAAAATATATTTCTCATGTATCTGTATTTGAAAAAAAAAACATTTGATATATCATTCATATTTTATATAATTATTACATCTTAAATTATTAGATCACGTGGGAGCGTCTCAGATGCGCACATTTTCAATCGGACACACCACTCACATCAGCCGATGCCTAGGAATTTTCTAGTGAGCCATCTATCAAAAATTTGTTTATTTAATCGACCAATCGGCAATGTGATTGGACCTCACCCAATTGTTTCAACTATTCTATACAAATCCGTTTAAATTCTTATTAGACAATTTGATTGGTTGATGCAATTTACTCTTACGCAAGTTACTGCATGGGAAACCATCCTTAATGCCGATAATTTTAACTTGCATATTTCAGGTACTATGTATTAAAATATATAAACAATATCAAATGAGATACTGAAATTTATACTCTAAAAAAGTTTCTACTTTCATTATTGATTAATCTCTTATAGTGTTCAAAATTTTCGCTACTGAGGGCAATCATGTACAGGGCAACTTTACGTGAAATTTTTCACTTTTCATTTTTCACACCTTGACATTTCACATGAAACTTTTCACGTACAGCGATTATGTATGTAGCTTGGATGCGTGGAAAGTGAAATCATGAAACATAGTTTCATAGGTTTTATAATGAAAATTATTTTATTGATACAGTATTATATACATTTTTTAATAACCAATTATATATGTACTACGTACACTTAATCCTAACGCAGCCCTAATCTTTTCTAATTCCGAAGCATATTTATTAATTCCCTAGATTTCCGCCTTTCCATCATCAAGGTACATGGCGAAAAAGTTCATGTGAAAAATTTTACATTTTCATGTTTGAGAAAGTTACATGATCCCCCAAAATCGTACATGATCGTAAGTTCACGTGAAACTTTTCACTTTTCACGTTTCCGCCCTAGGGGAAAAGTTACATGATCGACCCCCAGAGTTTTTTTCTTCTTCTAGTGTAAGAAAGAATTAGTACAACCAGTTTAGTCAAAAAAAAGCAGTCCTACCAATTCTAAACCCAGTATAGCCAGTTCAGTGAACTGTTGTACTGAATTCCACTGCACTGCAATAAAGAACAGTGTTGTCACAGTACATACAGAGTGCATTCGTTTACACAATGTTTGTGCATCCACTGCTTTCTCATCTGCTTGTCACGTGATCGAAATTTACCGAATGGATAACTGCGTGAATAACTGCACGGATCGTACCTTCCAATAGAAATTGAGCCGATTATTTGAATGATAAATAAAAAGACAATTTTATACATATGTGGATATGCGTATATATGGTGGATTATGCGTTGTCGGTCTATAACTTGATGAGGCTGATCTCTGAAAAGTCGGAGAAGCATGAAGATTGCAAGACTAAGCAATACCACCACGATTTGAGGTTCGACCGTCGCCAGCAAAGTCTCTCGAAGTTCTGACTCGGTCTCGTTTATTTCAACAGACAACGGATAATAATTTCTAGAACAATCGGTTATTTGACAAACAAAAACGCGAACGTGATATTTACACAGCTTATAGCTAATATCACAAAGACAAAGAGAATCGCGACGATACAATACCAAAAGGGACACCGCAAACATAAGGAATGCGCGTGACAAAAATGTTATTTTGCGGAACGTACCATGCTAGCAAGAGCACTGCGGAAGGAACGTTCGAGATTAGAAAACGCTGAAACAAGAGAAACAGAAAAAGAAACGCTGAAAAAGATCGTTCGCGAAAGAGGAGGCGGATCGCCGGAAGACGCACGCTGTATTGCCACGCGGAACGCTTGCGAATCACAAGAGATCGCGGGCGGCTGCCGCACGCCTAAGTGTCGGTCCACAATAGGTGATTTAAGCTTTAAGACGTAAGAAATTGACCAATTATAATCGAATATGAAAAGAATAATCGACTATGATTGGTCAATTTCTTACGGCTTAAAAATTAAATACTTATTGTGGCCCGACACTAACGCTGATTAAAAACTAAAAAAACGCAACGCAGACGAGTATGAAACGTAACGCGGACACGGATAAAACAATGCACGCGAAAGAGAATCACAGAGAGCGAGACGCGGAACTTTGACGATTGCACAGAACGCGGATAAAACGCAGAATAATAACGGAACGGAACAGACAGAGACGCGGATGAAACACACGCAGATCGCGGATAGGATACACGCTTGCGAGCGAGAGAGAATCACAAAGCCGATCGCGTGCGAGCGAGAGAGAAAAGCAACGGATCACACGCGAGCGAGAAGGAGAGGCAGCATACATGTGAGCGAGAAAGAAAGAACGAGCGCACAGCGCAGGCGAGAGAGGTGGAGGCGCACGGAGAGCGAGAGGGGCGACGAGCACCCGGCGCAATAGGCGGCACGCCGCACGTGGTCGCGCGACACAGCACAGAACCCAACACACGCGCGACACTCGATACTAAATAGGGCGTGGACACACGACCGCGATGATACCTGAAACTCTCTCTCCCTCTCTCCCTGCGCTAAACGTGTGACTGTTCGTATATCCGATGGCAGGCACGAGAAACCACGTAAAATGGCCGCTCAACACAATATGTCTGACGAGGAAGAAGTTACCACACTGGTCGTAGTATAATCGTCTGCTTCCTCGGTGGACGGTAACGCTCGGCGGCAGGCGCGCCAAGCGGTGCAGCGGAAGTAGGTGGCAAGGGCGCCACACATAAATTTATATTCGAATAATTAAAATGTAATAAAACTTTTTTATTGTATAAAAGGTAATATTTTATTGATATTAAATTGATATAAATAATGAATATTCTAAAAAATATTTAATCTATGAATTTTACTTAAAAGTTAGATATTAATTTTTTGTGAATTATATTTTATTATTCTTATTTTTTCTTATTTCTTCTTATTTTTATTCTTATTTTTTTCTTATTTTTTCTTATTTTTTTTATATTATCTTATTTTTATTTTAATTATTATTATTATTCTTATTATTCTTATTTTACTGGATCAATTATTTATTTCTGACCCTTCTTATTCTAATAAAATTCATTTTGGTATTCGTTTATGCAGTACTGCAAGCAGAGCATCCAAAGCAGGACTTTCGAGATAGCTGCACAGATGAAATACATTCTTGTGTAAATGAACGACGAACTGCGCTGCAGTCGGAATAAACGAACGACATTTGTGATAGTGACTACATAAATCAGCTCGAAATTAGTTGCCCTTTTCGGCTCGATTTTAAAAATGATGCCTACAGTTCCCTCACTACTGCTCAAGACTTGATGGCCAAGCCGCCGTAGCCTTATGCCTCAGGAACGTCTTATATTAAAAATGCACCGTTTTCGCTAAACTATTATTAATGCGGAAACCTATTGTTAAAACTTTAATTATTCTATTTATTATGTAATAATTCTACTATAAATGTATCATCATCAAATATTAAAAAATTATAAAACACATAAAATTATAAAACAAATTATAAAACACATAAAATATGTTAAAAAGAAAATTTAATGTTTATAAAAATAAAAATAATTTGATAAAGAAATTGATTTAATAATAATTTGGCGGAAACGGTGCATTTTTAATATAAAACGTTCCTGAGGCAGCGCGATCGTTAAATCTCAAGCGGTAGCGGGGGAACTGTAGGCGTCGCCTTTGAAATCGAGCCGAAAAGGACTAATTCCGAGCACTGGCATAAACGAATGCACCCATAATAGTGTAACTCCTTGTCGGCACCTTTGATATTAGTATATGCGAAATTGAACTGCACATGCGCGAGCTAAGTAGATAATCAATCATAGATCTGCTCTTCGATGCTATACTAGACTACACTAAAATGTTCTATCTCGCTTTCACTAAGGTTTAAATATATATCTATTTCGTTTTAAGTACATCGAAGGTATATATACTTCCTCTCTTTTTCTAACTTATTATTTATATGCTAGCATCATATTTAAGAGATAAATTAAATAAAAATAATATAAATATGATATAAATACATAGCTAATAATAAAAAATACTCTATATAGATGATATAAAATAGAAATATCAAATTTGAAATATAAAAGTAAGAAAATAATTTAAAAAATATACGTAAAAATATATAAATATTAATTAATAAAAAGAAAAACTATATTATATTATTAACTTTTGTAAAAAAATTGCATAAAATATGAAAAAATATTTAACATAAGAAAATAGTATATAAAATAAACGTATGTATTTAAATAATATTATTACTTTAAAATAAAAAGATAAATATAAATATATATTTCTTAAATTTATAAGATTAATAAGATTTATAAGATTTAAAAAATACAATTATATTTATAAAATTTAGAAATAACAAAATTTAATGAATAAATAGAAATGTAGGTATACAATAGTAAAAAATATTTTTGTATAGAAAAGAATAATTTATTTTAAATATACCTATTATAAATATACATATATGCAATTACAATTATGTTAAATATAATGTTCATTTATTTTTAGAATAAGAACAAATAATAATTTTCAAAGGAAATTTTTGTTAAATTTTCAATTTTCTAAATTTATAATAAAAAATCTGTATAAATCTTTATACAAATTAACTTCTTAATTCTTCAAAGAGAAAATAACTCTTCGTTCTTAGTTTACTTTATTTTCTTTCATTAATCACTATTCACTGAACACTAAACTATTCATTATTCAATCAATATAATCAATATTCAATATTCATTCAGCACTGCACACCTCTATTTATTTTCTTTAACACGCCGAAGTGTCAGTCCACAATAGGTGATTTAAGCTCTAAGAAGTAAGAAATTGACCAATCATAGTCGATTATTCTTTTCATATTCGATTATAATTGGTCAATTTCTTACTTCTTAAAGGTTAAATCATCTATTGTGGACCGACATTTAGTGTCGGTCCAATAGGCGATTTAAGCTTTAAGAAATTAGTCAATCATAATCGAATATGAGAAAAATAATCGACTATGATTGGTCAATTTCTTACGGCTTAAAGATTAAATACCTATTGTGAACTAAGACTTAACAGAGTAAACTCTTTATGATTTTATTTCTATATGTCAGACGTTTCTTCCCGTCAGTTTGTCAAGCATTTAAATGACAGAAAACGCTATAGAAAAACTCAAGAAGAAATGTGACAGAAAATTAGTTACATGATTGGTTATCTACTTAGCTCGCACATGTGCAGTTGGTTAGACGACACTTTCCCGAAAAATGGAGGAGATAATGTTGGTATTAACAAAATCCTTTAAACGAAATAATTTTAGTTTCTATGGATTAGTAGTACTATTCAAGTAGTAATCCGTTAGTTTGCATATCCTTTTTGACATATGCGCGAGTATGTACATACGTAATATTATTCGATACGAAGAACGTTTCACTGTATACTTCTTGCACTAATTCAGGAAGTTCAGGAATAAAAAAAACAAAGGTCTGTTCTTTTTGGTTGAACTGGTTGAACTTTACGTTGAAGTTTACAGTTTATCTTTTTTTCTTACACTGGAAGAAGAAAGATAAATTCTGAACTAGTGCAGCTAGTTCAACTAAAAAGAACAGACCCCTTATATATGTGCACTTCTCATTTCCACACGCTTTCTCTTTCTGTCTCTTTCTCATCCCTCCTTTGTCTCACTTTCTCTCTTTCCTTCTCCAAAATTTATTTACGTTTTAGCTTGTGATTACAGATTTGTTGTATAACCTCAAGAGAAGTCGTTTACTTAAAAAGCCTGTAAACATGACCGAGATTAAAAACGATAAGACGAAAGTCGATCTCGGATTGCTCGAGGAAGACGACGAGTTCGAGGAATTCCCCGCGGAAGGTATGTGTCTCAATTCGTTAATATTATTGACTTTATACGATATAACCTCGAAACCGCTGATTCATTAGTGCCGGAAACTTCGAAATTAAATTAGGGGTAGTTTGTGCTTTAAAGTGAATCTAATGATTAGATTGGACCGCGAAAGATGAGGACGGTGATGATATCAGCGTCTGGGAGGATAACTGGGATGACGATGATGTTGAGGATGACTTTAATCAACAATTGAGGTATGCTTTGTCACAATTTGTTTATTGAACAAGTTCCACGTAGAGAAATGGATGAGAAGAAAACGATATAAAATTTAATTATTAAAAACTTAAATTCAATATCTAAAGATTATACTTGTGTAAGAATTCGAATAAAACTGCAAAATGTGTAATATAAGACTTACAGATATAATTAATTTCAGAGCACAACTAGAGAAACAAAATGCTGCGAGCGACACAACCAAGAAAAATTAATTACATTGTAATATGTTTAATCTTATTATTTTATATATAAATAAACATGTAATTAAATATTAAGCTCTTGTGTATACATCCATATATGTATGTATGTATGTATGTATATATGTATGATGTATGTGTATGTATGTATGTATGTATGTATGATGTATGTATGTATATATTTATTTATGTTGATATACATATGGCATCCCTTGTAATCTTTGGAATGTAATTTAATAGGACTGTAGATTGTATGTTATATAACATGCACCATACATGTTTTGCAAGAATATAGAATTCCTTTGTACAAAAAACTTAATTATTAAATATGAATACTATACTCGATAAGTCCAGAAATGCATATAGTGCTTTCCCAAGAATGATTCGTTTCATATCATTCAATTGAAAGGAATCATTAGTCTCTAATGAAAAAAATATTGGCATATCTTATTATAAATATATAATCAGGTACAATCTTCATTTAAAAAAATCCGTTAGGTTTTTATAATAAAACGTAAACGGTCGATACATTTGTTCTACATATGGCACATATCAATTTCTTTTTACATAAATATTTTAATGTATCTTAATGACTCCCCCTATCATCATCGATAATAAAATAATGTGCGAATGTTGCAAATTATCAAGCATTACTTCTATTTAAAAAGCTGAACAGAAATTGGAATCAATTCGTGGTATTGTGATTTGTCTTACAGCAAATTAACAGTTCTGATACTAGTGCGTCTAACATTTGCATACTTAAGTCTAAGTTGATTTTTTTTATTTCATATGAACTCAATAAATAATTCAGAGCTTTGTGTATGTCATCCTCGCCAAATATTAATTTTACGTCATATGATATTTTTTTCTCCAATATACGTAGCAATCTGTCTTTCAATTGCATATCGTTTTGACTTGTAGTATTACGTGATGTGTCCCAAATGAAGGAGGAATCACTCAGATTGTCGAATAGCTGAAGTATCATTTTCTATAAATAAGCTTATAATTAACAGATAGTTTAGGACAAAATAAAATATTTTCTCAAACGTAAGTGTCACCTGCAGAATTGGCTCAGATATGTTTCCAAATAGTAATTTAGTCCACCTAACAACTGCTTCTTGCTGCAATGTATTATTACTGGAGACTCCTGCTAGAAGCTCGCAAATAAAATCTATCATTGTGCATGTCAGTGTTAAATTAGAATCTAATTCGTCTATTTCATCTAGAAAATATAATTTAGTTTTTATTACAAAATATAATTTTATATTTTAATGATAAAAAAAACAACATTGTAGTTACCATCATACGAAATATTAATGGTTTCCCACCAACAATCCAATAACTCTGAATCGCCATTAACTTCCATCGAATCAACCGCCTCATAAGCTGTGTCTACCGTACAGTATTCTGTTCTTTCCGCGATTAATTGTTGCAATTCGTAAGCTAAATTTTTCTATAAAGAAAAAATTGATATATTTTTATGTATATTATATGTTGTATATATTGTATGTTATATATTAATTTTATATTATTTTGTACTATAGGAGTTTATAATTCAGAAGAAAAGTAAAATTAAAATAAGTTGCAAATTTCAAAAGCTAACATTCTTCATATTAGAAAAATATAATATATTTAGTAAAAATTTTAACATTTTGTACATTATATTCTATAAAATTTTCTAAGAGTGCTCACACACAAATGCTACAATTTATATAAATATATATTACCGACTTTATATCCTCGACAAACCTCCAGGGTATGTCAGACAAAGGCATTAAAGTAGGTAGAGGAGGAGCCTCTTCTTCTTGATCCAATTCGAAACCTGGTACAACAGTTTTCAATGTATTAAAGACACCAGTCACAGTTTTGGCCAAGAATCGGTCCAAACGAGGCGCTACTGCGTCTGCTTTTTTGCTCGCGCTACTACTAGGTCGAAGAAAATGACGTAGTTGTGGCGGACACTCATTTGCCAACCGCGTACATAACGTCTTTAAATATATCTCCAATTCAATCCGGCCACCTTCGGGTAATATCAAATCCGACATAATATTCGCTAATGATGGAATCTAGAATTTATGTGATTATTAAATTTGAATCATGTGAACCATCTCTGAATTCATTCGGTAAGCATTTTTTTATTTTGATACGAATTTAATCAATTATTTTTTCTATTTTCTTACTTCTTCCAAACTGAGATGTAATTGGACAAAATCAGTGTATTGCCTTCTGACAGTAGCAGTGGTTGTTTCGAATAAATCCATTCCGCGTTGTTCGACATCATCAAATTGTATGCAATAGAATAATTGCTGCGAGCCGTCTGTCGCGGTATGAAATTCGGTCCACGGAATTGACAAATTTGTAAACTGGCTTCCTTCGTATATTACGTATGATTTTTCTTCAGCGTGTCTGAAATTTACAGGTCCATATAATGACGTGCCTGAGACTAAACATCGTCTTTACTAACAATGGTGTGGTTGCTGTAGATTTCTGTTGTAATAGATTTCTAAGCCTAGCGATAGTCGTAGCGAAATCCGTTGGCTCTTCGTATACCGGTGATATCTTATCTTCATCTAATTCTAAATCTGTATCCGTTATGCTGTCTCCCCACAGGCCTCGGTGCTCAGTAGAGAGACCTTCCAGACACAGAGTTGGTCTTTTTGGAGCTGCCATTATAGCTGCATTTTCTTCTTCTTTATTTGTAATAGTTGCAGTTGGACTAGACTTGGGCACAGATTTTGGCAATTGCTGCGGGATCACTGCCGCTGTCGCGGATGTGATACCATCGCTCAAAGCAACAGTTATGGTACCCTGAAAGAAATCAATGCATTGTTATTATCATGTATGATTATCATGTAATACTGTCATTGTTATTATTTACATTGACGTTTTCTTTAACTGGAATAATGACATTTTTATTTGCTGGAGCTTCCAATAATCTCATTAAGTTTTCGATCAACCAATTTGGACAGCTTATTGTATCTATTGTTATTAATAGTCTCTTTGCTAAAATAGACAATAAAAGTTTGCACGGTAACGAACTAGTGAGTTCCCATTGTAAAAACTCTTGTGCCAAAACAGTAACTAAACGATGTAACATATGCTCCAACGTTGATGCATTGCGAGAACCTGGATGTAAGTATTTATATGCCTCCTCCACACTAACTGCAGTACCCTTTTCAACTCTGCGTAATGCTCTATGAAATAGATATAAGTAATGAATTTTGTCAGTCTAACAAATAATTCTCAATAATCTCATCCATACCTACGATATTCCTTTAAGTGTAACAGTAATACGTTTGCCAACTTATTAATAAGTTTTATCTTATCTATCAGATTGGCTTTCCAGATAATCCTGGTCAAAAACTTGCTCAACAAATCTTGTGCCTCATCGGGGAATGATTTATCATTACTTATATTCTTATACCAAATTGCTATACACTTTGCATTAATCTCTCGCGTCATGTTTGTTATACTCAGCTTTTTTCTTTTAGCCAAAGGAATCTTGTTCTTGCATATATCAGATGATGTAACATTGTTTTCACACTTGGCACTATCTTTTTGTACAGAGTTCAAGCTGTTTGGGCTGTCACTATTATTTTTACAAGTGATCTTTATATCTTCGTCTTTGTCTTCTGAAGAATCTAAACTCAGATCACCTATCAGTTTCTTATATATCCAATTATTCATAAACTTTAACATGATTGGACTGTTGGCTTTCAATGTGAGACGCAGCAAGCAACAACTCAACCATATAGATATAATTGTGATAAATACAGCCCAAGAGATAGAAACATATATTGGTAGAGGCGTGAGACCTGTCCACCCTTGTATAACTAAAGACAGTATTGCAGCTACTATACTAAAAACTAATAATATTTGGTTCAACCAACTCATTGGTATAATTTTCTCCATCTTGCATATCGTAATGCTTTTAATTAGCAATAACTTAAGCGTCACATTTTGTGCTACAGTAAACAGAATCTGGAAGAAAAAAAGGATTATTAATATATCCTGTACATTTTCATTGCAAATGCAAATTAACATATAAACGAAGATAATTACGGAATAAATGAATTTATACGATAGTACTAAACACGTACTATCAAAAATTTATTAATAATTTTAAGAAAACATACCACATATCCATTCCTACTTTATGTACAGCTGTTTACTTTATCGCCTGGCGTTTCCTCGTAGGTGATTAACCACGCCATTAAAGCGGTTTGGATTACGTTGCGAAAGGGTTGGTGCTTGCATCTAGTTATCTGTTACGATAGATCCATATCGTGCGGCAACTTCCTTTATGTCTTATTCGTGTAACTGATCTCCATCAACATTTTTGATAATTCCCGTTCCGTTCAGTGTTGCTATTAAGGCCGCTTTCTTGCGCATGCGTATTATAACCAATAGTCATTATTTAGGACTGTAACATGACATACATGTATAATAGGCGTTAAAATTTTGGCGGGTTTCACGCTAGGATGAGATAGGTTAAGTAAAGTAAGTATTTAAATATTATTAATTGTTATTAAAGATAAATGTTATTATTTATTATTTGTTATTTGTTATTAAACATAAACATAATATGGATATACATAAAAAGGAAATCATTAAAAAGCTCGTAATTTTCAAATAGAATATTTTATTTTAAACACATAAATGTATTTTATTATACTGTATATACTTTCTTTCCTTACAAGGCAAAATATTTACAAAAATATAACTTTGTTAAAAAATTAATGTTATTGTAGATTATTAATATTAATTATATTTAAAATTCTATATAATTAAATAATTTTTATATAATTTTTATAATTTATATAATTAAAAATTAAAATAATAAATATATTTTTATAATTTTTATATTTTATACAATTGTATATAATTATAAACAATTTTATATAATATAAAAAATTTCAGTAAAAGACTAAGTAATACCTTTTTTCTTCTAAACGTGATACTTCAATGAATCTGCATCTACGCATGCGCGAGAAAGCGTCCTGATAGCAACACTGGTTCCGTTAGTGTCGGTCCACAATAGGTGATTTAAGCTTTAAGACGTAAGAAATTGACCAATTATAATCGAATATGAAAAGAATACTCGACTATGATTGGTCAATTTCTTACGGCTTAAAGATTAAATACTTATTGTGGACCAACACTTATGTGCGATAAGGCCATGCGTCTTTTATGAGATCAAGTTATTATTCCGGAGCTAACATTACGCATCGTATTTCGGAACGCAAAGAGGTGCCAAAGGAAATTAAAGGATTTCAACATTCTGTCGACAATGATAAAGGTTACATTTCGATGATTATGTCGATCAATTTTGATATTCATTATTATACTAACGATTTCGTTACGAGATCTATTAAACACCGTCAAACCTGGACAAATTTTTAAAATCAATCAAGATTTGGTAGGTCTGAAAATAGTTGAACAGTATCGATATTATCGATTATTCATATAAATTTATGTTTTTAGCATAATATTTGAATAATAAGTTATTAAATGATTACTTATAAAATTATTTATAAGTTATTTATAATACAAATGCTCCATAAATAAGTATGTATATTTGTATTATATATATTATATTTATTATACTTATATTATGTAATATTATATATTAAAATTTCAATTTTTTTACAATTATTATTTTTGTAAATAATCCAACATATTTATAGAGTGAGGCTTCTAAAGCAGGCCATCTGAACAATTTGCTTATTTTTAACAATAGAAAGAAAAGTATCAAAGAAAAGTTGCTTGGTTTCGAAAATACATAATGTGATATCAATAATTTTATTTTAAATGGAAGCATAAAGGCATAGAGGAGGCATAATAAAAGTTAAATCTGTTTTTTTTAATTATATGTTTTTTTATTTACATTTCTGATATCAAGACAAATACAATGACCAGAGGATCGATCATGAAATTTCACGTGAAATATTTCATTTTTCTTTGTGGCGGCCACTCATGTATACGACCGCGTCGCACCGCGCCGACCTACTGGGCCTAGTTCACACCGCCACATGAAGGCGCGAATCTCACACTTTCTCGCACTTAGCTTTTGCTGCCGAACTACTATATAAGACCGATCACGACTGGACTCACGCGCCGTTTTATTTTATATCAACGACGGTGTTTGAGATAAAATAGCTTGGCGGCAGCAAATTCGCTGAAAATTTTTTCTTTCGTTGGCGCATATTGTTGATGTTTTTACAATCTATGTGAACAGAATTATTGTGCCAAAATATACCGTTTTTTTTGCATTTACGGGATTTGAATAATAAAAGAATATTATTTGGGATATATTTTCTTTCTTTTCCTCTTTTTTCTTTTTCCCCTTTTCCCCCTTTTTTGCAGATATTGAAAACAAAATGATAAAGTTAATTCTATGTTTCTAAAAAAATTCATTTTTTTCTTCTCAAATCTGTCTTTCAAAAATATATAATAAATTTTAAGAAATATTAAAAAAAGAAAGATATTAAAAAAACGATTAAAAAGAAAATTGTTTTAAGAAAATTGAGAATATGTTTCTTACAGTGAAAATGGTAGGAGTATACTGTGAAGTGTATATAAAGTTATGTTTATTATAAACATAACTAATGTATAATATCAATATATATGTATCTTTTAATTTTTAATAGTAATTTATTCATCCACTGAATTCTCCTAAAATTTAAATTAACTAATGTGTATTACAATCTCTTAATATTTTTACATTAATAATATGTTTTTAACATATTATACTGTGTTGTATCGTATTGGGATTATTTTTACGTTAAACTTAATTCCTTAAGCTTCTTTAAGTTATACAGAATATGAAAGACTTTTTGCATATTGCGAATTCAATTAATATAAATGATTAATTAATAAAATGTATTAGAGCGCATTGCAGCTGTGTTTTGAAATCCAATTCATTAATTTTATTAATTATGTATTAATTGTGTATTAATTTTGCATTATATTTTCGCAATCTACCCAATAGCATATAGGGTAAATTATAAAAAACAATAAAATGTGTGTTACACAGCGAGAGATAACTTTTACGAAAAAGAATCATTGACCAGATATTGTAATCCATGTGGTTATTGTAATCCCGCGTGAAATTACTACATATGACAAATCACGTCTACTTTAACAAGTACTCTACTAGTTACAAATACTATAGTCGACAAATGTAATAGAAAGATTACATGTTGATGATAACGAGCTATAGATTGAATCACACACATGTAATTATTGTAATACAAAAAATATAGTAACGTATAATTACTGTAATATTTTTGTGTGATTATTATAATTTATATTTATATTGTCGCACTCGCGGCGGGCACACGCATAACCGCGCAGCAAGGAAGGAGGAAACAGATTTTAAGAAACGTAGGAACATTATTATTATTAGCTTTATTATTTAAAATAACATGAGAACACTCTTTTACAAGAACACTTTTTAATAATAACAGAATTAACCGCGACACGATTTAAAACTTGTGCGCCGCGCCGTCAACTTTCCACACAACAACGCTTGAGGCTGGTGTCCCATGGCGCGGAAATCCACAGCGGAACGGAACGCACGAACCAATTACAGCAAAAGAATGAACAGAATGAATGAGTTTTCTTTTGATCCTTTTGCTGTGATTGGTTTGCGCGTTCCATTCCGCTGTGGATTTCAAGGTCATGGGACACCACCTGAAGGTGCCGTCTAATGACGCGTATCTCGATATGCACGTATTCGCGTATCAAAGCTCCGACCAATCGCTGACATTCCACCATTTTACGTATGCGTCAATTTTGTTCTACTGTTCCATGCAGCGGATTGCGCGTAAGCGAATTAGCGGATCGCCAATTACAGAATTGTTTTGTTAGTTCTGTTTGCAAAATAATATTTTATGTTGTCCGCTGCATGAGACAGTAGAACAAAATTGATGCGTACGTAAAACGGCAGAAAGAAACAAATCTAAAATCAATTCGGTAAACTAAAATTCATATCAATTTCATATCGGAATTGTTATCAATTGTTTATCGTTTATAGATTTGTCAATCGATTATTGTTAT
Organism: Pogonomyrmex barbatus; assembly: GCF_055798465.1. Lineage (NCBI taxonomy): Eukaryota > Metazoa > Arthropoda > Insecta > Hymenoptera > Formicidae > Pogonomyrmex > Pogonomyrmex barbatus. Next base: position 4,367,007 of record NW_028297149.1, read on the forward strand.
AAAACGTATTATTGTGATAAAACGTTATTTTTTTGTAGCGGACAAAATGGATTTAGATGAGGACATATTATTAGCAATTTTCGTCTTACAAAAATTTGAACAAAGTTGTCCTTTTGAAAAAACATTGCGTCGAAAAATTTTGCTCTTGTATGCACTGTATAAAGTTGTAAGAAGCGAAGGAAAAGGCAAACAACGTCAATTGTGAGTACGATCTATTTACTGTGAGTAAACAGCGTGCAATTGAATCGACGATTGATGCCTTCAACACCGTAATAAATAATTACGAAAAGCTAAATAATGAAGATGATATAAAAAAATTGCGCGTGGACAGGGCGCGTGACATGACGTCAGAGGGGGGGGGGGACGCCACTGCCACCGCCGCCGCCACCGCCGCGCCCGCCGTCACCGCCGCGCCCGCCGTCACCGCCGCGCCCGCCGAATAAAAAATAAATATCTCTCTCTCGTATACCTATTATCTCTTCCGTTGCGGTTCTTTCTCTTATGGCGAATGTTATTTTTCTAATTATTTTATGGTGGGGAAGAAAGAAATGAAAGAAATACATGTTTTTTGCATATTATATATGTTTATATTTTTAAATAAATTGAATACATTTAAGTGTAAAATTTTTTTATTCACATTTTTCTTATACACTAAAAACTAAAGCTAACAGCTCGCAATCGACGAGTTGACGTTTATCGAAGATACCGCAATCGCGTATCGCATTCGGCACTTCCTCGGGATCTGTTACAACAGACGCGATGTTGAAGAATCGCGTATACTTGATATCGATCGTATCGATGAATCTGACGAGTCGATCGAACGTCACATCGATACATTCGTCCAGATCAAACATACGGCGCAGGGTCGATTCGATCATCGTTACGCATACGTTCAAAGATTCAACGTATGAGTGTAACGTCGTTCATCTGGTAAACTCTGACGGTTAACGGTCCGACGCTTATAAAATTATCTTTGTAATCATTTCGCAGCAATTTGTAGATATTCTATCGCTGCTCGTAGAGTCCCTTCCATGTTTCGAGAGACAATATCAATTCCTGTCCCCGATGATCTCCCAGAGCGATCTCCACGTAGCTCGGTGGACCAACGTTGATTCCAATTTCCAAATATTTGTAACACGTGGCCAACAGAGTGTAACGTTTGCTCAGTAAGCGCATGCGACGTTCCACCGAAATACTGTGGAAATTAAATATATAATATTGCACAATATTGGAAAAAAAGAGAAAAAAAATTTAAAAAATGCAGTTGAAACTTACGCGTTACATTCTTTCTTTTGTTTTTCGCCATTGTACGGTGCGCTGCTTCCTTTGGCGGAATACATTACGTGTTGTTCGAATGATGGAGGAGCGGAGTACCTTTTTTATCGTGCAGATCGTTCGATGGAGGACTGATCGCATAAATTTTTTGGCAAACCGTTAATCCCTCCCTCCTTTCTCTCCCCCTTTTTTCTAGGAATTTCATTGTTGCAATCAAACATGTAGCGACATGTTCGCAAAGGAGCGCGATGACGTTCAAATTTTTTTCTAGGAAGAGAAAAGATCCGCGAAAAGATAGCTCTTCGTAGAAATCGACGTACGTATCGCGGCGTGTTAAGAGAAGCGCCGATACTCCGGCTGCTATAACAAATTGGGGAGACCTGTGATGATGTTCCGACAAAGGGACAAAGAAATTGTCGATGATATATAATGAGTCATGGGGCGTGCAGGATCACAGTAGATGGAAGTCTATGTGTGAAAAAAATAGTTATAGACGGTAAAAATGGATAATGTGTTAAATATAAAAAATGTATTTAATATGGATAAGGAAGACTTTGTGAATATAGTGGACGAAGTGTTTGGAAATGAAGAAGAAATGGAGATTGACAATATTGACAATATTGACATTGATATTGAAGACGAAGAGCACGCATTGTCTGATGATATCAATTACGTAAGTGATCAAAGTGATGACCTTACGGATTACGCAGAAAAAATTGTTACTCGTTCGGAACTCCTTGCGTTGAATAATAATAAAAAGTATTGTTCAATACAATTTTATTATTCAACGGGTGGTGCACTAATTCTATGTGCCGAATGCATGGTTCGTCTGGCGAGCACTGACATTGGAGTATTGTATGCCGTTAGGAAGCACGAGATAGATACTCTCAATGCGCTAAACAGCCGATTTTGTTCCAATTGCCAACAGTCCGTCTGTGTGATAATGCTATGCAACATGTGCCCAATTTGCACAAATTGAAAAAAGACAGCATTGTGAACGAGTCATATGCAAGTGCTCCGTGGAAGAGTGTGATGTGATATAAAAACAATATGGAAAGGTCATTGGAAGAATTAACAAGTTCTCCGTTATGGGACTCAATCTCTCATCTATCAGTGAACGTGGCGGTGTATTTTATAAAGAGACACTATATCCCAACTCCCCATTTCCCGATTCCTCGTCCAAGAGTTAAGGGACGCTACAATTCGACTCTCTGCTTCTCCGCTCCTTCTGAGGAGCGGAAATAATTCTGGAGACGTGCACATATTATCATTATAGAGGACACGCATACAATATATTACTACTCCTCTCGCGGCAAAAAGTAACAGAGATAATTCCAAGAAGCGAGAATAATCATATATGGTTGTTCTATTCCCATCAATCTCCGGACATGTCGGAAATACAACGCTTTATATACTGGCTTCGAGTTAAAGCAGCTATAGAGAAAAGAAAAAAAGAAAGTAAAAAAATGTAAAATTGTTTTGATAAGACAGTACAACAATTTAAAAGAATCAAGATTTCGCAATATGGAACACCTAGAGCGAGTGGAACGCAAGCTGCTGGAGCAATGCAGCAAATCGCTACCTTGGTGGAATGTTTCGCGTAGTTGCAACGATGTGACGAGTGCGTTGAACAACTCGAGGAATTTAGCTGTGTTAAACGTCCTCGACTCACCGTTGCAAATAGATAATCTGTGGTGGTGAGGATCGCGTGACTCGCGAGTGCAAAAGTACAACTAGAAAGACGTTTCGTGTACGTTGGTGATGAGTACGCGAGCACTGGTTAGAGACAATGGATCTCTCGTTTGGGGCGAGATTGATACGGCATTTGAAAGCCGTATATTGACTGATGCAGTGATCAATGTGGACTATATCGAGCCGCGACAATTTTTAGAAGACGCTGGTGATGTAGTACTCGAGCGAGTGCGAGACATTGTACAAAGACATGATAGTGTGAAAGTGAACACTGCATTTAACGGCGAGTTTGTGATGGGCGATAAACGCGCGAACAAAAGTATAAACACTAAAAATAGTGAACTCGAGTGTCAAATTTAGACGAGTAGTACGAGCAGTACGTTATCGAACCCACGTTGGCGTCGCTCGAATTCCAAGAACGCGACAATGGATGGACGTTGTCGCGAATTCTAAATTTGACTGTAAACGTGAATAAATATAATCCAATGCACGCGGGATGTTACATCGAATTGCCGCGGGAAATTATGTTAAAGCGAGCGGTGATCAACGTACGATCCAAGAACAATGCATGTTTCGCGTGGTCGGTGGTCGCGGTTCTGCAGCCGGTCGAAAGGCATACGGATCGAATTGTCGCACCCGCATTATACGACAGTGTTAAATCTCCAAGACATTACGTTTCCAATGACATTAAATCAAATAAAGAAGTTTGAACGAATCAATGACATTTCAATCAACGGCTTCGAGGGAGAAAAGGAGATTCTCCCGATACGGTTAACAGATAAGAAGATGGAGAAACACGCAAATCTATTGTACGTGCAGGATCCGTGCCATGACAACGCGGGACACTTCGCGTACATCAAAGATCTGTCCCGTCTTGTGAGCTCGCAACTGAGTAAAAAAGAACACAAGAAATACTTTTGCGACCGGTATGTATTTTAACAAATTTTATTATTTCTCTTATAAAATTGTTTATTAAAAAAATCATATTTTCGTTTGCAGATGTCTACATTACTTCAGTTCGTCTGAAAAATTGCAGTCACATACAACGGACTGCGAAAAAATAAACAATTGCGCCATTCGACTGCGAGGACGACAAGTGGCTTGAATTCAAGAACCACACGAATAAAGAACGACTTCCATTCATCGTTTACGCGGACTTGGAGTGCGTACTACGGCGAATGGAACCGGCAGATAAGGAAGACGCATCGTATACTTATCAGCAGCACGAGGTATTTAGCATCGGATACTACGTGCGATGCTCGTACGACGACGCGTTATCGGTATATCGATTTCGTCGCGGCGAAAACTGCGTTGCGTGGTTCGTTCGGCAACTCGAAGATTTGGCGCATTAAGTAAAAATTCTGTTATCCGCGAATGTCCCCATGGAAACGTTATCGAGAGAGCAGTGGGAGGCATATCGTAGCGCGACGCGTTGTCATATTTGTGAAAAACCATTTGCGTCGGATGACACACGGATACGCGATCATTGCCATCTTACCGGTCGTTACCGTGGTCTCGCGCACTCAAATTGTAATTTAAATTATAAAGATTCATATTGCATTCCCATAGTATTTTACAATTTATCCGGTTATGACGCGCACTTTATCACGGAAATAGCTACGGAAATAGCTACGGTGTTCGAAGGAAGGGTCGACGTGCTGCCGATAACAAAAGAAAAATATATTTCGTTTACAAAACATGTTCAAGATACCACCGAGAGATCAGATTCACGAAATTGCGTACGCCTGCGGTTCATAGATTCGTACAAATTTTTAAATACCAGCCTCGATAAATTGGCATCTTTTCTAACGAAAGAAAAATTGAAAATTTTACATTCCGAATTTTCCACGGTATCAAACGAAGATTTTGACTTGTTGACACGCAAAGGTGTCTTTCCGTACGAATACGTGGATCGCGCGGACCAGCTGCAGGACACGCGTTTACCATCGCACGAATCATTCTATAGCTCGTTGACCGGTGACACGGTGTCGGAGAACGATTACGCGCACGCCGCGAACGTTTGGCAACGGTTTTCCATCCGAACTCTCGGCGAATACAGTGATTTATATCTCAAGACCGATGTCTTGTTATTAGCCGACGTTTTCGAAAATTTTCGCGAAAGTTGCGTCACGAATTATGGACTCGATCCCCCTCATTACTACACATTGCCAGGTTTCACGTGGGACGCCATGCTGAAACATACGCGCGTAAAATTTGAGTTGCTCACCGATATGGTTATATTTATCGAGCGCGGTATATGCGGCGGTCTCAGTCAATGTTCCGGCAGATACGCGCAGGCCAATAACAAGTACATGCGTTCGTACGACCCATCGAAACCGTCGTCATACCTTATATACTTTGACGTGAACAATCTGTACGGATGGGCGATGTATTAACCGCTGCCCTATGCCGAATTTCGATGGGTTGAGAACTTTGACGCGAGCGCGATCGCTCCGGATTCGCCTACGGGTTATATTTTCGAGGTCGATCTCGAGTATCCGCATCATTTGCATGATCGACACACTGACTTACCTTTCTGTCCGACGCGCGATAAACCACCCGGCACGCGGCAGGATAAACTTCTCGCGACGATATATGATAAGAAGCGGTATGTCATCCACTATCGCAACCTGCAGCAATGTACACGCCACGGTCTTCGTATCACAAAGATACATCGCGTACTACAATTTGCTCAATCCGCCTGGCTGCGCGATTATATCGAACTCAATACACACTTTAGAACGTGCGCGAAAAATGATTTTGAGAAAAATTTGTACAAATTAATGAACAACGCGGTATTCGGTAAAACAATGGAAAATGTGCGCAATCACGTCGACGTTAAACTTTTGACCAAATGGGACGATATGGCGCGAAAGCAATAATCGCGAAACCAAATTTCCACAGCCGCAGCGTCTTTGCGGAAAACTTAATCGCCGTCGAACTGCGTAAACTCGAAGTGAAATTTGACAAACCGATTTACGTGGGTATATGTATACTCGACATATCGAAAATCTGCTTGTACGAATTTCATCACGAATACATGTCACCGCTGTATTGCGAGAAACGTAAAGTAATGAACATCGGACAGTCTCGTATACCACATCCAGTGCGACGATGTGTACGAGACGATGAAATGCGATATCGCTAAATTCGATACGAGCGATTATCCACCGGACAACGCGTACGGGATGCCTCTCGTGAACAAAAAAGTACCCGGTCTAATGAAGGATGAGAATAACGGTGCGATAATGACAGAATTCGTCGGACTCAGAGCGAAGATGTACGCGGTGAGGGTGGACGACAGAAAAGACATTAAAAAGGCGAAAAGTGTAAAAAATAACATCGTAGCGCGAACAATAACGTTCGACGATTACACGCGGTGCTTGAATGAAGAGATCGAAATGACTCGTCGCCAGTCATATATAAGATCCAAGCTACATCAAGTATATACGTGCCGAGTCGAAAATCGCTCTGCATCCGTACGATGACAAACGATAATCATACATCGTATCGGATTCGAGACGTTATCGTGGGGACATTGGCGGATTCCATTGTAATATATATATATATATATATATATATATATATATATATATACATGTTTATACAATGTATATATATTTTATATATTTGTATATGTAGTTTATATGTATGCATATATGCACGTATATATGTATGTACGTACCTATGTATCATATCTATGTACGTATGTATGAACGTATGTATTCTTATAGTTTTATACGATACTGTTATATAATATAGATGTATGTATTTTTTGTAATTTTTATTTTTTTTAGTTTTACAATAAAATTTAGCTGTTCAAATTTATTTTATATATAAAATTTATAATAACAATCAAGATCCTGCTTGCTGAGGAATTAGCTTTAATTTTCTCTTCGATTTATTTAATGTATACTTGGCTTAATACATATATTGTTTATAATGTAGTTTTACATGTGTTCTCGTAAGTTGCATACATGTATAGTTTAAAAAAATGTAATGGAAGAAAAAAAATAATAAAAACTCTTTGTATACATGTATACAGTGTATATTTATTTTTTAATACATTGTAAAATAAAAAAATGAATTAAATCACACTGCTTTTGTTTATCCATGAGTTATGCGATCTATCGAATTCCAACTACTTGACGTAAACCTTGTCTTCCTTCCTGCGTAGTACTTTCTCTACGAGATACACGTCCGGATGAGTCGCGCGATGCAATTCGTGCTTGTAGAACGCGCCCGCGACCGATAGTCCTCGAGCAGATAAGTTACGGGATTAGTACGCTGCACTTTAACAATCTTAAACAATCTTAAACCTCGGTGGTCCAATTTGGCGTGTAACCTTTTTCGAAAACTGTCTTGTACTTGCTCACGCGTACCGATTCGCCTACTTTGAATTTTGCTGGACCTGCGATCTTTATCGCGCTGTATACCGTATCCAAGAGTCTTTTGATGATTGCGGGAGTTACGTCAGCGAGTCGCATGCCGATAGTGCGATGCTTGCGCACGTTGTAATCTGACACGAGACGCGGTAGCGCGTCGACCCACTTGTAAGTGCCGTTGAGCGTAAACATCTCCCACATGTCGTTCTTAAGCGTGTGATTGAATCGTTCGACGATCGATACCTTCAACACCGTATACGTGGTGTGGCGGTCACCGCCACTCCGGCCCTGCAACGAGCGCGCCGGCGCGCGCCGCCGCGCTGCCACGCGCTGACACCGTGGGCCCGCGCACGGGAGTGACACACGCTCGCCACGAGATGGCCAGCCGTCCGACCGTCCGCTCGTGCGCTCGTGAAAAGCCGTAAGGCCCGCCCGCGTACGAGAGTGATACTCGCGCTCGCCGCGAGATGGCCACCCGGACAATCAGCAACTCGTGCGCGGAAGACCACACGGCCGCTATATAAGAGCGGCCAGCACCAGCAACCGGCACTACCCCTCAGTGCGCTCTGGGGCCCGTACACGGCTAAGGAGACACTGAGGTCCGACCGCTTGCGGTCAGCTATACGGCTCTTTTTGCCGGCGTTACCGACCCTACACAGGTCGTACTCTCCCCTCGGTGGCCGTTCACGCCATAGAGGGGCTCCTTACCTCTCGACGCGGCCGTTCACGCCGTGCCTCCTCTCGCCGAACTCTTCTCAGCGGCCGTTCACGCCGTTGAGTGGACTCTAGGCATTCCTGCCGAGAGGCACCTGAACGAGCCACCATCGCAAGCATCGGAGGAAGACCACGCCGCAGAGACGACTCCAGATCCCGCCACCACGTCGCAGCCACCGCTACACAGCCGCCGACCTCGCAGCCGCATCCGCCCGTGCCCCAGCGGCCTGCTGGCCGCCATCTCAGCGGGGAGGACTACCCCCGCCACCAGCGCAGAGCGGACCACGCGGCTGGGAGGACGACGAGACGGCCGGACACCGACACCGGGAACACCACGTCGATCAGAGCCCGCGCCGCCAGCGCGGAGGAGCGAACATCGCCCCACGGCCTCTGAGCGAGACCGTCTGGTCGACCTATTTGGCGCCCTCTCGACTTCCTCCTCGTCGGCCGACAGCCACACATCCGGCCCAACGTCGCGAACGCCACCGCGGCCGCACGCAGCAGCTCCGCGGACTTGTCCGCCTACGCCGGGCCGCAATTCATTTTCCGGCCCGCAGGGACGCACGTGGCGAACCAGTCACCCCGCAACGGGCGAGGTTTCCGCCGCAGATCGCAGCACACCACCGTCCATCCGTCCCGAGCTTCACAGGACTACGACTGGAGCTCTCCATCGCTCCGTGGCGCCTAGTACCCCTCGACTTGGGGAGCATCACGCGGGGAACGCCCCGCCGAGACCACCGGCAATCTACGTTCCACGCCGCCTCGCAGACCGAGGCCTCGACTTCCATCGAAGCCGCTCTGGCCACACGAGCCCGGACGCCTCATCACGGCGGAGCCGGTGCCCGTGAGCGACGCACGCAACGTTTCGCAGAGGAATCACGCTCCCCGGCCAACACCGGCGACTCCTCTTATACGCGGGGAACTCAAACGCCCGCGCCGCGCCGTTAATGTACACGACGTTTTCTTGTCTCTATTAAATATGCCTAAAATGTACGCATGAGATTCATCTATTTCTGGGAACCAGCACGACAACCTTCCATTCCCCGTCGCCCATTCCGCCTCGTAATTAAACAGCGGACTACCAGCGTCGGAGACTCAACAGATCGACAACATTTTTGGTGGTGGATAAACGAACCACCACATTGGTGTACCACAAACCCCATAGTGGAATAATGATTAACGTTGTATTTTTTCAAGAGTTTTTGCACATCGGCGTTATAAAATTCCTTTCCCGTTTGCAAGTTTCTCGGGCAACTTCCGCTCTCTCGAATTATCTTAGCGATAGCGTTAGCCGTCTCTCGCTTCCGACCTTGCTCTTGAGCGGTACGACCCAGGCGTACTTGCTCAACGCATCGATAACGGTGAATATGTAGTGATGGCCTCTGTTGAACCTCGAGTACGGACGCATCTCGACGATGTCAGCCTGCCACAGATGTCGTATCCTCGAATTATGACACGTCTTCGCGGAAAATTTCTTCTCGCCGGAGTGTGCAATTCCTCAACGAGTCGTCGCCTCTCGGAGCTAACATTTTTTTCACGTCCATCGGATCGCATGTTTCGACAATGTTTAATAGTAAATAAGATATACAATTTAAAATTGTTTTTTTCCTCACTGACGTTAATCGACTGGCTCGTTTCGTCGATACGCGATTAATTTATAATAATGCCGGCTTCGCGAAGTTCCTCGATGATCGACAGCATCTCGTTGTCGTGAGCGTTGTTACCAGCTCGGTGCGAAGCATCGAGCAATCGGAGTCAATCCACCAGCTCGTTGGGATCGTCCCAATGCATGTAATCGATCTTGTTGTCGTTTAATTTCATGGCGGTTGGTATATTGCTCACGCCTGCACTCTTTTTATCGCTACTTCCATATGTAGATACGATCGGAGCAATGATAATATACTTGGATCCCTTATTGCCCTTGATGGAATTATGGGCGCTGTGACCACGTCTATGAGCATTTGTTGTTAACAATATACTTTTATACGTTTGTTTGTCATTCTCGGTAAAAACTGCGTCATCGGGAAGTCTCTTGAAGATCAATTCGTACAATCCTAGTGTACCATTGTATCTCACATTGTCTATGATTATGGAGTCATTTTTGTCAACGTCAAATTTCTTGTCACTAAGCATCGCACCATTGTTTTTATCGAAATAAACACCGTATACGCGATCAAATGTATCGTTTTTTCCATTATCATCGAGGAGACGGCTTACGTACTTTTGCCCCAATGGTCCCAGCTGGCTGATTATGCAACGCCTCTCGACTTTGTTGCGTTTGCAGAGTCTGTCTGACTGTTTCGAATGACGGTTCATTGACGTCTTTTGTTTCGAAAACATCTTCCTTTTGCAGGAACAGCGGTGGTTCTTTCGGTGGGTCTTTCGATGGTTGTATCGGTGTAGACTCGAACACGAATGAATCTGACGCGGCTTTCAATTCTTTCGTTGTACGTCGTTTTTTAGACTGCGGCATTAATTTCAATCATCCAATATCCGTTCAATGAATCCATGAATCCTTGTTAGTAGTAGTAATATCGTTATCGCTGTCTTCACGTTTTTGTTTTTTCTTAATACCGAGATCCTTTGCTTCTTTTTCAATCGATTGAGATTCCTCGGTTTTTTTCAACAATCTGTTTCAGAAGTTCGACGATGGGCTTGAAGCGTTTCTCTAACGCTGTATCTTCAGCTATTTTACCAATTTTTAAAGCGCGATATTTTTTGCGAATCGAATCGCTCGTTTTCGCAATCTGTTTCGCTATTTTCTTGCGATCTTTGGTGTTATCCATGTTGCCTGCTTGACGTATCGACATCGATTAACCACGTTACGGTACTGCAAACGTATGAAATTCCTTTCTGTATCGCCCATTGATAAGCGGACTGTCCTTATCTATCACTAGAAATCCATACTCACGTTGCCAACAATCGCGGCATAACGCACAGAATTCATCGTATGACATGTCGGTATTCACGTGATCGTTGTAAACATGTTTCAAGTTGGTACCATCCTGTTTGAACAGAATCAGCAGGTTCGCATTGTCACGTATCAGATGTTTAGGTATCCTCACGTACGTCTGACAGAGATAGAAGCAATCGACGTTCGAATGGCGGCTCATCGAAAAGTATTCTCTCACAGCATCTTGTTTATCGCACGCAACGTCGTCGAAGACGAAGATCGAATTGGGACGTGCCTCGCTCGGTGGAATGACGTCACTGTTGTTGGAGAACATAAAGTAGCCGATTTCTTCTATCGATGTCAACAAAGTTTCGAGATATCGATATTTCGATTGTTGCAACGATTTCGAGTATACGTACACGTTCTCGAAACGTATACGTATGAACTCTCGAGCAAGCTTATGAGAACGTTGGTTTTACCACAATTCGACGGCCCGCAAATGATGGCGCGTATAGTAACATTTCACCATGCTTGCGCTCCGTCGCGATGTCTCCCATCATTCGCGCTTTCTCGTCACAGTACAGCAGTCGCGACGCGTATCATCAGCGGCTGCCGTACAAATTTCATGTTCGCACTGCGTTATCTAGACTTCGATCGAACGCCTATTTATAGGCGCGTGAAATCGCGAATCGCTCAGTAGCAAAAGTGTATCTCTCGCTGTCGCATCCCTCCGATATTCGGGATTTGAGCGCTCAGCAGTTGCAATATATACCGAAGATCATACTGTTACGCGTGTGCGGTACTTATATCGATCACGTGTGAGATAAGCTTCCGGGACATATAAAGGCGGATTTGGAGTTTCAAACCTATCGTCGCTGCGTCGAGTATTATAATCAATCGTGGGATCGAGATCATATAGACGGTCCTGCACCGAAGATAAAGGATTATAGCGCATGTCAGCAGCAACGTTGAACAAAAGCTGTGGTGGAGGTCTGCTCAATCGAGCGATAAACGCGTTTCCTTTCGAACTACATATCCCCGGCTATCAGTTTTGCGATCCATACTCTCGTATCGGTACTCGGCTGAAAGAGCGATTAGCCAGAGAGAAACGGGCATAAATCCACTGGACGCGGCGTGCCGTGAACACGACATTGCGTATTCTCAGAGCAACGATCTCATCGACAGACACGCGGCGGACAAGGTACTCGCCGATAAAGCCTTAGAACGCGTCATCGCGAGAGATTCGGCTCTGAGCGAGAAAGCTGCAGCTGCAGCCGTTTGGGCAGCGATGAAAGCCAAGATCAAGATCGGCATGGATATGAAGGCGAAGAAAAAAGCCGGCAAAAAAAAGAAACGAATACTTCCAACGGCGAAACGAGGTGGTGTGTTTCCGATTTTGCCAATTTTGGGCGCGCTCGGATCTTTGATCAGCGGAGCGGCCAGCGTGGCGAAAGCGGTAAATGACAGGAAAGTCGCGCAACGTCAACTCGAGGAACTGTAACGTCGTGCGATGGAAACGCGCGGACAGGGACTGTATCTCGCTCCGTACAAATACGGACGGGGACTATATCTCGCTCCGTACAAATACGGACGGGGACTCTATTTCGCTCCGTACAACCGCGGACGAGGCGTAACAGCGAAAAAAAGAAAAAAAGAAAAAAAAACGCCAAAGAGATAATAAAAGTACCTACGGGTGTAATCACCAACGTACAATTGGACCAGCTGAAGCGTATGCGCGTACCATACTTTAGAGGCGTTTTTATGCGTGACGCATTACCGATTAGCGACGCGCGTCGAAAAGAGAGCGGTATCGTAAATCTGGACGACACGACGGGTCCCGGCACTCATTGGATAGCGTACGCAAAGAGAAACAATCGCGTTGTGTACTTTGACAGTTTCGGTAATCTTCGACCGCCCAAGGAACTGATACGATTCGGAGACGATGTTACGATGGAATACAATCGAACGTTTTATCAGACGTACGATCAGAGCGTCTGCGGATAGCTATGCTTGTGGTTTCTTCTCCAAAACGGTCGATGTGCGTAAATTTAAAAAGACAAAATGTCGCGGCGTCTCAGTATTTATCGAACGCTTTTTCCATCATGTCGCTGACGCTTACGCTGAGCGGGAAGAGCAGCGTTCTCGCGGCAAATTACTTTCCAACCATAGATTTGAGCGACGATGACTACGAGCTTGGTCTAACAATTTTAGAGACTTATCACACGATACCGAATGTAAACGCTTCGAACAATACATTTTATTTTGGCAAAGACGACGCAGAAATTACGATTCCCGAGGGGTCGTATGAACTGCCATAAATCAATTTTTGAAACGTGAGATTTTATGGAAACGCGACGCGCCCGAGGATAACGCTGGTGACACCGCGCGCGGCGATGACGAGATTGGAGAATACCCGATAGTGCTCCGCGCAAATTACAACACGATGAGATGTGAGATTAAATGCGTCTACAGAATAAACTTTAACAAGTCCCATAACATTGGATCGCTGCTGGGTTTCTCGAGGCGTATACTGCAACCGCGAAGGTGGCACGAATCGGACGTGTCGATCAACATAATGAACGTAAACATTATCCGTGTAGAGTGCAACGTGACCGCGGGCGCATACAGCAACGACAAAAGTGTGCACACGATACACGAATTTTCACCGAGCGTGTCGCCAGAATATAAGATATCGGAAAGGCCGATGCAGATCATTTACCTGCCAGTCATCGTACGGAGCATTACGGAGCTAACGATACGCATTGTTGACCAAAACGGACGATTGCTCGATTTCAGAGGAGAAGAGATCACCATCAGATTGCACGTACGACAGCGACAGCGATAATGCGAGCGTGACATTTGAAATGCTCATGTTGAACGAAGCGAAGCATACGCAGAGAGATAACGCATCTTTTACAAAGAAAACATCGATCGACAATATTCGCTCATCCGGCTGCGTCAAGAAGAGGAAGAAACTTAACGCGTCGAACGTTAAATTTTTCCAAGCTTTAGGATTCGCGGTGCGCAACTTGTGAAATGACTGATATCCTAAACATCGAAGACGAGCCAATCTTTGACGATTGCATCGTCAAGATTGAGACTCATGCGTACAACTCGTTCGCCAATACGACGTTCGGGGTACAGCGATGAGATAAGAATACCTATACAGCAACAGGATCTGTACACATTGCCGTACGAAAGCTTTCTATATCGAGGGAAAACTAACGAAGAACAGAGTTGTCGAGGGATCTGATGTGGTGTTGGGAAATAATTTTGTCGCGTTCCTGTTCGATGAGATTCGATACGAGCTTGATAGTGTGGAGATTGATCGTAACAGAAACGTGGGCGTAACCAGCACGCTCAAATATTACGTAACGGCATCATCCGACAGAAGCGTGATTCTGAGGAATGCCGGTTGGGATGCGCGTACTAACGCGGATGGATATTTTAACTTTTGCGTATCTCTCTACATTGTTGGGATTCTGCGAGGATTACAGACACGTGGTAATCAACGCTCGTCACGAGTTGATCTTGATACGATCGCGTAACGACAACAATTGTCTGATGGGAAATTCGACATTGGACCCCGTGATCGACTTATTCAAGATACAATGGTGAATGCCACACGTGTTATTGAGCGAAATAAAAAAACTATCGATGCTGCGCACTTTGGAGAGCGAACGATACTTGAGCATGGCTTTTCGCTCGTGGAATCTGTACGAGTTTCCGCTATTATAGCGTACAACCAAGCATTCGTGGGCCATCAAGACCGCTACTCAGCTCGAGAAGCCGCGATACATCATCTTCGCTCTGCAAGCAGGTCGCAAAAATGTCATGGCTAAGGACACGAGCCGATTCGACGACTGCAACTTAACCAACGTGAAACTTTATCTGAACTCGGAATGTTATCCGTACGACGATATAAATCTTGATTTCGACAAAAACAGATGGTCCGTGTTGTATGAAACGTACGCGCATTTCTACAAGGGTTACTACGGATACGAATATCTCGAGCCGAGTCTCACCGTCTCACGTCTTTTCTGCATAATCCATTCGTAATCATCGATTGTTCTCGACAAAACGAATCAGTCAAGAGCGCAACCGTGAACGTGAAATTGAAATTTGAGACTAAGGAGAACGTACCGATGAATACCACCGCGTACTGTCTCATTATACACGATCGTGTGGTTCACTACAATCCGTTGACCAATGTTGTACGCAAGCTCACCTAAGAGCATCGCTGGCATGAGAGAGAGAGACAATAAAATCTACGATACATCGAAATCGACCGCAGTCTCCAAAAATTGCTCGTCATGGTCGCACCAACGTTCGTAGACCTACAAGGTTTTCTCATTGGAGGACAGTTTGTTGTAAAGGAGTTTGCCGCTCTCAGAAAACGGACAGTTCTTTCTCATTTTCGCAAGCCCTATACCATGGCATTTCCTTGCAAGTGCCGACAAGTCTCGCACACGCTGGGTGATACGTCATCACCATAGACTGCGATGGGACTGCGACGGAACGATTTCATACAGCAAAGCTAAGAGTTTGATTACAAAAGCTGTGCATGGAACGGAAGAAGACGACGACGGCGACGACGACGACGACGACGACGACGATGACAGCGATGCTGTCGTATATGTCAAGGGACATGAAAAACGACAATGGCTGTGGAATTTGCTTCTGGACGATGAGCGAGTGTACATCGAGACTCTGGATGCTGATTACGAAGACATAGATTCTCTAAACAATCTGGACGCTGATAATACTATGCGATGCGGATATCACTATACTAATTGCGCATTACAAAATATATTCAAATTATTTAATTGGTGGTCAGATAACCATGAATAAAATAAATATGATATACGAATTATGTTTTTTTATTTCTTTCCCATGCGTTGATAATTCTAACGATCGACGTACCGCTTCTTATCATATAACGCCGAGAAGTTTATTTTGCCGGGGTGACTCGCGCGTGTCGGGTAGGTCAGTGTGTCAGTCATGCACATGACAAAGAAATTGAATTCACGATTTAAAAAAAAGTGAAAAATTTTTTAATATTTATTTAATGCAAAAGAATAACTCATACAATGCACTTTTATTTATTGTATATATATTCATTTGTGGATCTTTATTACTTATGTAATTATTCAATTAATTATGTAATTATTCAAAGTAATGAGAATACCTGTAGAAAAAGTTCATCACACTTCTTCATCATCATCTTCATATGGACGTAAACCAAAGAGTCTCTGCAAATCAAATACGTCCTCGCGAGTAATTTCTTCCCATAAAAAGTATAAATACTCCTTGTATTGGCGACGCTGATACCGTATCCACCGCCGATGATTAATATTCATAAAACCATTAATTTTGATATCATATGTGCATAAATATTACAAAAAATAATAAAAAAATCTCAATTTCACACAATACATCACATATCAAATAAAGGAAAAAAGACAAAAGAGAGAAAAAGAAAAAAAGGAGAAAAAGTTACGTATCCCATTCGAGTGGTGTATCTGAATTTTCATAAGATTCTGTACTTGCACGGTTTCCACAACTGAGATACCATTGAGATATAATGTCTGTCAAATTACAAAAATATTGAATTTAATATTTTTAACAATGTTGTGTTTAATATTTTAAACATTAGAAAGATACATGTGAATAAATATACGTACTGCTTCAGTTGGATAAGTAATTTTTAATAAATCTCTAATATACGCCAAATAATCAAATTCCTGCGATGCCTTTTCACTTGCCATTTCTTCTCGTTGAGCGTTAGACACTACGCGATACTTTTGCGTTTTTTTTGTATGCAATCACATTTTTTGTATGCACGTCAGCTTTCTCTCTCACATTAGACTTCCATCTACTGTGATCCTGCACACCCCATGACCCATTATATATCATCGACAATTTCTTTGTCCCTTTGTCGGAGCATCATAGGTTTCCTCTATTTGTTTATAGCAGCAGAGTATCGGCGCTTCTCTTAACACGCCGCGACACGTACGTAGATTTCTACGAAGAGCTATCTTTTCGCGGGCTCTTCCTAGAAAAAAATTTGAACGTCATCGCTCTCTTTTTTGCGAACATGTCGCTACATGTTTGATTGCAACAATGAAATTCCTAGAAAAAAGGGGGGAGAGGAAGGAGGGAAGAGATTAACGGTTTGCCATATAAAAAATTTACGCGATCAGTCCTCCTCCATCGAACGATCTGCACGATAAAAAAGGTATTCCGCTCCTCCATCATTCAAACAACACGCAATGTATTCCGCCAAAGGAAGCAGCGCACCGTACAATGGCGAAAAACAAAAGAAGGAATGTAACGCGTAAGTTTCAACTGCATTTTTTTTATTTTTTTCTCTTTTTTTCCAATATTGTGCAATATTATATATTTAATTTCCACAGTATTTCGGTGGAGCGTCGCGCGGTGCGTTTACTGAGCAGACATTACACTCTGACGGCCACGGGCTACAAATTTCTGGAAATTGGAATCAACGTTGGTCCACCGAGCTACGTAGAGATCGCTCTGGGAGATCATCGGGGACAGGAATTGATATTGTCTCTCGAAACATGGAAGGGACTCTACGAGCAGCGATAGAATATCTACAAATTGCTGCGAAACGATTACAAAGATAATTTTATAAGCGTCGGACTGTTAATCGTCAGAGTTTACCAGATGAACGACGTTACACTCATATGTTGAATCTTTGAACGTACGCGTAACGATGATCGAATCGACCCTGCGCCGTATGTTTGATCTGGATGAATGTATCGATGTGACGTTCGATCGACTCGTCAGATTCATCGATATGATCGATATCAAGTATACGCGATTCTTCAACATCGCGTCTGTTGTAACAGATCCCGAGGAAGTGCCGAATGCGATACGCGATTGCGGTATCTTCGATAAACGTCAACTCGTCGATTGCGAGCTGTTAGCTTTAGTTTTTAGTGTATAAGAAAAATGTGAATAAAAAAATTTTACACTTAAATGTATTCAATTTATTTAAAAATATAAACATATATAATATGCAAAAAACATGTATTTCTTTCATTTCTTTCTTCCCCACCATAAAATAATTAGAAAAATAACATTCGCCATAAGAGAAAGAACCGCAACGGAAGAGATAATAGAGATAATATACGAGAGAGAGATATTTATTTTTTACTCGGCGGCGGCGGCGGCGGCAGCGGCGGATGGCCCCCCCCCCTCTGACGTCATGTCCACGCGCCCTGTCCAATATTTTTATATCATCTTCGTCGCCCATTTTGTTTATATTGCCTTGCTATCTTATCTTATTTGTTTATCTTATCTCGTTTCGTCTTTCTTCACTACCCTCCCCGTGACGTCATGTCCTTCGAGTCACAATTTTCTATTTATTTATCTATGTATTTATCTTCTTGTTTATCTATTTGTTTATCTACTTTTTTATTCACTTGTTTATATCCCCTTCACCGAATCCTACTATCTTATCTCCTCCCCCACTCTCAGTTCAAAGGATCGCCGCCTCTGACTTTCCCCTCCCCTCTTCCCCGCGCCCTCCTTCCTCCCGCACACCCGCACCCCCCTCAACGCTTCTGAGTTAGAACCGGCCTAGTATTACTACTATAATGTTTGGTAATGCTGCGACTTCCTTTAAATCGGGGAGTTCTTTCCAATCGGTCATGCATTTACTTCAAAGCGCTCCCTTTATTTCACGTTTTATTTTATTCAAAAAACAAAATCCAAAGTCAGTTCTTATTAAAACATTCTTTATATGAAATGTCTGTCATTCCATCAACACAAATTAAATTAAAATCTGAACGAAAATTTTCCTAAAAGAATTATAATATTCTTGGTTACATATTATTACGTCCAGCCCGAGTAATTATTTTTTAAGAGAAAATGGATGGGCTAGGAAGGATGCTTCAAATACCCTCTTGCAGGTGAGCGCTCTGAGGTGTTCCTACGAGTCGAACGCATCGTGCATCCACGAGTGCGAGTCAATGTCTTGAGAAAGACGCTATGACTTCGACTGCGTGACGTGCGTCCGTCGATCCGTAATTTAGGCAAGAGAATTTAATTTCTTTTGCCAGGGACAGGACCATGTACGAATTTTGGGATAGCGAGGAACGAAAAAGGGAGGAAATAACTAAACGTCAAATAATTTGAATTCTACATATAATTGATAATTTTAAATGAAT
Source organism: Pogonomyrmex barbatus (assembly GCF_055798465.1). Taxonomy (NCBI): domain Eukaryota; kingdom Metazoa; phylum Arthropoda; class Insecta; order Hymenoptera; family Formicidae; genus Pogonomyrmex; species Pogonomyrmex barbatus. The sequence continues at coordinate 4,386,161 of NW_028297149.1, forward strand.
ACAAATTTAACAAAACTACAAGATCTACGTCATTATTTCTTGTTTTCAAATACATTTACTTAAGATATATTTACATTTGATCCCAAAAAAATGTTACAAATGTTTTTTTGTGTTCGAGATGAGTAAAGGAACGAAGATTTATATAATATATATACGATTGAATATTCTAGAAAATTTACGGCTATTATTTGGTTTTTGTATAAGAATTCAATTATATTTGTCCACATTTTATAATTATTCTTATTCTACGTTGGATTATTTTATATATTTAAATTTATATTTTGGTATCCGTGTGTGTGCATGGTTGTTTTGGGGAGGAGGTTTTCGGATTTCTGGAGGTGAGGTCTAGAGGGGGAGGGGAAGGAGTTCGGAGTTCGCAGAACTTGTCCAAGGATTCCTTAGTAAGGAAATTTGGATTTGGAAATCCGGGTCATGGCACTCCGGGAAGAATGCGCTGAAATCTGGGGGTGGGAGACCCAGCCTCAGATGGTCTAATCGAGGAGTAGGACGGAGGGAAAATACCCAATGAATAAAGCGTTATGCCGGAGCAACTCATGGTTTCGTCAGTCCGTATAGAAACCTCGGATGTCCTTGCCGAGGAGTAATTGGCTGGTCGACGAACTCGCTTATTGTGACGATAACGGAATCTCTTCAGGGTTCCTCCGTCTCTCGAGCATCGGAAAGAGAGGATGATGTAAATTTCACTGGAAGAAATGGATAAGTGAAAGTAAAAGTTGGAGTGTGAGAGAAATATTGTTGTAAATCTTAAGGCTATCTCTGAAATATGTCAGGAAGCCGAGAGGTCCGACGGAGGAGAGAAATGAAGAAGGGAAAGAGAAAATTGTAAAAGAGTAAATTTCCCGATTTATTCGGTGGCCTGCTGAGTGCTTCACAACGCATAGGGAGCCGGAGAGATTCGACGGCCAAGAGAAGTGAACAGAGAAAGTGAGAATTGCGAAAGAGTAGATTCTCCGAATTATTCGGTGGCCATGAACCTGTTGAGTGCTCCGCAACGCATAGGGAGTCCAAGAGGTTCGATGGCCAAGAGAAGTGAACAGTGAAAAAGCAGATTTTACTGAATTATTCGGTAGCCATGAACCTGCTGAGTGCTCCGCAACGCATAGGGAGCCCGAGAAGTCCGACGCAAAGAGAAAAAGAGAGAGAAAAAATGGAGTAGAAATGTAAAGAGAAACAGAAGATAGAAAGGACGTAAGAGAGAAATGAGAAAATATAGGGAGAAGAGACCCAAGGAGTTATTATTATTATTGGAGAACTATGTGTAGTTAAACTTACTGTTATTTTAGCTGAAATGCCGGAGACTTGGGACCTGCGAAGTGATGAAGGTGGAAGCGGTGTCGCCAGGAAACTTGGTCACTTGTATTTGATGAAAAAAATATATTTCGACTGATACCGACTGATTGAATTATTGACAAAAACTGACGGACTAAAAATTGTTCTGGCCGAATGAAAAAAAGAAGTAGCAGTGCTTCGTGCCTTTAAGGGCGCTATATATATATATATGTATGTAAGTTGAGGAAAACATGTGTACACATGTTCTTCCGCGATTAGGATAATAGGGATTATCCGCTTAACCGAATTCTAGTAACCGATCCCCGGAAAAAATTGCGTAATCGTCGCAGTCTAACAGCGTAACAGAACATGTGTCACCCGTTTATTCGCTTAATTAAATTTTTAACTGATGCTCGAAAGAGAGGAATCGTGCAGTCGTCACGACGTAACAATATAAAAATATTTGTTTTGATTTAAGATTAATATGTTTTTATATTTACGCATTCTTCATGTATGTGATAAAATTGAATTCTTAAGGTATTCAAAATAATAATTTACAAATGAAGAAATATGTAATCGTAAAAAGCTTAAAAACTATCTTAAAATTCGGGCTTGCTTTGATTATCATATTTGTATTGTTTCACATAAAGACATCATTTTTATCAACTTCATAATCGACGATCGGTCTTTTGTACGTGGGTGAACCTTCAGTAATTGTCACTATGAGATCTGCATCAGATTCATTTAGCAAAAACGTTACGAAGCCCTCTGATGCGTTGGCAGACGCAAGCTTTCATGCGGCTGTACAGTACCGTATACCGTATACAGTACCGTAAAAGCAACATTTTCTGAAATATGCAAGTTATGGAAAAGATGTATTACGTTTTCGGCTGTCGGTCTTTGTTCAATCGACAATGAACGACTACTCGGTGCTTTTTCTAATTGTTTGTTTGTGAAGTATATCGAAGCAAGCTTGCACCTACAAACAGTTATCAGATTTATAGAGAAAAACTTTTTTAACAACTCTATATTTTTGAGATATTGATTATATCACACAACAATAATATTATTATAATAATTAATGATTTAAAAAAAAATAAACAATTTAATTAATATTTTCTCCGAAATAATACAAATTATTTTCTCAATTTCGTTGTGCTTTTATTCACCACTAAGAAATAAATTTACAAAAACACTTTTGAAATATCCTAAAATTTTATTTTTTCTTTTTATATAGTTCATATTTTATTAATAATTTTAGTAATTTTAGTAATTATTGTTTTTATATTAAAGTTAGAAAAGAAATCTATAAATGTTTTCATTAAAATTCTGAGTTTTTTATAAATATGTATTGTTAAATTTTTTCTATATATCAGTTATATTTCGTTTAATCCCTAGAAACAGAATTAAACAATTACTCAGTGCGTAACATCTAATAATATTTTAGAAATAACTAATTGTATATTACCCATTGATGTGATGTAAAGTGAACAATTTATCGTTTACTTTTTTGTTAATAACTTTTTAACAAATAGTGATCACCATCTAAAACCTTCTTAAAGTCACTCAGGATAATGACCCTGACAATATATGTCAAGGTCAAGATCATTGGAATGGACTCCATTTTTCTACATAATTATCTTCTTAAAATATTCAAAATAATAATTTAAAAATGAAGAAATATATAATCGGAAAAGCTTAAAAACTATCTTAAAATTCGAGTCTGATTATTATATTTGTATTGTTCCATAAAAAGACATCATTTTTATCAATTTTATCGACGATCGGTCCTTTGCACATTGGAAGATCTTCGGTATCATGAGATCATCATCAGATTTATTTAACAAAAGCGTTACGAAACTCTTCGATTCGTTTAATTGGGAGATGCAAGTTTTCATGCAGGTTATAGACAGTACCGTAAAGCCATTATCACACTACGTATTACGGACGCGGATCGGATTTGGATTACGGATCGCGAATCGGAATTCAGCCAATCAAGGCGAAGCTGCATCACCTTGATTGACCAATCAGAGATGAATGTGTGGAGAATACTTGATTATGATTGGTCTATTCTTACGGCCCACGACTCGCGACACTGACACACGACACATTGTAAAACAGACCTTAAGGGCAACATTTCCTGAAATATACGAGTTGCGGAAAAAATGCCTTACTGCTTTACTGTTGGTTTTTGTTCAATTGACAATGAACAACTACTATGGTGCTTTTTCCAATTGTTTGCTTGTGAAGCTTATCGAAGCAAGTTGACAAAAACAGTTTATCAAATTTATAGAGGAGCACTCTTTTTTACCGACATTATATTTTTGAGAGCCGATTATACACAACAGTAATAGTATTATTATTATGAAAATATCAATATGTTAATTTTGAAATGTTGAATTACACGCTTCTAATACATTATATCAGAACTTCTAATTAAATATCTTTCATTTTCAATAAATACTTTTTTGCATATAAATTTATATCTATTTATTTAACTACTTTATTACTTTCATTTCTATATATATTTCACATATGAAAAAATAAATCACACTCTTAAGCAAATAAAAAGAGTAATTAATATTTGATTGATTGATTGATGTTCTAATTCAAAAAGGTTCTTAATATTTTTAGAAGCAAAAATTATTGTAACTTATAAACTTAAAAACAAGTAAAACATACTATTATTACAAAAGATAATATTTTCTGTTCTACGTCTTACTATAATTTTTTCACATGCTTCTTTTCATTGTTTATTAAAGATATTTAATTAAAGATAAGTTCTGCTTGGCCAACTACCAAACTGTCACATAATCTTTGAACGTAACAGATAAAAATAAAAAAAGATCAAAAATGTAACTCGAAAAATAAAACAACTGAACAGTGTCATTTGATTCTATTTTTTATATTGCATTTTATCGTGAACTTTGGTAATCCTATTAGAAAGTTAAAACAACATCCTATTAGAAGTTAAAACAAAATATTTTTTTCTTCTTCCTGTCGCGAGCGCCAAGAACGCAGTCGCGCCCACCGCTGAAGCGGATTGCGGCAAGCGTGCGACACTTTATCCGATTACTATTACTCTTACTAATCGATAGCGATTGCTAAACTGCAATCGTGCATTTATTTTGCAATTACTCCACGTAAAGTAATTGCTAATCGGGTTGCGCGGCCCTTACGCGGAAAGCCGCGGCGCGACCCAGAAATATATCGCGAACGCTGACGAGCATTTCGACTACGCTGCTAAGGATTGGCCACCTGGAACAAGATAAAAACGGGAGACCGGTGCTAGGAGCGAGATTCGTTTAGATTTTGTCTTGCTGTCACGTTTGTCGCGGTCCGAATTAATAAGGACAAATTGTATTATTTAAATTTTATTGAAAAAGCAAATAAAGTCAAGTGCTTCCGAAACGCCGACTCCCTGGTCGATCCTCCTAAATGACCCACACAACAAAATTGATGGCAGCGGTGGGATCGTTTCGCAGCAGCAGCACTCAATTATTTGGAAAAGGCAAACGACCAAAATTCAAGGAGAAGGCCGAAAAGGGAACTGACATCCCAGCGGTGAGAGACAACGCCAAGCATATCAGTGACACCGGAGAAGCGCGACCTGTCACAACAGCCAGCGCTACGTCATCAACATGCGAATTGCGATCGTAACGTAAGTTATAGAAAATTAAGACGAGCGCAATAGATATTAAAAGAAGCGATTAGGTTGATGTCGGACGAGAAAATTAATCAAACTCCCATCGAAAGAAACACGTCGTGGCTACACAGCGAGTCAGCCAGCCGAGCGCTCAACCCGAGCCTCGACCAGACGGAAAATTCACGCGATCCGCGCAATAACGTATGCTGCGATTTAAATAATTATTATTCCGACGATAGTCTAGCGAGTCAATCATCAGAATTACATCCGAATATTGTGATTGAACGCGTGTTTTCGCTCAGCGACATAGACAATAGCCTACTACCAAGTAGTGAGAGACATGACGACGCTCTGCTACGACCAACGCGAGATCTGACAATAATGAGTGACAGCACGAACGCAAGTAACCCCAGTTGCGGAGAATTTTCGCTGACGTCCTACAATAGTAGCGTGTTCGACTTGTAAGAATTAGACGACCGTAAGCGGTCATGAAAGAGATTTGGAATATAACAGAGAGGAGCCGTCGTGGTCGTGCAGACTAAGTGTCGGATTGATAGACGAGGGATCCCGAGTTCAAATCCAGTCGGTCTTCGTTAATTTTTTCCGAATCTAATAGATATCTTTCAATCTCAGAAGTGGGATTCAATCTATGTTACCTCAGAGAAGATTCAGCCTATGTTACCTGACAAGTCGATCGTTCGGGAGTAAACGGAAAAAGTCGCGGAGTAGTACTCCAAAAAAGTCGTGTCGGTCGTTCAAGAAGTGATCGAAGTCGGGAGCAGAAGCTTCAAATTTCGGATAAAAGTCCGATAGAGGAAGACTCGGTACATTCGGGACGAATGTAATACCAGAATGGCCGAACTGTAAGAATTAGACGACCGTAAGCGGTCATGAAAGAGATTTGGAATATAAAGAGCTAACAGAGAGGAGTCGTTGTGGTCATGCAGACTAAGTGTCGGATTGGTAGACGAGGGATCCCGAGTTCAAATCCAGTCGGTTTCCGTTAATTTTTTCCGAATTTAATAGATATCTTTCAATCTCAACCGAATTTCATACTGCCTCACGAAACACAAATCCAGCGGAAATGACAAATCAGCCCTCAGGCACACCGTTAAAACTGATCGCAGAAGAGCAACAAGTAATAAGCAGAGAATTGGAAGACGAAGTAAAAAGAATGAGAATCACTTTAAGTCAGGCGCATTGGAAACCCGATCCGGCAGAAGCTTCGCACAACACGCGAGATATAATGTTGGCCGAGTTAGTAGAAGGCATGCGAGCACTACAGGGCTGCATAAGCCAACTAGAAGTCGCCAATTACGATCGGAGTGCAGAATGCAAGTGACTGGAGACTTTTTTATTTATCTTTTTGATTGATGTAAGTCCAATAGCAATATCTCATTTTAATGTATGTAACACAAATTTGTTTTAAGATTTATACATTCTATCTTTTTCCTGATGTTACTGTCTACATAGAACAAAACCCTCTAATAGATGTCCATTAGACGTCGGTCATAGATATTCGGAACTTTTAGTAGACGGTCATTAGACTTTCAATAAACGTTTGGAGATTTGTAATTTCCATTAGACGTCCATGAATCCTTCAGAAGACGTCAAACAGAAAAGGTTAATAAAAAAAATTTTTTATGATGCTGAACAAAAATATTTCTTTAAATGAATGAAGCGCATATACATACGTAACATGCAATGGAATTAATAAAATCTTTTTTTATCTTGTAAATGTCGGTAACGTCACATAATTTTTCCGAGGGTCACTTATCCTTGTAATATACACGGTCGAGCTTGCTATCATGATCGGCTGAAACTAGAACAATAGTATAATTAAACTTAGAATTTTAATGTAAAAATATGACAGATCTTCGAACAGTAAATGTTATTACATTGTCACAAGATTCAAATAATCTGAATGTCAATGTCCTAATAGCGTGTATAATTTTTGTAGATAATTTAATTATATATATATAAAGATAAGAAGATTATATGTTATATGGATTTTTAATATCATGTGAGTAGTGTTTATAAATTTACGTATATATTCTATTTACTCATTTATATATTTATTGATCCTATTAAATATGTGAGATGTTTCTTTTATTCGACAATACATATTTTCTTGTCTTTGGTATAATCATTTATATACAATCAAATACGAATAAGATATATATGCAATAAATTTTTAATTTATTTATAAGTATATATTTTCAATTTTTATCATAAAGTAATCATCTAAAACCTCCAATTAAGCTCTATATATGATTCATGAAAGTTTCATGAAACATCTGTAATTCATCCATACAACTTCCCTAAGACGTCTAATGGAAGTGATAGAACTTCATTAGAGCTCCATCATGGAGATAGATATCATATAAAGGCCGTGGAAATTCGCTGAACGGTTAATAGACGTCCATAATGGAATTTTAGAGGACCGTCCATCGTGGAGGTTCGCTGGACGGCTTATGGACATCTATCTGAACGTCTATTTCCGTTTTCCATCGGAAATAGACATTCAATGAAAGTTTAATGGAGCCATGGAGGTTCAATGGACGTCACTGGAGATTATATTCTATGTGGATGAAGATACCTGAACATCGAAATGTTTAATGTTGTTACTTCAATAAACAAAAATTTTTCAAGCAAGAAGATTCAGCTTGGCTTATATGTCCCTTATTTTTCTCATTTGTACTAAATTATGTTTTATTTTGCTATTTTATACAATTTAATAATTTATAATATTACATAATTTTATATATAAATTAGTAATAGTAGGCAATTTAAAATTGCATTATAAAAGTGAAATAGACTTAAAATAGAATTAAAAATGGAAGAGTGGTGCAAAACTCTAAAATCTACGTCATATTGGCATGATATTGTTATGCCTGCGCGAGTCTTCAGCGGCCGAGAAATCGAGCCGCCGTATGGAGAAAAAGTGAAGCGCTCTCCGGGGCAATAGAGTATTTGTTTATGTGGTTGTTCTACGCGGTGATTTGCGATGTACGAACGTGTATCCTGAATTTCTGTAGTTGTTCCGATTTTAATAAAGCCTTCGTGTTTTGTAAAAAAGTATTATTCTTTGTCGAGCTTAGTTTCCTTCGGATTGCACGTGTGCGCGATGACGCAAAAAGTGCGTGGATAGAGATCGCCGCAGACGTAACATTTTGGGAACTCGTCCGGGATACTACGGCAATAGTAAATAGCAATGGCTTCAATAACGAATTTGAGGAAAAGGCTTCGTCAGGAAACGCCGGAAGCGGCATCGACTTTGCAGGTCATTGAGGAGATGCGCCTGAGGGACGAATCGTCGCGCAGAAAAATTGAATTCGCACGACAGCGCGACGAGGAAATTCAACAATTTAGAAGAGCAATGCAGATAAGTCTTTCCATTAATAGAGTCGCATTGGAAAACGAAAATGTCGCGCGCGGACGCACGGAGATTGGCTATAAGTTAAAGCCCGATTTTTATGACGGGGGAGTTCCGTTGCGAGAGTTTTTTCGCAATTCGAGTTAATCGCACAGAAATTGAATGTCTATCGAATCAATGGAATGATGCCGTGAAAACCGTCGCTTCATATCGTTGGCTTCATATTTGAGGGGAAAGGCAGTTCTTGAGGAAATACGCGAGGAAGAGAATTTCGGTTTCGCGGAATTGAGAGCCAGATTAGAATTGCATTTCGACAAGACACATTTGTGTCAGACATGTTATTCTTTATTTACGAATAGGAAACAAAAATTTGATGAGGATCTGGCAATGTTCGGTTCTGAAATCGAAAGGCTATCGCGATTAGCGTGATCCGGAGTGTACACACGCAGTTTGGGATAAAATCGCTTACGCGCAATTCGTTTGGGCGAATTGGGTGTTGACGAATGATTATGTGAAAAAGACTCTTTAACTAGAGGAAATTATCTCGCTGAGAGCAGCTATCGAAAGAGTAAAGACAATCGAAGTTTTACAGAGAGAAAATCAAAATATTAAAAGAGAAATCGAATTTTCGGAAAGAAGAGAGTTTAGAAAGGCGCTCCGACAATTTTTCGGGAAAACGTTCGAAAGGAAGGGAGCGCGGAAATATTATGAATAAGAAGAAAAGCGGGAAGAGGAAAGAAAAGACCTTCGTACAAAAAAAAGAAGGATTGTCCAAATTATAAAGAAAATTCTGATGAATATTAGCAATGCGGGAAAACGAGGCACTTTCGATCGGACTGCCCTGTATGGAAAGAAAACTAGGAATGGTTGAATTCAATAGGGGATTCAACTAACAAGGAGAGAGCCCCGAATAACGTTGAGAATAATTATTTGAAATTAGATAAATTTAAAAAAAGTTCTGAAATTATTAAGTTAAATAGAATCGGACAAGTTTCCAATTGTTTTTGCTATCGTGAATGAACGAGAATGTATTTTCAGAATTGATACGGGTCCCGATGTTACAATTTTGAATAGGAAATTTGTTGGAAATGAGAGGAAACTTGGGCAAGAAAGTTTTGATTTGAGATACCCTACTGGAAAAAGTTCCAATAGAGACAAGAGAGACAAGAGAGTTAGTTCAAATTAGTTTGGGAAAATATCTCAAAGAATTTCCAGTATTTGTGGCAAAGATTAAAGACAATTGCGTTTTGGGAGTAGATTTTCTTAGAGAATTAAAACTACAGAATATTTTTGATTCGAAAATTAATCCTGTAGAGATAAATGAAGTAACAATTACAGAGTGTCGAAGAATAGAGGAAACTTCTCTTAGATATTCTGGTAGTACTGAAGAAAAAGTCCCTATGAATTTGGAAGAACTTTTTGCCCAAAATTCTTCTAGTTTAAATGAAACCCAAAAGAAGGCTTTTATTAATTTTCTTAACAAATTCCAGGATATATTTTTGAAAATGTTGTTGTTGAAAATTGTGAATTGATTGAGCATAAAATTAAATTGAAGAATTATCGTCCAATAAAGTAGATCCTCCTCGAATCCTTATCCACATACCAAGACGAAGTGGCCAAAGCAATTGAGGAAGCAGAATAATAGAGGAATCAAAAAGTCCATGGATGTCTCCTGCGGTATTAGTGAGGAAAAAGACTGATACAATATGCTTTTGCAAGGATTTTAGAAATAAGATTACGATAAAAGATTCTTACCCTCTTCCTAGAATAGCGATATCCTCAATCGTCTTTCAGGTAACTCTTGGTTTTCCACTTTAGATTTAAAGAATGGGTATTGGCAAGTTAAGATTCGTTCGGAAGATAAAGATAAAAAAACTTTTTCTGCCACTTTTGAAAGATTAATGGAACAGGATTTACAAAATTTATTTAGAAAAATTTGTTTAATTTATTTGGATAACATAATAATATTTAATAAAAGTTTTGAGGAAATGATAACGAGTTTAAGAAAAGTTTTTCTTCAATTTCGGGAAATAAATTTAAAGGTCAATCCAAAGAAGTGTAATTTGTTTTGTAAAAAAGTTAAATATTTGGGACATGTTGTTTCGACAGGGAGAGTTACCACGGATCTAGAAAAGATTGTTGCGGTGAGAGATTAGCCAATTCCACATAATAAGAAGCAATTGCGAAGCTTTCTTGGGTTTTGTTCTTATTATCGAAGATTTATGAAAAGTTTCTCTACATTGGCAAAGCTCCTGTCTAAATTAACGGAAAACCAGATTAATTTTTCTTGAAGGAAGAAATGTCAAATAGCTTTGAACAAATAAAACAAATATTAATATCCTCTTCGGTGTTGTCGTTTTCGTGTGGAAAAAAATTTATTTTAGACATGGATGCTTCGAATATTGGAATTAATGGTCTTATCATAGAGGCAAGATGGAATGGAAAAGGTATATTATAGCTTATTTTAGTCGAGTGCTTAATAAAGCTGAGAAAAATTATTGTGTCACCCGTCGAGAACTTTTAGCCATCGTGGATTCAGTAGAATCTTTTCATCATTATCTTTACGGGCGAAAGTTTTTAATCCGTACCAATCACGTTTCGTTAAATGGTTATTGTCCTTCAAGAATTTGGAGACAATTGGAACGTTGGCTTGAAAGATTGCAGCAGTATGAGTTTGAAATTATTTATCGTAAAAGTCAGATTCACAATAATGCCGAAGGGTTATCGAGGCGACATTGTGAAGCAATCAAATGTAATTATTGTGCTAAGATGGAATTAAAGAAAGCTACCAAACGGGAAAAGAATGTTGAATGCCTGATCCTTGAAGGGAAAAATTTAGAGAAATCGAGAAAGAATCGGGAAGAGGATTTGGACTTAGGAATCATTGGGGCAAAGTCGCAGGGAACGCTCTCCTTGGGCGGAAATTGTTTCTAGGAATACGAAATTTTATTTCCCACAAAAATTTATTGGAGTTATTGAGATGCTCTCGTTTTAAAAGATGAAGTTCTTTATAAGAAATGAGAAGCTCCGAATTTAAAGACAAACATTCTTCAGCTAATTGCTCCTCGAAAGCGAATTGAGCACATTTTGAAGGAAGCTCATGATGCTTCGACCGGAGACATTTTGGTGTTAATAAGACGTTGGATAAAATTTGGAAGCGATTTTATTGGGCCTAATGTAAACGGGACGTAGAGGATTGATGTAAGTCTGTGACGTTTGTATTTCCAAGAAAGGTCCTTCTGGAAAAGGAAAATCGCATCTACAAATTTATAATGTTAACACGTTTATAATGTTGATTCTCCTTTCAAAAGGATTTAGATGGATGTTTTAGGACCATTCCCTTCGAGTCATTCAGGGAACAAATATCTTCTTGTAGTTGTGGATTGCTTTTTCAAATCGGTAGAAGCGTTCCCATTAAAGAATGTTAGAGCGAAGACTGTGACAGAGATCTTCGTAAAAAATAGTCTCAAGATATAGAATACTGTTAGAAGTTCACACAGATCAGAGAAAAAATTTTAAATCAAAAATGTTCTCGGAGCTGACACACTTGCTCAGAAAAGATGAGGACCACTGCTCTTCATCCTCTGGATGGGCAAGTAGAACGTCAGCATCAAACAATAACGAATTATTTAGCTAAATATATCTCCGAAAATCAAAAAGATTAGGATCATTGGATTCCTTTGTATTTGATGGCATATAGATCTTCGAAACATGAAACTACGGATGTGACTCCTGCGGAAATGTGCTTTGCCCGAGATCTTAGGTTACCAGTAGACCTGTTAAGAGGGAATTCTCCAGAAGTGCAGAAAAGTAATTCAGTAGATAGTTATATTAGGAAGCTCAGAGGAAAACTTAAGCATATCCATGATTTAGTTAGAGAAAGGATGGAGGTTAAGCCTTCTTGAGCCAAGATTTGGTATGATCGGAAAGCTCGACAAAATCGTTTTGAAGAAGGACAAAAGATGTGGTTTTTCAAATATAATTCTTAATTAAATAATTAAGAAATTCGGTAATGTTGTCTTCTATGTACAAAAGTCAGCTAGGCATAGGAAAAAGATAATTCATGCGGATAGCTCATTTTTCTGAGAGGCAGCTAGGAGAGGTTTAGTTTATTTTGTAGAAGAAAGCGGAGCCTGTATAAATTGTGATAGACTGAGATCTTTAAATTATTTTTAAAATTATGTTCTTTGTTGTTGCGTGAGTTTATTTATTTTAAGGGGAGAAGCGGGTTCAACGGAAACTATCCTGGAAGAAGTCAGAAAAATCTCTAGGAATTTTTGTCCGAACATCTGGACATTCTGCGCTAAAACCTAAAGAAGAGAAGACTGCCTCTCAGGTTTTGTACCAGGATTTTTCTGAGAGGCACAGAGCAAATGCCGAGGCAGGAAAGTGCTGTTGAAAAGTGCTGAGGCACGCAGGGCCTCTGGAAATCATTCCCCCCTTCTTGTCCGAAGATAAAGAGGAACGTTCCAAAGAGAAGAGGTGAACATCGTCCTCAGGAGAAAGAAAAAGTTATCTTTTTCCTCCAAAAGAAAGAAGCTCATAAGTCTTCGAAAGAAGAGAGAAGCTCGCAACATTTTTTTCCAAGAGAAGAGCTAGGTTTCGGGAAGAGAGACCGGAAATTAGGAAGTGAAACCGTGGAATCGACGGCGAGAAGACTGGCCATCTTCGTAGAGGTCGATTGCAAAACTTCCTATGATCTGGAACCAAGAGGATGAAGCCCGATAGCCTGTAGCAGCTGAGAGCACGAAAACGTGGACCTTGATGTCCTGACAACTGCAGATAAGAAAGAAAGTCCTAAATTGCAGTCAAGAGAAGAAATGTTAAACGAAGATAGTCGGGACGACAATCCAGAAGAGGGAGGGCAGTGTTATGCCTGCGCGAGTCTTCAGCAGCCGAGTGAAGTCGAGCCACCGCCGGAGAAAAAACGAAGCGCTCTCCGGAACAACGGAGTGTTTTATTTATTTATGTGATTGTTTTACGCGGCGACGTACAGATGTGTGTCCGCTGAATTTCTGTAGTTGTTCCGATTGTTTTTAATAAAGCTTTTGTAAAGAAGTGTTGTTCTTTGCCGAGCTTGTGTTACGTCCTACGTACTCCACATTTCCTCTCTTTCAAACAATTTTGAAAGGTCTCGAACAATCTCGAAGGATTCGTTTCTCGGTAAAAAACTGTATTGATTTTTCTTAAACAAATAATCTCGGCGCCGACAAAACGGGAAAGCGTAACAAAGATAAAAATTTATGTAGCGGATTTATAACATAGAGCAATAAATAGTCAAAATTCCATCACGTAACTAAAGCCGTGAACCTTTTCTATCTTATTTGCAAAACCGAAAATGTATCTTTCCCCAACTCGGGGCGGAGACTGAACTGAACCAATGCAGAAAGTCCGAGAAATAATTTTCGGGATATGTATCACTTTAGCTCTCTCTTTCTCTCTCTCTCTCTCTCTCTCTCTCTCTCTCTCTCTCTCTCTCTCTCTCTCTCTCTCTCTCTCTCTCTCTCTCTCTCTCTCTCTCTCTCTCTCTCTCTCTCTCTCTCTCTCTCTCTCTCTATCTCTCTATCTCTCTCTCTATCTCTCTCTCTCCTCTCTCTCTCTCTCTCTCTCTCTCTCTCTCTCTCTCTCACTCTCATGGTTCAAGAAAGGTGAGAATTTATATGTGACATTTCGGTGCTTGAAAGACAGGTGTTAATTAAAGTGCCGACGTGGATTATTCGGCGATCGTGGACGCTAACGTAACTAATTAGTGGAACGCATGGTGATTTATCGATATTGAAGATAATAGTCGGTAATGAAGACATGCTTGAATCTGATTATGCAGAGTATCGTTGCTGTGCGTACAAGAAGAAAATAAAAAGCGTTGTGCTGCAGTGTACGGCCTGTGTGAAATTCTTCTTTCATCCGGGATGCGCTTTCAAGCATAAAGTATATAATAAGGATGAATTAGTAAGATTGCGAAGGACCGTTTAAAGAAATCATTGGCGACAGTGATAAGACAGGAATGAAGAAAACGCCTGCAACGAGTGGCAGTAGAGACAGATTGAGATCAACAGGATCGACGGGTTTGACGGGAACAGCAGTGACTACATCAAGTGCGAGCAAACAAACTGGAATGGAGATGAAAATTGATTGGTTGATTAGAACAATGAGGGAGATAAAAGATGAAGTAGCATGTAAGAATGAAATTAAGACGATGATTGCAACAGTCATTCGGGAAGAATTGGAAACTTTTAGGCGTGAACTTGAAGAAGTGAAGAGGAATATGCAGGAGAAAACCACTGGAATTTCAGGACATGGATTAGGAAGTTATAGTGCGGCAGTAAAAAATAAGAAGAAAGAAAGCATCTTAATTGTCCAACTGTTAAAGGAACAAGAAAGTGAACTTACCAAGAAATTAGTAAAAGAAAAACTATTAGGTATACAAAAAAGTTCTGAGTTTTTTTTTGTAAAATTCAATCTTTATTCAAAAACAAACAAAAAAATATTAATCAGCGAAATATTCCCCATTTGCATCAATGACCTTTTGCCATCTTTCGAGTAGCTTGCGAATTCCTTGACGATAGAAGCTCACCGGCTTCGAAGCGATAAAGTCATCAATGCATTTTTGTATCTCTTCAAATCTCACGAAATGTGTATCAGCCAAATGATGCTACAGCGACCGGAATAGGTAGTAATCGGAAGGCGTCATGTCTAGGCTATACGCCGCGTGCGAGAAAAGTTCCCAGCCTAACGCAAAGATATGGTCCTGAGTCGCTTTCGCAACATGTGGTCGAGCATTGTCATGAAGCAAGATTACTTTACGACGTCCTTGGCCAGTAAATAGCCTCTTTTCTTCTAATGCATCGCTCAAATTGGTCAATTGTTGTTGATAGCGGTCTGCCGTGATTGTTTCACCCGGTTGTAACAACTCGTAATACAACACACCTTTCCAATCCCACCAGATACAGAGCAAAACCTTCTTGGCGTGGATATTGGGCTTTGGCGTCGATGTCGAAGGTTGACCAGGGTCAACCCATGATTTTCTACGTTTAGGGTTATCATAAAGAATTCACTTTTCATCGCCTGTAATGATTTTGTGCAGAAAATCTTTTTTCCGGAACTTTGAAAGCAAAGTGAGTGCAGTGTCACGCCGACGATTTTTGTTGTCTTCGGACAATTCATGCGGAATTCTGCCTTCCTTCTGAACCTTTCCTATCGTATACGTACACGGAAATGGTTTGCTACGTAACGCCAAGCTGTTCTGCAAGCTCTTTTTCAGTTTGCACAGAGTTTATATCCAGCAGTGCTTGCAATTCGTCCGTTTCAATCTTTTGAGGGCGTCCAGCACGCGGTTCATCTTCAAGACTGAAATCTCCTTGGCGAAATTTTTGATACCATCTTTTACATGTAGTATGACTTACAGCGTTCTCTCCACATGCAGCACAAATCATTGCAGTGGCTTCAGCAGCATTTTTCTTCAGATGAAACGCGAAGTGAATGGAAAATCGAATATGCTCTTTTGCCATCGTGAACACTACTGATTTTTGAGGTTATGTGCATCAAACGCCAAACCGTATGGCATTTTAGAAGGCCAAATATCAACGCTTTAAAACCGCAAAAGAGCGGGAAGATATATAAAATTTAAATTGTTATTTCGGTTGTATGAAATCTAAAGCTCAGAACTTTTTTGTACACCTAATAGATATAAAGAAGATGGAGGTAGGAATAACAATGCTGAGGAAAGGAAGTAAAGGTTCGGTCATTCTGGGATGTGAGAGCGAGGGAGAAATAGAAAAACTGAAAGATATAATACGCGAGAAGCTAGGTGAAGACTTCAAGATCACAGAACCGAAAAAAATAAGACCGAAAATAAAAGTTGTAAATGTTGGAGAAGAAGAAATACAGCTGAAAGATGAAATCTTAATTGATACGATCAAGAAGCAGAATACAATCGACGGCAGAGAAGATGAAGAATTTGGCATAAAAATTGTAAAGAGAATTGTTGAGGGCAATTTTTTACTATTAGAAGTAGATGAAATGACTCATGAGCTAATGTTAAGAAGAGAGAAAATAAATATCGGATGGAGGAAGTGTCGTGTATTCAATCATTACAGTGTTAAAAGATGTTTTAAATGCTGGGGTTACATGTGAACTTATTAAATACTACCATATTGCCAAAAATTGTAAGCGGCAGGAAACATGTCATAAATATGCTAGGAATCACAGAGCAGGCGAGTGTAAGGCAAAAAAGATGAGATGTGTAAATTGTATGCACAAGAATAAAACATACAATTTAAAGATAAATGACGAACACGATGCTTTAAGTAGAAAATGTCCGACTTTCATCAGAACGCTGGAGGAGGAGAAGAAGAAAACTGGCTGGGAGTCTACTAAATAGCAATCACGGAAGGAATCAATTGTATACACGAATACACAAAGTCTTATGGCGCACAAAGACGAAATTCAAGATTACATGAAGGGGATGAATCTGGCAATCATGGCGTTATCGGAGACCAGACTCGTCCCGGAAATCGAAAATAGTAAATTAAATGTGCCGGGATATGATTTAGTTAGATGCGATGGGGAAAACAGAAACACAGGAGGCGTTGTGATTTATATAAGGATAATATTAAGAAAGGATATCAAATATTAGATAATAGCGAAGAAGAAGATAGAATCTAACTGCTGGTGCGTTGAGATGAGAGATAATATATACAAAGGCGTGATTATAGTTATGTACTATTCACCGAGTGCTTCAGATGGCGATTTTATAAAATTTCTAGAGGATATAGTGGATCTTCTAGTAACGAAAAGTCAATGTATTATGCTATGACTTTAATATAGATTTAATGATGGATATGTTTTACGCGAAAAAACTAATAAATGAAATGTTATGCTTGGGCATGAAGCAATATGTAGATAAGCCGACGAGGATCACAAAAAATAGTCAAACTTTGATAGATTTAGTTTTCGCAAATATAAGATAAATTGTAAAGTATATGATAAGCTAAAAGCATCAGATCATGGATAAGCGTTGAAATTAATATAAGTAATAATAAGATAAAATATAGAGAATTTATTAGTAGGAATTTCAGCAAATTTCAAATAAATTAATTTTTATACGAAATAGGAAAGAGATTGAAACAAAGAGGTAATTTAGAGGTAAATGAAAGAGCAGAGAAATTTGTTCAGAATATGGTAGCGGCATTAGATATCATAGCACCAAAAAAAAAGTTTAAAATTCCAAAGTTATGGGAAGGGAAAAAATGGTATTCGGATGATATAAGATTAGCTACAAATAAAAGAGATGAAGCATATGTGAGGGCGATATATACGTGCAATGAACAAGATTGACTGCAGTTCAAAATTGAAAGAAATATGGTAGTTAAATTAATTAGAAATAAAAAAAAGAATACTATGAAAAAATGATAGATGATAATAAAAATGATCCTGTTCTAATGTGAAAAACCTTAAAAGAAGTCGTAAGAGGAGAGACTATGGGTTCAAGAGAAATTAATAATATAGATTTTGAAATATTAGAGAATGTAGGAGAATGTACTTTAGCGAATAAATTTAATATATTTTATATACAGAGTATTAAGGAAATAATAGAATCTATAAGAAAAAATGACAGTAAAAGTACAAAAACTATCTTTGTTACAGAAAGCAGTGGCATAATTGAAAATTTTGAATGCATAAATGTACAGAAATTAGAAAAAATTGTTATGGCGTTGCCACAGAAAAAGGGAACAGATGAGGGGATATCTAGCGATATATTAAAAATAAGTTTTCAAGTGATAAAAGATGAACTATTAAGAGTAATAAATGAGTCATTAACAAATGGTATATGTCCGGAGGGATGGAAAACATCTATGATAATACCGATTCCTAAGATAGAAAAACCAAAGAAAGCCTGTGAATATAGACCAATTAATATATTACCAATTTATGAGAAGATTTTAGAATTAGTTGTAAAGGAACAAATTGAAAAGTACTTGCACAGTAATAATATAACAGAACATCAGTCAGGATTTAGAAAATATCATTCGTGTGAAACAGCGATACAAAGTGTCATTGATGATTGGAAGTTGATAATTAGTGAGGGAAAAATGATAGGAGTAATATTCTTAGACTTAAAACGGGCATTTGAAACGATAGAAATGTTGCGCGGGTCGTTTCGGGGATTGATCAAAGAATCGGCGCTCACCACTTTGTTCGGTACTAAATAAACTTTATTAAAAACTTGATACAGGTTGTCCTTTTTAATTCGGACCGCGACAGACGTGACGGCACGGCGGATCTCGACGAGTCCTCTCCTAGTATCGGTCTCCCGTTTTTATCCTGTTCCAGGCGGCCGGTCCTTGCCGTGTCATCAAAATGTTCGTCAGCGTTCGCGGTATATTTCTGGGTCGCGCGGCGGCTTTCCGCGTAAGGACCGCGCAACCCGGTTAGCAGTTGCTTCATGTGGTGCGGTTACACAATAAATGCGCGATTAGCACGGTAGGTAATCGCTATCGCTTGATAAAATAATAATTCGTCGGGTAAAGTATCGCTTGCCGCAATCCGCTTTGTCAGCGGTGGGCGTGATTGCATTCTCGGCGCTCGCGACAGATAAAAAAAGATTACTGGGAAAATTAGATTAATATGAAATGAGAGAGGTGGTATTAGAGTGGTTTAAATCATATCTATAAGTAATAGAACACAACAAATTAGATTTAATAATCAATGGTCAAAGTGTATCAAAACGGAATATGGAGTTCTGCAAGGATCGGTACTAGGACCTTTATTGTTTATAATTTATATAAACAATTTAGTAGAATTTTGTCCAGAAGAATGCAATATAAAAATGTTTGCAGATGATACTTTAGTATATGTAAGTGGGGAAAGTAGTGCGGAATTAAAGAGGAAAATGAACATGATACTTAGCATAGTAGAAGAGTGGATGAGTAAATAAGTTGAAAATGAATGCAAATAAAACAAAATACATGATAATCAGAAGTGTAAGAAAGGAGCAAAAAGGTAATATTATATTGAGATGATCGGACGGAATTAAGTTGGAACGCGTCGAAAAAATAAAATATCTTGGCGTAATTATCGATGATAAGCTCCAATTTAAAGATCACTATGATTATATGCTAAAGAAAATAGGAAAAAAGACTAGTTTTTTAAATAGAATAGGTAACTTCGTATTAGCGTACACTAGATGTATTGTACATAAGTCGATAATAGCACCTCACTTTGAGTATTGTGCTACGCTATTAATTGGAATGGGAGAAACGCAATTGAGCAAACTTCAAGTAGCTCAAAACCATGCCATGAGAGTTATTTTGCAATGCAATAGATATAAAAGTTGAGGATATGCTGCAGGCACTGCAGTTTATGTCCGTAAGGCAACGATTATATTATAATGTGGGGGTATTTATTTTTAATAAATAAATAAAAATTTATTTATTAAATAAATTATAAAATTTATTTAAATAATTTTAATAGCCATAATTTCAAAAGCGATATTATAAAATTATTATACAATTTGCATTAGATTATTAAAATTATGGTCAAACTGTTTTATTATTAAAATTATGGTCAAACTATTTTATTATAGAAATTTATTACTAATTAGCCAGTGATTAATTATTTATTTTGAGTATTAATTGCAGTGTTTTTAGTAATTCCTAATAATTCAATTACGAAGCCTGTAGTGTTTCTAAGTAATTTAATACTTAAGACTACAATGACATATTATATTTTGATTTACATGAATACTTAAACACTAATGCTAATACTGGTGTAGTAATGAAATTTCAACATGAATCATTGGTCAGAATTAAATTACTGAAGTTAAACACTCATATCAATATTTAAATATACACTACAGTATTTCGATTCGGTAAGTCATGTACGTATATTTAAATACCCAGACAGCACGCATGTCTAAAAGACGTCTTATAAGAGACGTCTTTAAGACTTTACCAAAAGACATCTTGAGAAAAATGTCTTAAAGATGTCCTTTTAAAGACGTTAAGATTAAGATTATATCAGAAAAACGTCTTTCTGATATCTTAAAGACATCTTTTCTAAGACATATGTTCCATAACCTCAATTTGTCATCAATATAACCTCTAAAAGTTCTAAATAACAGTTTCAAACATAGTTATTTACATTACCGACTGTGACATTTATCGAGAAGCGACTACAAATTTATTGATTGGAATAAATGACATGACCAATTTCGATATAATGTAACCTATAAAAATATTGGCAGTCAGTTTATCTAATATTCCAATATTTTATATTATTATAATATACAAGAACGCAATTAAGATGAAACTATTCGGAAACGTATTGACAAGAGGAAGAATACGAGACAAAAGCTGGAATTATTTGATAAATCAGTATATCAATGATGTACCAATTTATTAAGTAATTCCAAATTCTGCCTCGTATTCTTCCGTAACCAATACTTTCCGTATAATTAATTTTTATGTCATTATAGAATGACCAAAAAATTCTGTCTGAAAGACGTCTTAAAAATGTCATTTATGAAAAATAGACGTCTTTAAGACATCCCAAAGACATCATAAATTGGATCATAAGTGTTGGTCCACAATAAGTATTTAATCTTTAAGCTGTAAGAAATTGACCAATCATAGTCGATTATTCTTTTCATATTCGATTATAATTGGTCAATTTCTTAATTCTTAAAGCTTAAATCACCTATTGTGGACCGACACTAAGATGTCTTAAAGACGTCTTAAAGTCGTCTTTTTTATAATTTAATAAGACATCTTATAATATTTAAGACATCTTTTAGACATCTTTAAGACATCATAATGTTCTCTGGGACATTAACTTTTACATTAACTTTTATTATATAAATAACTAAAACTAAAAAAAAAACAAAAGATAAGTTAAAAAAACAAAAGATATTAAAATAATCTAACAGAAATTATTTTTTTTTCTTTTGTGTGTGCAATATTGTTTTATTGTTCCTTTTTTTATTTGAAACTTTGAGTATAAAATAATTATTAAGATTATAAAAATAATGTAAATCTTATATCTGTTTTGTACAATAAATACAACTAGTAATAATAATGTATTTAGTATTTTATTTCTATTATCAATAATTACCAATAATTTAATCCTATTCAAAAATTATTGAAATACTGCAATATTTAATTACTACAAATTTCTTAATAATTTACAGTAATAAATTTCTGTATTAGTAATTACCAATAGTTTAATATTGGCCAAAGAATTACTAAAATATTGTAGTACTTAATTACTGCATATTTCTTAGTAATTTACAGTAATAAATTTCTGTAAGGGTTTTTGTTTAGAATTAAAAAATTGCATTAGTCTTTAAATATTTATGAAATATTTGTGGATAAGAAGAAAATTTTATTTTAATATAATATATTATATTATATAAAATATTATTATATAAAATATTATTATAAAATATTATATATAAAATTAGAGGCGTATTATATATAAGCGGATTGGATCATGAAACACTCACTTAATTATATTGTTGAGTGAAAATCTATATTGGGCATCATATCAATAAAGACTTATATTTTTATATCTAGATAGTTTAATGTTCAACAAGCTTTAATCTACATCAATGCGCATGCATTTTTGTAGCTTGTTTTACAATCATGGATTTGCATTTAAAATTCAAATCATTCTTTGAAGTGTATCGGAATGTTTGAACACATATATAGCGTTTGATAAACGTACAAAAGCTTCTAAATATTAATTAACTGAATGCAAGAATAACGTATATTCGCACACAGAAAAATTGATAGTAAAGGAAAAATATACGCATGCACATTCTTATTATATTTACTAGAAATATACTCTTTCAATTTTCACTTTTTTATTCAATTATTATCTTTAAAAATTATTTAATTTGATATTAATTATATTTCATCAATATTCTACAATGTAACCCATACAGCACAACAGAAATCTTTCGGAAAGATAAGTCAGAAGTTAATATTGAAATGTAATATAGAAATATTTCAGAAATATTTTGAAACATTTTTATAGAAATATTTCGTACGTAATGTTTAAAATATCATTGAAAAATTTCAGAAATATTATATTGAAATATTATGTGACAGCTAATATTGTAATGTCCCTAACATGTTATCAAGACATTTAATAGAAATATTTCTTATTTGATCTCTAAAATAAAATATAGAATACCATACACAATAGATATAATTATATATAATTTTGTAGATCTAATTATGGATTTTGACCTGATCTAATTATATATAAATAGATAAAATTGTTTATGATTATATATGAACAGATCAAATTATGCATATTTATGACGACAAAATTACGGTCGCGTTCTGATATTGACTGCTAGTACTGAAAATCTATAATATATGTGACACCCCTTACAGAAAATAAATAAAAAAAATGAAAAAAATGAAAAAATGAAAAAAAAAATGAGAGAAAGTGATGAAATATTTTTTTATCTTGTCTATCTAGACATTACAAACGCGCGCTGCGCGCGCGCTATTTATCTTTTTCAACACAAGAACAAAAATTAATATAATGTTATACTATTGTTACACTATAATATTTTTAACTTCTTAGTATACAATTGTCAAAACGATTCTCGCTGTGAGATTAATACAATAACAGCTATTCACGAAATTAACGCAGCGAGAGAACCAATCGGCATCGCGGAAAAGCGGTAACAATAATTTCGAAAGATGCGAGTATCATGCCTTTTTTTAGAAAGGATCATCACATATTTTTAAAATCGATTGCCCTTCCACTTGGAGATGCTGCTCGATGTCATTTAACCTCTGTATTGGGATAAAACCTGCTACTGAAATGACCAAATGAGTGATTACAGGATTTCGGCTTAAAATATGATAGATCTGGTTAATGAATGTTCTGTATTATCGTCTAAATTTTAAAATCTCGATTGCATATGTAATTCTTGTAGATAATTTAATTACATATATAGAGCCGTGAATTTATGTTTAATAAGAATCATTATTCTTATAAAAATGTTTATAAATTGTTGTATACATTTTATTTACTTGTTAATGAATTTGTTAATAAATATGGGAAATATTTTTTTTATTTAGTTACATTATAGTTATATATTACAGTTATATTATTATTATAGTTAATTAAGAAAGATAATTAATAATGTTATTTCATTATTTATTCATTAAAAATTATTTAAAAACCGGGAAAAAAAGTTTTATATCTAATTATATATAATTATATCATATCAGATATAATTATATATAATTATATATAATGAGATTTATTTATATTACAAATTATATTGCATATGCAATTATATCAAAATATTTATAATTCCATATCAAATTATAAAAAATTATATTAAAATTTTTTTGGGGTAAAAAGTTTATATCTAATTATATGCAATTATATCAAAATATTTATAATTTTATATAAAATTATATTGAAATTCTTTTTGGATAACTCCATGTCAAATTATATGAAATTATATTGAAATTTTTTTCGAGAAAAATTTTATATTTGATTATATATAATTATAGCAAAATACTAATAATTTTATGTACAATTATGTAAAATTCCTAGTGAGTTGCTAGTTCTAGATCCCCCATCGGGCACTTCCCCTGGTAGCGCATTGGGGAATGCTCGCCGGCTTGCCGGAGGGTACCGGGGAAATACCCGGGGTAGACCAAAACTGGCAGCATTGAGAGCAATGAAAAAAACAAATTCAGGAAATATTATCTCAGGTGGCAGCCTAATTATTTGGAAAATCCACCCTCTCCGGAGGTCAGCCCTATGGATTCTGGGGAAGGGAGGAGGGGCCAATCATTGCTTACCGACTTACATCATGTAAATAACTCGCTGAATGAAGCGGAATTCTATAAAAAAAGCTACGAGCTTCTTGCTGAAGCAAGTAAAAAACTTCTTAATAGAATAAGAATTAGAAGAATTTAATAGAATTAAATTCTTAGAGGATCATCTGGCCATCTACGAAAAAAATGAATTCTATCATACTGACGAGGATGAATTTATTTCTTCACAAAAGGAAAGAAATAACACTCCAAAATCTAAGTATAATTAGATGATCAAGTCAAGGAAGAATAAAAAGAAGAAAGCCACAAACTCACCAAAAATAAAAATTACTCCTCCAAACTCCAATCATCTATCTCAACAATTTCAACAATTGCAGCAATCAAAATTTAAAAATAATACAAAAAAAAAGTCACACCTCCACCAATATATATTGGAATATAACCAATATATAGTGGAATAATACGATTACCTCCACCAATATATATTGGAATATAACCAATATATAGTGGAATAATACGATATTAATAAAACCATTGAAGACTGAAAAAGATGGAGTTTAAAGGAAAAATCATTGCTCGCCCTTCCAGTGACATTAAGATAAATTGTCTTACTAGAGAAGAGTATTGAACAATTACAAAAATGCTAAATAAAGAAATAAAATCAGGAAATAAAATAGAATGACACACTTTCGGAGATATTGTAAAAACTCTCACCCGTTCAGAGTGGCTAGAGGATCTGATCCAGTTACTGATCCCGCTGTCATCATTGATGATTTAAAGGCAAATGGCTTTAAAATTCTATCAGCAGTAAATATCCTCAAGAATGAGTACAAAAAAGATATAAATAACGAAAAAAAGATGACAAAAACTCAAATTAAACTCAGACTCTTTATGCTCACATTCGAAAACTCCGAGTCAATTGACAAGATATATAATAGTAAGGTTATTGCTTTTCAAGTCATCAAAATTGAAGCAATTCGTAAAAACTCTAACAGAATTGTTCAATATAAAAACTGTCAAGGCTATAATCATATTCGAAGTAGCTGTCACAGAAGAGTCCATTGTGTCAAGTGTGCTGGGGAACACCTCTCTGAGGTATGTCTCAAACCTAAAAATTCCAAACCTACTTGTGCCAATTGTAGGGAGACTCACACTGCTAACTAAAAGAAAATGTATCATTGCGAAAGAACTGCAAAAACGCAGAAATGACATTACCAATGGTAGGAAAAAGACTAATAATCAATCTAAACGAATAGTAGAAGAAAGGCCAGCTGAACTGAGGAAGGAACTAACTGAGAGTAATCAAGCCACTCTGGTAAAAAAAGATGGAGTTACTTATGTTGATTATGCTAAACAGGATTCTAAAATCTATCAAACAATTTCTTTGATTGAAAGAGAAATTGCAAAAATAACTCTAAATAAGAAACTCTGGACAGTCTTATTATCGCCTGGATCAACAGGATAAGTTTAACAAAAAGAAATTTGACATGATTGATAGTCAACTTAGTAATAAAAGAAGAAATAAAAATAGTGGGTTCAATTAGAATAGTAATCTGGAATGCGAACGGCTTGTGCCAACATAAAAATGAATTAAAGGTCTTTCTAGAAATACAAAAAATTGACATATGTCTAATTTCTGAAACTCATTTTACCAGAGAATCTAACTTCAAACTACATGGATTTAAAGTCTATCATATTATTCATCTATCTAACAAAGCTAGAAGAGAAGCTGCTGTTGTAATTCGAACAAACATTAATCATCATGAAGAATTTAAAACTCTCGAATATACCTGTCAAATCAACCTGCATGATAAACATTCAATGTAAAAGATATAACTTATTAATATCTGCTATTTATAATCTACCCAGGCATAAAATCACGCAAGAAGAATATACGAAATTCCTGCGTCCCTTAGGAAATACGTTTATTGTGGGTGGAGATTTCAACGCGAAACACCTATTGATACATTAGATTTATCTCAACCAAGGACAAAGCACTCTTTAATGCAGGAAAATTATTAAAGTGCGAATTTCTCTCCAGTCTTAGTTATTGGACCATTGATTTAAACATCCCGATGTGATTGATTTCTTCGTCACTAGAGGATTATCATCCAATTATATTGAAGTTGATATATGTTTTGATATCAGCTCTGATCACTCCCCAGTTATTTGACTCTTAACAATATTTTTATATCTAAGATTTCATCGTCATTTATTAAAACTGACTGGAATGGTTACTTGGATTATCTTGAAGAAAAGATCATGCTTAATGTCCCACTTAAAACATGTGATCAATTGGAAAAAGAAGTAGAACTGTACTCTGAACTACAAATGACAAGTAATATTAATTCTATTAGATTATATAGAAACTAAAAAATCAAATTCCACCATGAATTACTCTGTTGAAATAAAGAAATGATCAGAAAAAAAAGGAAAACTGGCAGCGAATTTGCAATCCCGAGCGTAAAGAATCTTTGAGATAAATCAAAAGTTAAAAAAACTTCTTTACGTAATTAAAAATAAAGGAATAGCAATCTTCAGGGGCTGCCAACGAGGACACAAATTACTCTCTTTGGAGTGCTATTAAGTGTATCAGAAGATCAATTATTAACGCACCGCCCATTAGACAATGAGATAGCTCATGGGCTAGAAATAGCCAAAAAAAAGCAGATTTCCACGCGGATCATCTTGAAAACATTTTTCAACCGCATGACTACCATATTGACGATTTAGATTTAGGTACTGAAGAATCAGATAAAGACATTCCAATTAAACATATCTCTCCCAAGGAGATTCTAAAGGAGATAAATTGTTTAAAATCAAAAAAGCTTCTGGCTTTAATCACATCACAGTTAGTATGTTAAAAAATTTACCAAATAAGGAAATTATGAAGCTGATCCACTTGTTTAATGCGTCTATTTGCTTAAAATACTTCCCCAAATCATGGAAAATTGCGGAAATTATTACTATTCCGAAACCTAGTAAACTTTTAAATGAAGAAACTCCTTATAGACCATTTTCACTACTCCCAATTATAGCTAAAGTGTTTGAAAAACTAATAGCTAAAAGACTGAAATCGATTGTGGAATCCAATTATCTTCTTCCAGACCATCAATTCGGATTTAGGAATAAACACTCCACAATTAATTAAGTCCATCATCTAATTGATAAAATTGAATCAGCTCTGGAGCACAAAAAAGTGTGCGCAGTTTTATTGCTGGATATTTCCAAGCCTTTGACAGGATTTGGCACGAGGGACTTGTGTTTAAGCTCAAAAAATGCTTCCAGGATCACTTAACAAATTCCTAAAATCCTACTTACTAGATCGCAGATTAGAGTGAGAAATGATGATTCATTCCCAAACTTTCTGCAGGAAAATAATATTGCTGCAGGAGTCCCTCAAGGCAGCGTAGGACCTACTTTGTATATTTCAAAAATTCCTGAAGTTTAGTAGTATGTGGCAACTTGTGCTGATGATACAGCGATACTGGCCACTGGAATAAACAGCAACTAAAAAATTACAATGTGTCATAAATAAGATTGTGGATTGTGGATGGCGCATAAAATTAAATGAAAGTAAATCTCAATATATAAATTTCACTTTGAAAAAGGAAACTCCACTTCCGATAATTATTAATCAAAAAGTAGTTCCATACTCAAATACTGCAAAATATCTTGCATCTTATGACTCTTGATGTCAAACTACGCTAAAAAGAGTACATCAAAATTAAACGGAAGCAACTGTGTAATCTACGCTTTAAAATGAAGTGGATGATTGGAAGAAATTCTAATTTATCAGTGCATAATAAACTTTTACTCTATAAAATCATCCTCAAGTCTGTGATCATATGGTATCCAGCTATGGAGATGTAGTGCGAATATTAAAATTATTCAAATCTTTTAAAGTAAAGTGCTTAGAGATATAATCAAAGTGCCGTGGTACTGTCGAGACACAGATATTCATCGCGACCTTAGAATAAACACTATTGCAGAAGAGAGGAAGATAGCAGCAAACAGACATAAATTACGTCTTGCCAATCACTCTAACCGACTGACCTCATACCTTTTGCATTCTGAGGGTAGTTTTAGACATTTAAAGAGAGTTAAACCTTCGACTTAACGAACCAACATAAAGATCTATAGGAATCCTACCTATTATCTGTCCATTTGAAGCGCTGGATATTTTCAAAAGAAACAACTATGACATCTCTGAAATGTCTAGGAAGCTTATTATCTCATCTCTTTATGAAAAATATATTGTAAAACGGTCACTGACTGGTTCAATTGCCCGACAGCTTAAAAAAAAAAATTATGTAAAATTATGTAAAAAATTATGTAAAAATTATGTTTTATATTGAAATTTCTTTCTAAGAAAAAGTTTATATCTAATTAGAAATGATTCAATTAGAAATGATATCAAAATGCTTATAACTTCAAATTGAATTATACAAAACTATATTTCTTTTTTAAATAGAAAGATGTATATTAAATTATATAAAAATTTATACATAATATATTATGATACATCAAACTAAATATAATAATAACATCTAAACGAGAGACATTTCCAAGATATTACGAGTTTAATTGATATTGTATGATTTATACGTACATACACATATACACAATTTACGAACACATAATTTCAATCAAATAAAGGATAAAGGATCCTTAAGGAAAATTTTAAGTTTAATATAATTACACTGGTTTACTTTGTTTATTTTATGAAAAATTTAATATTTTATATATGAGACTATTCATATAAATACAAGTATTATAAATAAAAATATACTTATAAAAATATATTAGTTTTTCATATTTACCACAAAAATGGACCCATTAAAACTTGATTTAATTGTTTTAAAAAATGTATAATTATATCTAATTATATATATATATATATATATATATATATACCCAAGTAGCAAAATGACGTCATTATGACAATGATTTAAAGTCATTTCTCGTCATTCGACGTCAGTGTACTAAATAATGACAAAATAAATGTAACATTTGTCACGAAATATTATCGTCATTTATAAATTTCATAAATATATCGTCATTTGATCGTCATTTTTAAGTCATTTTTAATGAATAAATAACGAAATAACATTATTAATTATCTTTCTTAATTAATTATAATATAACTGTAATATAACTATAATATAACTAAATAAGAAAAATATTTCCCATATTTAATACAATTATTAACAAATTCATTAACAAGTAAATAAAATATACAACAATTTATAAACATTTTCATAAGAATATTGATTCTTATTAAATATAATATAGATGCACGGCTCTGTATATGTAATTAAATTATCTACAAGAATTACATATGCATATCGAGAAAATTGAGACTATATTTATACAATATAGTAACCAGACTTCATTAACCAGAGCTATCATATTTTAAGTAGAGATCTCGTAATTATTTAGTGGGTCATTTCAATAGCAAATTTCATCCCATAGATCCCGAGGTTAAGTAGCATCGAGCACGATCTTCAAGTTGGATGGGTGACCAATTTTAGAAACATGCAATAATACAAGATAAAAATGCTTCATTACTTTCTCTCATTTTTTTTTATTTTTTCATTTTTTTTACTTATTTTTTGTAAGAGTATTTTATGTCACATATATTGTAGATATATAATCATAAACAATTTTATCTATTTATATATAATTCGATCAGGTCAAAATCCATACATAATTAGATCTACAAAATTATATATAATTATATATAATTAGATATAAACTTTTTTTCCCGGGTAGTAACATTCATTAACTAGATCTATCATATTTTAAAAAGAGATCTCGTAATTATTTATTTGGTTATTTCAGTAGCAGGTTTCATACCGAAATTAAGCGACATCGAGCAGAATCTCCAAAGGGATGGAAAACTGATTTTAGAAACATGCGATGATACGAGATAAAAAATGTTTTATATCACTTTCTCTCATTTTTTTTCATTTTTTCATTTTTTTTACCTATTTTCTATAAGGAGTGTCACATATATTATTTTTAGTACTGGCAGTTAATATCGGAACGCAACCGTAATTTTGTCGTCATAAGTATGCATCATTTATTCTGTTCACATATAATCATAAATAATTTTATCTATTTATATATAATTAGATCAGGTCAAAATCCATAATATAATTAGATCTACAAAATTATATATAATTATATATAATTAGATATAAACTTTTTTTCCGGGAATGACGATTAAATAACGATATATTTATGATGGTAATATTTTGTGACAAATGTTACATTTATTTTACGTCATTATTTAATACACTGATGTCAAATGACAAGAAATGACTTTAAATCATCGTCATAATGACGTCATCTTGCTACTTGGGTATATATATATATATATATATATATATATATATATATATATAATTAGATTAATTATATATATTTTTAAATACAATTAGATCAAGTTTTTAATGGGTTTATTTTTGTGGTAAATATGAAAAACTATCAATATATTTTTATAAATATATTGATTTATAATACTTATGTGTTCGTAAATTGTGTATAATCGTGTATATGTATGTACAGGGTGTTGCATCAACATTTTATTGGGCAGTACGTCGGGTTGCGTGACAGATTTTGCAAGGGCAGACGCGGTTCAATAGGTAATGACAGCATATACATGTACCATCATAACTTATCGAGCGAGTGGA
Source organism: Pogonomyrmex barbatus (assembly GCF_055798465.1). Lineage (NCBI taxonomy): Eukaryota > Metazoa > Arthropoda > Insecta > Hymenoptera > Formicidae > Pogonomyrmex > Pogonomyrmex barbatus. The sequence goes on from NW_028297149.1 coordinate 4,416,983, forward strand.
TCGCCTTTATATCAATAAAATTTGCAATTATGATGGACTTGAATAATAATTGCTGTGATTATTATAAGAGAAGCCGAAATGACAATTAAAGATGGAAAATTGAATTTTAAGTTAATATGATATGATTTAAATTAACATGATTGAATTTAAAGTTAACGTGATGAAAAATACAAACATGACGACAAACTCTCGTCACCTTTTTACTTTTCGTATTCGCGTTATATGTTTAAATAGAATTTTCAGATTCAGAAGAAGAGAAAGAAAAAGAATATGTTTATCGCAACTCTATATTGTATCACTTTTGAATCAGTTCCTGAAAGAAATCAAGTCGATCTGAAACATAGAGTAATTGTAATGTAATCGATGATGGTCGATGAGTGCTACGAATAATACAGCCAATGTAAAAAATTGCAGCAAAATTAATTCAATATTTAATTTTTAATTTCGATTGAATTTATTTGATCTGAGACTCAGTCACAAAATGTTTTTTAATAAGACAAATCTTGGAGAAACGGCTTCTGCGTATTGTGTTTTTTGAAAGAATGCCACTTTATTTGTTGATTGTTTTTCATTTCTTTGCTCGACGTTTTTCTCTTTTCGCATATAGCGCAAATCTGACAGAAGGCAATTGATATGTGGAGCGGTTGTTAGTTAACGAAAAATAAGTCAGTAGTGCGATCAACAATGCCGCGTCCTTGTTATACTAACAAAGAATTAATAAATAGTTGCTTATTTATAGCGAATGTCATAAAAATATAAAGATGGCAGCAATTCTATATGCTAATCGTTTCCCCGATAAGCGACACCCGACACACGCATTATTTAGTTTTTTGTACCGTCGACTTTGTCAATTTGGCACTCTTCACGCGTCAACACGTCCACGAAATGTATCTCAACGTGCAGGAGGAACAATTAACCAAGTAAGAGAGGTTGTTTTAGCAAAACACACACTAGCATTAGATGTATTGCACACGAGATCAATATAAGCTATATCAAGGTGCATAAAATAATTAAAAAAAATCTGGGATGACATCCTTTCAAAAGATACACAACGCAACAATGTTTCCGCAAGATTTACCTCGCTGAGAAAGATTTTGCGATTGGATCTTAGACCAAGTAAGTTTAACACTTTAATAATTTATTTTATAGCCATTTTCAAAAATTAACAATATATAGACTCGAGTTATTTGTAGTAAGTAGGTACTTGTTACAAAATATATTTATTTTCTTGCACAAATTTTATATTATTAAATCAACTTTTATATTAACTTTTATAATAACATTTTTTACATTATTTTACCCAGATAGCACGCCTGTCTAAAAGACATCTAAAAGACGTCTTATAAAAGATGTCTTTAAGACTTTACCAAAAGACGTCATAAATACGTCTAAAATGTTATAACTCGTCCAACTATATTTATTCATAACATACTATACTATTGCTACTGCTACTGCTACTGCTACTGCTACTGCTACTGCTACTGCTACTGCTACTGCTACTGCTACTGCTACTGCTACTGCTACTGCTACTGCTACTGCTACTGCTACTGCTACTGCTACTGCTACTGCTACTGCTACTGCTACTGCTACTGCTACTGCTACTGCTACTGCTACTGCTACTGCTACTGCTACTGCTACTGCTACTGCTACTGCTACTGCTACTGCTACTGCTACTGCTACTGCTACTGCTACTGCTACTGCTACTGCTACTGCTACTGCTACTGCTACTGCTACTGCTACTGCTACTGCTACTGCTACTGCTACTGCTACTGCTACTGCTACTGCTACTGCTACTGCTACTGCTACTGCTACTGCTACTGCTACTGCTACTGCTACTGCTACTGCTACTGCTACTGCTACTGCTACTGCTACTGCTACTGCTACTGCTACTGCTACTGCTACTGCTACTGCTACTGCTACTGCTACTGCTACTGCTACTGCTACTGCTACTGCTACTGCTACTGCTACTGCTACTGCTACTGCTACTGCTACTGCTACTGCTACTGCTACTGCTACTGCTACTGCTACTGCTACTGCTACTGCTACTGCTACTGCTACTGCTACTGCTACTGCTACTGCTACTGCTACTGCTACTGCTACTGCTACTGCTACTGCTACTGCTACTGCTACTGCTACTGCTACTGCTACTGCTACTGCTACTGCTACTGCTACTGCTACTGCTACTGCTACTGCTACTGCTACTGCTACTGCTACTGCTACTGCTACTGCTACTGCTACTGCTACTGCTACTGCTACTGCTACTGCTACTGCTACTGCTACTGCTACTGCTACTGCTACTGCTACTGCTACTGCTACTGCTACTGCTACTGCTACTGCTACTGCTACTGCTACTGCTACTGCTACTGCTACTGCTACTGCTACTGCTACTGCTACTGCTACTGCTACTGCTACTGCTACTACGACCACACACACACACACACACACACACACACACACACACACACACACACACACACACACACACACACGTACACAAAACACATATTTGTTCAAGTTTATAATAGCTGACGGAAACTTTTAATCGTATGATTTTGCACTATTATAATTTTGTCGCACTGTACTTAGCATAGTAGGTGTTATATTGCAAGTCAATTTTTTTGTATTTCCTATTTTCTCCAAATTGTAAATAAAATTATCATTGTTTTTTTATTATTTAGGTAAATGTTTCATCGCATAAATTTCATGAAATACGATCACTTGCGTGATATAAACGCCAATAAGGAACAACCAGCGACAAACGAAAGTTTATTTATTACTAATGTGTATGTGTTATATTTATTTATCACATGATTATCTATATTTATTTATCACAAGTCTATATATTGTTAACTTTTGAAAATGGTTATAAAATAAATTATTAAAGTGTTAAACTTACTTGGTCTAAGATCCAATCGCAAAATCTTTCTCGGCGAGGTAAATCTTGCGGAAACATTGTTGCGTTGTGTATCTTTTGAAAGAATGTCATCCCAGATTTTTTTTAATTATTTTATGCACCTTGGTATAGCTTATATTGATCTCGTGTGCAATACATCTAATGCTAGTGTGCTGATTTGCTAAAACAACCTCTCTTACTTGGTTAATTGTTCCTCCTGCACGTTGAGATACATTTCGTGGACGTGTTGACGCGTGAAGAGTGCCAAATTGACAAAGTCGACGGTACAAAAAACTGAATAATGCGTGTGTCGGGTGTCGCTTATCGGGGAAACGATTAGCATATAGAATTGCTGCCATCTTTATATTTTTATGACATTCGCTATAAATAAGCAACATATTTATTAACTCTTCGTTAGTATAACGAGGACGCGGCATTGTTGATCGCACTACTGACTTATTTTTCGTTAACTAGCAACCGCTCCACATATCAATTGTCTTTTGTCAGATTTGCGCTATATGCGAAAAGAGAAGAACGTCGAGGAAAGAAATGAAAAACAATCAACAAATGAAATGGCATTCTTTCAAAAGACACAATACGCAGAAGCCGCGTTTCTCCAAGATTTGTCTTGTCGAAAAATATTTTGTGACTGAGTCTCAGATCAAATAAATTCAATCGAAATTAAAAATTAAATATTGAATTAATTTTGCTGCAATTTTTTACATTGGCTGTATTATTCGTAGCACTCATCGACCATCATCGATTACATTACAATTACTTTATATTTCAGATCGACTCGATTTCTTTCAGGAACTGATTCAAAAGTGATACAATATAGAGTTGCGATAAACATATTCTTTTTCTTTCTCTTCTTCTGAATCTGAAAATTCTATTTAAACATATAACGCGAATACGAAAAGTAAAAAGATAAAGAGAATTTGTCGTCATGTTTTTATTTTTCATCACGTTAACTTTAAATTTAATCATGTTAACTTAAATATCATATCATAGTAACTTAAAATTCAATTTTCCATCTTTAATTGTCATTTCGGCTTCTCTTATAATAATCACAGCAATTATTATTCAAGTCCATCATAATTGCAAATTTTATTGATATAAAGGCGATCCACTCGCTCGATAAGTTATGATGGTATGTGCTATCATTACCTATTGAACCGCGTCTGCCCTTGCAAAATCTGTCACGCAACTCGACGTACTGCCCAATAAAATGTTGATGCAACACCCTGTATATACATATACACGATTATACACAATTTACGAACACATAAGTATAAATAAATCAATATATTTATAAATCAATATATTTATAAAAATATATTAGTTTTTCATATTTACCACAAAAATAAACCCATTAAAAAACTTGATCTAATTGTATTTAAAAATATGTATAATTAATCTAATTATATATATATATATATATATATATATATATATATATATATATATACCCAAGTAGCAAGATGACGTCATTATGACGATGATTTAAGGATCATTTCTCGTCATTCGACATCAGTGTATTAAATAATGATGTAAAATAAATGTAACATTTAACACACAATATTACCGTCATAAATATATCCTCATTTAATCGTCATTTTTAATGAATAAATAACGAAATAACATTATTAATTATCTTTCTTAATTAATTATAATATAACTGTAATATAACTATAATATAACTAAATAAGAAAATATAACTATAATATAACTAAATAAGAAAAATATTTCCCATATTTAATACAATTATTAACAAATTCATTAACAAGTTCTTAACAAGCTAAACTCGTAATATCTCTCGGAAATATCTCTCATTTAGATTTAATTATTATTTATACCTCGTTTGATGCATCATAATATATTATAAATTTTTATAAAATTTAATGTATATCTATTTAATTTAATTTAATGTATATCTTTCTATTTGAAAAAGAAATATAGTTTTGTATAATCCAATGTGACGTTGTAAGCATTTTAATATAATTATTTCTAATTACATATAAACTAAATATTAATGAAATGATTCTCTATTAAAAAAATATGATAGTAAATAGGAAGTGAGAATCAGCGCTGTTCACGTAATTAACATTCTTTATTAAAACTTAAACATATAATACAGTATTATATATTTAAGTTTTAATAAAGAATGTCAATTGCGCACTGTGAACAATATTAATTCTCATTTGCCTGTTTATCACATCATAAATATAAACTTTTTCTTTAAAAAAAATTTCAATACAATTGTACATAGAATTATTAATATTTGATATAATTGCATATAATTAGATATAAAGTTTTTACCCGAAAAAAATTTCAGTATAATTTTATATAATTTAATATGGAGTTATAAATATTTTGATATAATTGCATATAATTTGTAATATTAATAGATCTCATTATATATAATTATATATAATTATATCTGATATAATTATATATAATTAGACATAAACTTTTTTCCCGGGTCGAGAATAAAAAAAATCAAATATTCAAATGAATCTGTACATAACTAAGTTTTTCCGAGATTATTTTTAATAAATTAACTGTTTTTATTTGAAGCTATATTAGAATTTCATTTTTTACATATATAGAAAGAAAAATTTTCTTATATAAGAAAACTACTTAAAAAAATTTTCGTATTAAAGAATAAATTTTTTTTTTATTAATACAAAACATATTTTTTAATTAATACAAAAAATGTAATATCAAAAAGTATCAATTTTTAACTTCATAAAATAAAAAAAAACACAGTTTACAGAAAAATTAAACAGGTTTTATTTATGAAAAAATTTTTATATTAAAGAATAAACAATTTTATTATTATAAAAAGATATGATATCAAAAAGTGACACTAACTTAGTCCATAAAATAAATTCCATAAAGTAAAAAAAACAAGGTTGAACAAAATTTTTCCAATCAAAAATTAACGTCAGTTTGTAGTTATCAATAAAATTTAATAGAATTATATTATACTTGTATTTATATGAAGTATAAAAAAATCTAATGTAAAAAAATAGTATTATTGAACAACATAAAAAATTTGATACCAATAACTAACGGCAACTTTTAATTGTCAAAAAATTGCACTGGTTGCTCTATTTAATAATTTTTAGTATTTAATAATTTTAAGTCGCATTAAAAAATTGCATAGATTAATATTTAAAAATCAAAAAAATATCAGAATGAAATAAAAATTATAATAAAATAAAATTAGAATTATATAAATTTATATAAATTTAATCACATAAATTATGTTTAGTGGATAATATAGATATTTTAAATCTGTAACTGTATCAACTAACGTTAATGACTAACATTAAGAATTATGTCAATAATTATAGTAAATCTAAAAAATTCAATAGCTTAAAAAAATTGATATAAATATAGTCATGACTGATTTAAATAAAATATGACATAAATAAAAATTAAACATTATAATTTTAGAATATATTTTTATTTTTCGCTTTCTCGCTCAAATTATATTCATATCAATTATTCATTCATTTTGTTATAGAAAATGTCGAAAAAGATTGAAACGAATATTAATAGAAGTGTAGAAGAAAGAGTGTCAACAGATAAATGTTTTGTTAGAGCATTGAAGATATTAACACCGGGAGTGTGCAATGCTAGTAGGCAAACTACATGGCATTCAAAAAGCCGAGAGTATCCTTCGAAAAGCATCCTTTTAGCGCATCGTGCGCAAGAGCGATCATTAATTTTAGCGACCGAGTGATTTGAGGACAGTCGACTGCGGGACGCGCGCAACTACCCGATTCTACGAGCACCGGCTCTATTTTTGCTATTTCTTAATTCGTATCGCGCGCATGCATGCACTTTCGTCCGCTCCTATTGAATTACGTGCATCTCTTCGGCCGCACGGCGACTCCACGTGGCTGGCATATGGTGCATGCCAAATATAACAAATACAGCGAAGCGAGATGCGTTGACCATTTACGGCTGAACGCAGTCCGAAAACGACGAAAGCACGTATATGTATGTAGATATCATTTTGCAGCATTTTTTGTGCGAATCGTCCGCACAATAATCGTGAACTTATTTTATTTTATTTATATATCTTTTATATGCGTATTTATATTATGTATCTTTTATTAGCGTATTTTTTCAGGAAGAAACAAAAGCGTGAAGAAGATATATATATAATGATATAAGATGAACAAATTTTTTGCGACATTTATTTTAAAGAAATTTTAAAAGAAATTTGAAAGATTAAATAAATATGTTTTTGGTTAAATAAATACGTTTATATAAGTTTTTGGCACCTCATGCGATCGTAGATCAAGTTACTTACCAATAGAAATAGATTTGCGAATCATTTTGTTCGTTAATTATCCCGAATATGTTAATATCAATGTTATTTTATATTCAGGATGTTTAGATACATTTCTTTGTCCCGAAAAATTATCATTATTAACATAGAAACTTGAGATAATAATTATTTATACATAAAATGAAATTGAACTACGATTGCACGAAACGATGATTTTCTCATTTTGGCGAATTTAGCAAAATTATCGAAAATCATTATTACGAGGATAACATTAGGATCACGTATATAGTTTAATGTAATTATTACATAATATATGATTTTATTATCATTATTATAATCGTAAGGTACAATAAGAACGATCCGTCAGACAATGAATGAATGACGATATAAATCGACATCGATATAGTTAAGTATGTGTCTCATTTTTGTCGATAATCGCAGATGTCGCAAATTAACGTAATCAACAACGAGCGAGTATGTATTTTTGTATATAATATGTTGTGTATAACATGTTTGTATATGTGTATGTATATGTGTGTTGTGTATGGATGATCATGTTGAGTCGAGAAAAACTTATTACTTAGGAGTGTAACTGTAAACACTAACGATAAATTAATTTACATAATTCATAAACAGTCATGTTAACGTATAAACTATAAAGTATAGTAAAGATGGATAAATATGTAGACACTTGAAGTATAGTAAAGATGGATAAAAGCATTTGAAGAATTGTCTTATTTTGCTGTTATCTCTCATATCTAATTTTTTCGTTATCTTTCGTATTCTAATTTTCTCTCTTTCTCTCTCCCTCCTCTCTCTCTCTCTCTCTCTCTCTCTCTCTCTCTCTCTCTCTCATGCTTCTCTTTTTTCTCTTTTCTTGTTTTTCTTCATATAGTGTGATAAATATAACATAATAAAGTATGATTGTGAGTGTTGAAAAGGAAACAAAGAGAAAAAAACGAAGAGGCACGATGATGATGATACTGGTGAATATGATTGATTCACGATATAATGAATTTTTAGAAGCATTTGCGATGGACGATACCCGGACCAGATTCATCATATTCCTGTTTGGAAATCCACATCTGCTGGAAAGTGGACAACGAAGCCAGGATGGAACCGCCGATCCATACGGAGTACTTCCTCTCTGGAGGAGCGATGATCTTGATCTTGATAGTGGAAGGTGCGAGGGCGGTGATCTCTTTTTGCATACGATCGGCAATACCGGGATACATAGTGGTACCACCAGAAAGGACAGTATTAGCATAGAGATCCTTGCGGATGTCTACGTCACACTTCATGATGGAGTTGTAGACAGTTTCGTGGATTCCGCAGGATTCCATACCCAGGAAGGAAGGTTGGAAGAGAGCTTCGGGACAACGGAATCTCTCGTTACCAATGGTGATGACTTGACCATCAGGCAACTCGTAGCTCTTCTCAAGAGACGTGCTGGCCGCAGCGGTGGCCATTTCCTGTTCGAAATCCAGAGCGACATAACAAAGCTTTTCCTTGATATCACGGACAATTTCTCGCTCCGCCGTGGTGGTGAAGCTGTAGCCTCTCTCGGTGAGGATTTTCATGAGGTAATCGGTAAGATCGCGACCAGCCAAGTCCAGACGGAGAATAGCATGAGGAAGGGCATAACCTTCATAAATTGGTACGGTGTGAGAGACACCATCACCGGAATCCAAGACGATACCGGTGGTACGACCGGAGGCGTACAAGGAAAGGACGGCCTGAATGGCGACGTACATGGCCGGGCTATTGAAGGTTTCGAACATGATCTGCGTCATCTTCTCGCGGTTAGCTTTCGGATTCAAGGGCGCTTCGGTAAGAAGAACGGGGTGTTCTTCCGGAGCGACACGTAATTCGTTGTAGAAGGTGTGATGCCAGATCTTCTCCATGTCGTCCCAATTGGTGATGATACCATGTTCTATCGGATATTTTAATGTCAATATACCTCTTTTACTTTGCGCCTCATCCCCAACATAGCTGTCTTTTTGGCCCATACCGACCATCACGCCCTGTAGACAACGAATATTACCTAATATAAACACGTTTTTTTTTTAATTTGTATCAGAAGAACATTTAACCAACCTGATGACGAGGGCGGCCGACTATACTAGGAAATACAGCACGTGGTGCGTCATCTCCTGCGAATCCTGCCTTGCACATACCGGACCCATTGTCCACGACTAATGCCGCAACATCATCATCACACATCTTGATCACCTGTTACTGTTACTTTCTGCGCATGCACACCGAGAAATACAAAGAAATATTTACATAAATCATTATTATTAATTACAATAATGAAATGGTATAATTTAATATTTTTTTATCAATATATAGACTTATCGAATTGGAAAAGACTCATCAATAAATATATACAAGTCGATAGACGGGAATTAGAAAAGTCAAATTCGGTCTCTAAGAATAAATCTCTAATAAAAAAATATTCTACTGCTGCTTTAATTAATAACTCATTCACCAAATATCACTTCACGTCTTAGAAAACCTCTCTTGGTTCGTTTCACACTTTTTTTAAGGATTCTAAGGAAAATGTCGTCCGATCGGTCCTAGAGATTTCTTAGCGATCAACCCCTGAGCGCTTGTAGTACTCAAGAGTTCAATTTTAACTTATTAACACTATTTAGTCAAATCACTGTCGATTTTATGAGTATCAATTTTAGGAAAGCGAAGAAGACCGAATCAGAGGAAATTGAAAGAAGAAGAAGATCCCGAAGATCCGCGCGAATCGAGAGAGTCGAAGCAATCGACGGTCGTTAGGAATACACAATAGTGATTTACCGTTCACTAATGTGAGAATCGAGGGAGAGAGATCGGCTCGATCGGCTTAAGGTCGCGTGTAACGTCGTGCAAGAGGCTGGCAAGTGGCGCAGTACCGGCTCCGTAGGGTCCCTTTATCCATATCGGTCGGCGGCCGAAAATAGCGGTCCGCCCCTTACATAGAAATCGGCTGTCCGCGTTAACGTCGGGCCGCACCGCCCATTAGTGCTAGTCCTTAGTTTGCCCTAAAGAGAGGAGCAGTAATGGAGGGAGAGGGAGGAAAACACCAGGCATCGCGACAGTGGTGGCCGACGACTCTCGGATCCAAATAAGGACTCGCTTCGCGACAGGGCCGTCGATTGTTCTTGTCACGGGCCTCGACCACGAAATAAAGGATTCAAAAGGATCGAGGGTGAAGCTCAAAAAGTTGAATCTTGAAAGATGGAAAGCTTGAAAAAATAAATATAAAGAAATTCAGCGAAGAACCAAACGAGACGTAAAGGATTCCAATCCGAAGAAGTAAACTTGGAAAACTAATTCTTCAAGGATCACGCCTTGAAGGATCAAAAGATATAGATAGATTTAGAAATAGAAATTAAAATATTTAATTTTGGACGATTAAATATCGAAAGGCCAAAATTTTTAAACAGATGAATTGAGCCTTCGAAGTAATTGGATCTCAAAAGAGTAAACTTCGAAGTACAATGATGAACGAGAGTCTTGAGGCGTCTTGTTCTGCATTCTTCGAGCACAGTCACAATGCGGAAGATAAATCTCTTTCTTTGGACTACAATAACAGATTTAAATGGCTCGTTAACTTGAAAAATAAACTTCATTTTTAATTGTCACTCATTAACAGTACAAAGATATTTATTAAATAATCGAGATTACGTTGCCAAAAATAATAATTCGTATTATATTCGCACTTTTGGCGCGTGTTATTAACATTGGCAGCGCATCACGTTTAAGATTCGTTGATATGATATGACATTTAAACATATCGGCAAAAGAGAGTCATTGGTGCGATTAAAAGATAAAGTGACCAACTGCAATTTGTTATAATTGGCAGGTGCACGGGGCAACTCGTTTACTCGAGCCATCGCAAAGATCCCCTCTTCCATCTCTTGCACAGCCGGCAAAGCCGATGCTGGTGCCGATTCACAATTGCCGAGTTCAACCCCGAAAGGGCGCATCTTTTGTCGAACATCTCTCACTCGTCCTCGCTACGTTCAACTGTTACAATCGTCAGGACAACTTCAGCGAGTGCGAAACGATGATCAGATCTCCATCGGACAAAACACCGAAGGTGAATGTTATTCCGTTTTTATTTTGCTCCAAAAAACAAGAACGAAACCCCTCAGAAGAATTTAATTAGCTAGAAAAATTATCATAATTTAGCTAGAAAAATGGTCAAATTTTAGAAATACAAAAAATTTAGAATCCTGTATGTTTATTTGCAAAATTTTAATTGCGTATCCATTGTTAATTTATTGAATTTCAAAAGCACGTAAGAGAAACTCCACAATTGCCATAGCCGTAAAACAAATAAAACGCTTATGCACGGAATTAACACATTATTATTTATGACTTTTGCATAACAAATATATTGTTGATTTGATTTACTTAATGTAAGCTACCTTTCCCTAGTTGTAACCATATAATAAAGTATAGCTTTATGTCATTTCTGTCGACAGAATATGTAATATAGCGAAATTGTACTTTAGATTTTGAACATCTGGAATGTTGCCAGATATATCAGACATCCCCGGTCATATTTTATGTAATCTCGGTTATGCTTTACGTTTTATGTAATATGTCACGCTTATATGTTCATTAACGGACAATGCACACTTATTGCAAAATTACAAGTTTGCTGAAAGGTGAACTTGAAAAACATATGATTACTGCTATATTTAATTTGTAATTTTATGTTTTTAAATCAAATTGTTAATATGTTAATAAATACCAGACATATATAATACAATTTAGATAATACAATATGCAGAATGCACTTGCACAAATTATAATTATAATAAATTTTTTTAATAATTTCAACTATTTTCAAGTTTCAAATTTTACAAAGCTTTTATGCTTATCATAATTTTATCTCATTTAAAACATTACTAAGTAGATTAAAGAAAGTTTGATAAAATCCTACATATAAATTCTAACTTTACGATTTAGAAAATATGTGTATGAAAATAAGTGTGTGCATATATTTCAGTTATATACTTTCAATTTCTAACGTCTATCATGGAGATTATTCATTTGAATCAGGATATTAAATAAATAAATTTGTTGTTAAGTTAATTAATTTAATTATGAAATAAATTAGAAAAAATATTTTAAGGCAAAACTATTTTAATTAGTAATATATTTAGTAATATATTACCAATTATTTTATTTAGTAATATATTAGTAATATATTTAGCAAAATCAATTAACGTAATTCGATTGATGTAATCCATTAAATATTACTATTAGTATTCGCATAAATATAAGGGTATTGAAGAATGAAAAATTATGAATTGTTGTAAGAGAGAAATATAAGATTGATTTATTCCATAGACGTAAACTTATATACAAAAGATGACGTATATGCTCGTATGATTGTCGGTAAAAGACTCGCCGCCATGGACCAATAGCAATGACAATAGTATTCGACTAACGGAGACCCAACTAGACGAAGCGATGCGGCAGTGAACGGTACATCTTAGGGAAAAGTGTAGCAATAATAACAATAATAGTAAATAGCATCGAGCGTAATTGCTTAGAAGCACTTGCGGTGGACGATGCCAGGGCCAGATTCGTCATATTCCTGCTTGGAGATCCACATCTGCTGGAAGGTGGACAGGGAAGCCAGGATGGAACCACCGATCCATACGGAGTACTTTCTCTCTGGAGGAGCGATAATCTTGATCTTGATGGTCGAGGGTGCGAGAGCGGTGATTTCCTTCTGCATACGGTCGGCAATACCAGGGTACATGGTGGTACCACCGGAGAGGACGTTGTTGGCATAAAGATCCTTACGGATATCAACGTCGCACTTCATGATGGAGTTATAAACGGTCTCGTGGATACCGCAAGATTCCATACCCAGGAAGGAAGGCTGGAAGAGAGCCTCGGGTGTACGGAACCTCTCGTTACCAATGGTGATGACTTGCCCATCGGGCAACTCGTAGCTCTTCTCGAGAGAGGTGCTAGCCGCAGCGGTGGCCATTTCCTGTTCAAAGTCCAGAGCGACATAACAGAGCTTTTCCTTGATATCGCGAACGATTTCTCGCTCAGCCGTGGTGGTGAAGCTATAGCCTCTCTCGGTGAGGATCTTCATGAGATAGTCGGTAAGATCGCGACCAGCCAAATCCAGACGGAGAATAGCATGAGGAAGGGCATAACCTTCATAAATTGGTACGGTGTGAGAGACACCGTCACCGGAGTCCAAGACGATACCGGTGGTACGACCGGAAGCGTACAGGGAAAGGACGGCCTGAATGGCGACGTACATGGCCGGACTGTTGAATGTTTCGAACATGATCTGCGTCATCTTCTCGCGGTTAGCTTTAGGATTCAGGGGCGCCTCGGTAAGAAGAACGGGATGTTCCTCCGGAGCGACACGCAATTCGTTGTAGAAGGTGTGATGCCAGATCTTCTCCATGTCATCCCAATTGGTGATAATACCGTGCTCGATCGGGTATTTCAGAGTCAGGATACCTCTCTTGCTCTGGGCCTCGTCACCCACGTAGCTGTCCTTTTGACCCATACCGACCATCACTCCCTGATGACGAGGTCGACCGACAATCGAGGGAAAGACGGCACGAGGAGCGTCGTCGCCGGCAAAACCGGCCTTGCACATGCCAGAGCCATTGTCTACGACTAGAGCAGCTACTTCGTCGTCACACATTGTGATTTTTCTTCGATTTCAACGCTCTGTAATAAGAATTACGGTATCCGTTAAGCTGATTATTTTCGTGTCAGTTCTATGATAATTGTTTAGAATTGATTATTATTATTCATAATTTTAATATTAATATAGAGTATAGACTATTTTCACTTTTTCTGTAGTCACATCTTATATCATCCATATCATCTTTTTTAATAACTTTTTTTAGTTCTTTAGCAATAGAGAGTTTTATCAATTATAAGAGATATAACAATCAGAGTTTTATTAAGAACAAGTTATAAAATCTGTAATATTATACATGCATCATTATTATGTTATATAATTAACTAATGATTTTATTTTTGTTATATAATTAATCAATGATTTTATGAAGAACGAAATGAAATTAAAAACTAAAAATAATATGCCTAATGTATTTTTCTTTCTTAATATTTTTTATAAATTAAAAAATAAAGTTAATTAAAAAATAAAGTTAATAAATTAAAAAAGAAAGTTAATTACACACGCATAATTAAAATCAATTGTGTCAATTGACTGAATAATTCTGTAAAAATAAAAATGTTTAATTAGAAAAAAGTAGTATTCAAAATTAATATAATAACGTAAGTATTAAAATATATCTAATTGCAGTTTTTTAATTACAGGTTCTTCAAGTTTTTCCCAAAGAAGTTTGCATACTTCTTCAGAAGCGGTAGTCCTTTATTTCAAAGGCGAAATTCAAATAGATAAAGTTATCGAAGTTATTCAAGAAGAAATATTATTTCACACATCCGATGATAGCCGGCAAATTTTGAGGGCTTCCCGATAAAGCTGGTTCCCGGTGAGCGTTGCGCGAAGCCAGAATTGACCTAGTTGCCTATAAAGCGATAGGCAAAGTGCCCCCAGCGTCGCGGCGCTATTTTCGCCCGACGCGTCGCTAACTTTAGACGTATGGTCGTCGGACGCTCCCTAATAAGTTCAAGCGACGATTATGGTGGCCGACGCTGCCACCGCCGTAGCCGACGACGACAACGATGACGCCGACGGATAAAACATAACGCCCCGCCGCGAGACAATGGCGAGCATGCCAAAATTATGCTTGCTCGCAGAGAAGGACCAACACTACTGGCACGGCCGACGACCTCGACTACGCGACTGTGAATACGACTACGAAGAAGCATCCCTTCGCCCCACATTTGAGAGTATATGGCTTTTGGATCGAATGGTATCGGTAATGTTAACGTTACCAATTAATGGTATCGGTAATGTTAACGCGCTGGCTGTAATCCTAAAAAGAGCCCAGCCAAAGAGGCCAATTATGTTTAAAGTTAACCGATGTTGGGGGAAACGGATCCTTTAGAGAAATGAGTAATTTTAGGAATCGAGAAAGCACGAGAGGTACGATCCAGAAGATGAGCCCTTTTATGGTCATCGAGAGATGCGTAAACTTAATATACACGTAACTTAATATATGCGTAAACTTAATATTCTCAATTTTATTGACTTGCTTAATATTCTTTTAACATAAGTAGATAAGAGAGTGTCATAAACATAAGTAAAAGTATTTTAACGTTAGTAAAATGGTTTCTACATTTTTGCAACTTAATTACTTGATACTCTTGATACTCTTTTATAAATTTTATAGCATTTTTGGCTAAATATTTAAAATAATAAAATAATATACTAAAATAATATTTTAAAATAATTTTAAAATAATTTATTGTCAATTGCGCAAAACTAAATCGTAGAGGTCTATAAAATGATTTATTTTTTAATCGTCTCTCATTTGACAAACTTAATTTTGTTTACATTTTTGTACAAATTTTCTATTTTTAAAATCTTAGAAAAATATATTTAGTAAACGTCAATTATACTAATTGCATAGTAATCTCTCTCAAAAAATGTTTTATTAACTTAAATAGCAATTATTCTGTTAGATATTATTTAATATTATTGGAATGGAAATATAAATATTATAATCAAATTAGAGAGAAAGAGAGAGAGAGAGAGAGAGAGAGAGAGAGAGAGGAGAGAGAGAGAGAGAACTCTTAGGTACCTTTAAATTTATTTTTATTATTATATTTTCAAATGTTATATAATAAGCAGATAATGTTAAACAGCTAATTAAGATTAGTTTGTTTGGTATAGAACTCACTTTCTGCCTGTTGTCGAAATGGAAGGCGGATATACAATTGGATGCAACAATTATGCAAGTGGCTTGACAATACGCCAAGAAACAATCTCAATGAATATAGTAATACGCTGCAAACTTGAACTGCTTCCAGAGAATTCCAAAGATTCATCAATAAAGAAAAATTTTTTAAGGCAAGTAATATATTAAATAATCAGACAGGATTTCTGCAATATTTTTGTAACAAATTAAAATTTTTAAATAATACTTGTAAATACTCTTAAAAATTTAATTTAGATTTAATTTAGCGAACAAAATTAAAAGGAAATAATGAAAAATAAAAAAATTAAAGAGATATAATAAAAAATAAAAAATATAAAAATATAAAATATTTAATTCATATAATTTTGATAACAATTTTGAATCTTTAGGTTTAGATAAATATAAATTCAATTTGCTTATTAAAAGCAAAAAGTAAAATTTCTCTCTATTTTAAATACCATTCAATTTAGACAATTTTAATAATAAAATAATTATAAGAGAATGAAATGCCGAAGCATTAAAAGTATATTAAAATATTGTATAAATTATTAAAGTAATGTAGAATATCAAAAAACTCGAAAAACTTTAAATTTTATTTAGTAATTCGATTAAACATCAATTAAAATAGTAATGAAGCTATTACTTCGTTTTGCTGGTTTTCTCGAACAATCCTACTGGTATAGCAGTTTATCACTTTAGTTCGCTAATCACTATACAACACGCGAATGCCTTGATAAGGTAAAATCTGTTTGCGAGAGCAAGCAGAAAGCAATCGTAGTTTTCGAGAGGAGGAGATGTGCACCCGGCGGTGAAGGAAAAATTCGTGATACTGTGTCTACGTACCGTGCACGGGACAGAGGTGGAGCGGCGTCTGTGCCTCAGCGGCGTCGCGACGTCGATTATATGCTCTCGTCTGGACGCCCCCGCATTTTCGTGGGATGGTGCTTGCCCGACAGGGCGAGCACGAAAAAGGCATCGCCTCGCGAGGCGTCGCGACGCTCGCCGAACTAGGCGGCCGCAGCCCCTAAGCGGACCGAGGAATATACTTCACCGCTTTGGAAATACATACCACGCGTTTCCCGCGTTGCACCGCGTGACGCCGTGATCGCTTCAACGTGAATTGACCCGGAGCTGGCTAATTTCCTTCCCTTATCCATGTGCATTACTTTGCAGATATTGACTAAAGTTGATTGAAATTTCGGAATTAATTATTCTTGACTCAAAGATATATTTGAACGTGAAGCTAGTGCTCGAGATCAAAAAGGTATATTTATCACGAGAGCTTAATGAAGATTTTACTTTTAAATCGACATTTCAATATTGATGCTTAAATAATTAAGACTAATTATGACAAGTTATAAATTATGTTATATATTATATTTTATATAATATATAACATAATTTATGACTTATCATAATTAATCTTATAATTTTATATAATTTTACATCAATTTCAGCATTCTGGATAAAAATGTCGTCTATAAAAATATTTTAAGCATTTAAAAAATCTAATCAGAGCACTTTTTTAAAAAAAATTTTGAGGAGTATTTTTTAATAAATTCATACAATATACACACGCAAGCTGATCTTTTTTTATTTTCTTTTTCAAAATACAGCTTTTATAGGTAATGTGACAAGTCCCTTAAATACAGAATTAATATTCAAAATTTATATTTTTGATCTTTTTAATTATTTTTTTATTATATATAATAAATTTATTTTGAAATTGTAGATTTCTAATTCATAGAAGTATCGTTTCGTTTAAATAAACATATCGAACGTACATCAATGGATAGAAAACGGAAGAGATTGAAAGAGATAGAGGCAGGAATCATGTTCCTATAGATGTTATGAGTTAGTAGAAGTATTTTGAGATTACACGATGCGACCAAAATAAACTTCTTCGCGAAAGCTTTTATCGCACAGATTCTCGTTCTTAAATAAAATAAGGTTTTAACCAATCGTTTTTACCAATAAGTCGTTTACCAAAGACATGATAAATAACGAAAAACTGCACGAAATATAAACATGAAATATTAACATGTGACAGTAAATTTATATGCTTCTTTATTTTATCTAAGCAAATAATCTCTAGCGTTGACTAGCGTATTAATTAAAAACGATATACAAAGTTCTTGTGATAAAACATTAGCAAAAAAATTTATAAATAGTTAGTTTAAAAATATATAGATAGTTATATAAAATTCATTAAAAATAGAGTGAGTCTTGTATCAGCCCAAGGTTATTCATCGTGACTACAAACATACCTAACGATAACAGTTATTTTAAAATAATGTGAATCGCTACTTCGCTGCGATCAAAGACAAATTTGGATGCGAGAACGATGCGAAGAAAACTAATATAATGCTATATTCCTTAGCTTCAAATTCATCTATTATAGCGATTGTTAAATAATACTTGAAAGTGTTTGTAAAAATATAAAATTGATTGTAAAGTGCATAAGCAGGCTTCTCGCTTGCCTCAGCGTACAGTCGATTAAGAAAAAAAATAATAATAATGAGGATAAAAAAGCAGAAGAGATTTTATATATTCTCTTGTTTACAAAATTAACCATTATAAAGTTAACCATAGTTTTAATATAAATGTTAGAACTTTCAAAAGCGTTAAAAATTTATTATATTATGTAGTGTCTCATTTTATAGATACAAAGAACAAATAAGTGGAAATATGGAGCTATAAGGAACTGTTTGACGAAGAGAGAGAGAGAGAGAGAGAGAGAGAGAGAGAGAGAGAGAGAGAGAGAGAGAGATACGACAAAACATCGCACTAAGAAGATACTGTAGACATGAACCAAATATGGGGCAAGGTAATGTAAGAGTTAATTTAATAATAATGGTGATATGATATAATGTGTATTTGAATTGACTTTGACATCGTATAACAATATATAACATAGTGTATAATATTTACAAAATAAATTAAAGTATAGAAATACATCGGTAGATGCTTAGTTGCTTTGGTTAGCAGACTAGACATAATCAATATGTAATACGTATTAAGAGAGGATCGATTTCTCAAATAGTGGTGAGAACGCTCGCGCGACAGTGAATAAAACGTAGTCTTCTCGAAGTAGTCTCGAAGCTCGTTGTCAGGCATGATCTGTGCGAGATCTCTGCATGTCCTGCATGTTTGCCCAGAATGTCCCTTTCGTGAATCAAAAGATACATTTGGTTACGTCTATCCATACAAAAATCCTTTCCGACGCTTGATAACGTCCAGGCTACCACGAGAGAGAACCTGTGACGAGAGCCAATCTCGCCGACCGCTACCTCGGCCATGATGATGATGTTAAATAAATAATATCATCGCGCGCAGCTTTATAAAAAGCTGCGGCAATGATAATGATTAGCCAGCCCATCGTTGTTTGCGCAACGACGAGCGAAGCTGCAAATCAACCATCAACAATGATTCGGTGAGATCCGATGAGGATTGAGAGTGATGATAATGCTCTGATGATGTTTTCTCGTAGCAGCTTGATCGCTCGGGCCAGAATTGCGAATAATTCGCGCATTCTTCCCGAGATATAAGGATGTTCTTTTGAAAATTGCTTCGCTGCGTCGATGATCGTATAATGACGCGCTTAGAAGCATTTGCGGTGGACAATGCCGGGACCGGATTCGTCGTATTCCTGCTTGGAGATCCACATCTGCTGGAAGGTGGACAGAGAAGCCAGGATAGAACCACCGATCCATACGGAGTACTTCCTCTCTGGAGGAGCGATGATCTTGATCTTGATGGTCGAGGGTGCGAGAGCGGTGATTTCCTTCTGCATACGATCGGCAATACCAGGGTACATGGTGGTACCACCGGAGAGGACGTTGTTGGCATAAAGATCTTTACGGATATCAACGTCGCACTTCATGATGGAGTTGTAAACGGTCTCGTGGATACCGCAAGATTCCATACCCAGGAAGGAAGGCTGGAAGAGAGCCTCGGGTGTACGGAACCTTTCGTTACCGATGGTGATGACTTGACCATCGGGCAACTCGTAGCTCTTCTCGAGAGAGGTGCTAGCCGCAGCGGTGGCCATTTCCTGTTCAAAGTCCAGAGCGACATAACAGAGCTTTTCCTTGATATCACGGACGATTTCTCGCTCAGCCGTGGTGGTGAAGCTATAACCTCTCTCGGTGAGGATCTTCATGAGATAGTCGGTAAGATCGCGACCGGCCAAATCTAGACGGAGAATAGCATGAGGAAGGGCATAACCTTCATAAATTGGTACGGTGTGGGAGACACCGTCACCGGAGTCCAAGACGATACCGGTGGTACGACCGGAAGCGTACAGGGAAAGGACGGCCTGAATGGCGACGTACATGGCCGGACTGTTGAATGTTTCGAACATGATCTGCGTCATCTTCTCGCGGTTAGCTTTAGGATTCAGGGGCGCCTCGGTAAGAAGAACGGGATGTTCCTCCGGAGCGACACGCAATTCGTTGTAGAAAGTGTGATGCCAGATCTTCTCCATGTCATCCCAATTCGTGATGATACCATGTTCGATCGGATATTTTAGAGTCAGGATACCTCTTTTGCTCTGGGCCTCGTCACCCACATAGCTGTCTTTTTGACCCATACCGACCATCACTCCCTGATGACGAGGTCGACCGACAATCGAGGGAAAGACGGCACGAGGAGCGTCGTCTCCGGCGAAACCGGCCTTGCACATACCGGAGCCATTGTCTACGACGAGGGCTGCTACTTCATCGTCACACATTTTGTTGCTGCTTTAGTTTCTCTGTAAAAAGAATTTGTTTAATTGGAGTAGAATTGAATACGTCACAAAGTAGTTTTTTTCTATAATTCTATTTTAGTTTAATTCACAGTGTCTTCACAGTGTCACATAATCGCATTTACATTTGTTCAAAGACATTCACAGAAATTATAAGCAAACATCTAATTATAATCGACTTCATTTAAAAATAATTTAGCTAAATTTAAATTATGTATGTTTTATTTTTGAAAAAATTTCGCAAAACTTTTTTGAAAAAGAAATAATTCCAGTGGGACGATGATATTATTTATTGAAGTAATAATTAAACAGATAATTGAAATAATAATTAAACATGTCTTAGATTTTATATATTTTTAAAAAGATCTTTAATAGATCTCTTCTCGTTACAAAATAATTAATGCATTGATAAAAACAACGTTATTTTCAAATTTTTTATAATTAAATAATGAAATTCTAATTATTGTGTTAAAAAATAATTTTATTGACTAATGTAATGTAATGTTTGAGTAATTGATCACTGTTTTCTCAATAAAACATAAAAAATATCGCAAAAGTTTTTCTATTTTATCAAATGATAACACAACGTTGTTTTAGCCATTGCTTTAATTCACTTCGGAATCAATCCAATCTCTCTCTCATTGAACTAATGTCGACCGCAGAATTAAAGTCATCCTTCCGAATTTACACACTGACACGTTTTCGTTTTTTCTTTCTAGAATCTCTCGCAGACACTTCTGGTAATCCACGCGCAAACTTTCGAGGGACTGAGCAACAGAGTACAGAGAGAAACGTCTCGCGGACCTATTACTAACCGTGAGGGTAAGTTGTGAATTGACGGGCGGCTGAGGAGCGGCTGAGGCTCGAGGGCGTCGCGACGCCAGATATAACGTCCGCGGTGCGATATGCGACGCTACCGAAGATGGGCACGCGGGACGCCTCGAGGGCTAGCCAGCGACGCTGCCCACGCCTCACGTCTGGGCATGCGAGTGGTGGTACATGGACCAGGAAACCCGGATGATTACAACGTCGTTCGATTCGAGAGACGCCGTTCATGCGCCACGACGTATCGCTCCTCGTTATTGTCGTCATTTTCGTTCTCCTCTCCTTCTCTTCTCTTCCTCTTTCTTCTTTCGTCCTCATCTTTCTCGTGTTCGCACTCTCATAGAAATCCCCGCGGAACGGCCAGTATCTCCTAATCTGGACATTAACGCTGTTGCTATTGTTGTAGTTATCTATTCTTTGTTTATAGCAGTTCGTCAATTTATTGACGCGATTATATTTTGGGAAAGACCTTCCGTTGGATGTAACGCAGATTTACGTAATCGTAAACATTCAATTTTGTCAAAGTGCTTAAAACAACGAATTCTTTTCCAATCACATTCACATTATTGTGCATTGAATTCAATTCTTTTAAATTGTATAGATTGTATGAAGAAGAATGTTGAAAAGAATGCAAAATTAACATTAAAAATTAAACAATCTATGAAAGAAACGTAATGAAAACATAATGTCTAATAAGTATATATTATATCTATTTTTATAATTTTTATATTTACAATAAAAAAATTATGAAAAACTTACAAATATTCTAAATTATATTAAAAATAACACAAAGAGTTTAGAGTTTAAAGAGTTTAGTAGCGGTTTAGAATCAAAAATTATTTATAAATAAATAAGTAGAAATGTGCTTTAATGGAAATGAATATTCAACGTTATTTACATTATTTAAAGCTTCATTGCAATGCAGAGATTAATTGTTCTATAAATAAAAAATTAATTTTGTTTGTACCATCATTTGTTTCGTTTTTATTCTTAATAAAAATTAGATTTTTATAGAAAAATTCTATAAAACAACTAATTTCTGTCGTATGAAACTTTATATAAATCATCTTGAATACCTAAAATGCTTATGTAAAAAAATGAGATTTTTATTATTCTTTCTTAATTACATTTCTATTAAACACTTTATATTTAATATTTATTAAAACATTTTATATTTAAATAATTTTTGTTTCAGGGATTCTGATTTGTTGCAAAATTTTTTTGTATTAAGATATTTTTTTAAATGCAATGCAGACTAATCTATAATTTTTTCATAATTTTTTTATTGTAAATAAAAATAAATAGATGTAATATATCCTTAAATAAGAATTATATTTTAGATAGATTTACAAATCTCAGATTATATTTTTTTCGTGAATCTTTCAATTGTTTTTTTTTTCAGCAATTAAGTTTCCCTTTTAGAAAAAAAATATTAAATCATTAAGAATCATTGTGTATATCTGTAGGCATGATATAATGCCTACAGACATACACAAATTTAATATTTATTCGTTTTCTTCTTTTTCAATTTTCGCTTCGTGTGGTCATTCTCGTTGCCGAGGATGCTTTTGGCATACGTCGGAAATCCCCGACGTTTCGCGGCGCTCCTGAAAATATCCACTCATGGCCAAATCAGGGTATTAACGTGAGACGATGTACTCCTCCGAAGATAAAATATACTTCGATACGCGAAAAATCTATTATGAAGAAAACGAAAGCATTTTTTGCAACTTGTTCAGATTGTAAACCTTCCCTCCCTCCCCCCCTCCTAGATTTTCTCTATTTCTTACTACATTCTTTTTGAACAATCGATAAAACGTTTGAATATCGCAGTCATCTTACCACCTACGTGATGGCACCATGACTGTGCCCTCAGGTATTTGGACAAATTGCCAATTGGCATTTAATTTATTCGCGTAATACGTTGCACGCAATAATTCATTGTTTGGATAAGAAAAAGTAAAATCGAGAGGAGAGAGCGGATGAAACTAAGAATAAATCTCATTGACGATGACTCAGTTAATCATCATCATTCGATTTAATTCTCGATAGAAAAGTTTTTTCCAAACTGTATTTCCAAAAAAAGTCATCATGAAAGTCATCATAAACAGTTTTATATTTCTGATTCTGATAAGAATCATTTATTGATTTTATTTTCTTTCTTACATGAAAATATTGAAAAAATTGTCATTCTTTCTATGTAATTTAATCAAAATAATTTTTGAGTTAATTTTGGATAATCTGAAAACAGATTCTAAATAAATATTCTTTCTAATTCTTATCATAAATAGCTAAGAATTATTTTAGTGCACATATCGAATTATTTAGTTTCGAGGTATCTCGATTTCTCTTTTAATTCTCAACAATTAGACTGTTTGTTTTATCACCTAGTAATGGATCAGTGAACCGTTGTAGAAAATCTCACATTATATATAATGTCTTACAAATATTATATCTTGAACCTTCGTGCAATCTGGTACAGCCTTGTTACTTGTAAAACAAACTTATGCAACTTTAACAAACGAATACAATAGGTTCAATGAAAGAGAAAACAAAAACATCAGGAATTACAGAGAGACATGCATAATCAATCATGCATAATCTTACGGATTTAACAACTAATAGATAAATCGTTTAAATAATTATGTAATTTTTGTAATTCTAATAAAATATATATGTATCTTGGATTTTCTCTCTCTTTTTTAAATTTCACATATCATACACGCACACGTACACACGTATGAGTATATGTAGTTTAAAGAGAGAGAAAAAGAAAAATGACATAAATAAAAATACATGTCAGATATGTAAATTAAAATTAATTCGGTATTTTTTTTTTATCAAATTAAATTTTATGGAATAAATAATATGAGTTTAATTATTAAAACAATCTTTATTATTTTATTATTTATAATTTTTATTCGCTCTTTTTGTTCAATTGTCGGATTTTAAGACAAAAAAAAATGATGATTTTGATGGAAACAGGTAAACGTAAAGACTCCAAATTAATTTCATATCTAATAATTTATACTTTTTTAAATTCAAGAAGTAAGTTATTGCTTATCAATCGCATAAATTTATTTTCCAATATTTCTTCTATATCAGTACAAGTCTTGAGACTATGTATGAGTTTCATTTGCATAAATTATTAGGAAAACGGAAGCTTTCACATAATAAGAGTCCCTTTTGTCAACAATTCTGCTGGCTAGCATTTTAATTAACTAAAACTAACTAGCGAAATATTCTTAGATGGCTTGTTTTTTCAACGTCTCGTATTTTTATAAACGACGAATGAAAATTTTCCATGATCTTATCTGTGCCCTGACGAAGAGAGAATATTTACAACCTGCAACCTGAACAAACATTCAACCTGCAATCTACAGTTAATTTATTTTACGACACTCTTGACATTGGGTGTCTCCGGCGCCACCAACATTGTACAGACGCTCTTCTGCTGTGTTATAGAACCTGATGCTTTAATTAATTTTTTTTTTATTAAGAATGTATCAATGATAATCGACGATGCGAATATAAATTTATCAGATATTTTAAGTTACTACATCAAAAAAATCTCTTACCGTTAACGCAACGCATAAAATAACAGTATTCTTTTATATAAATTTATTTATAAATTTGTTTTTTAGTTTCCTTTTGTATAGTATGTGGTCATATTATTTGTTATTGAAAACATACTGTATTATTTATTATTTTCGTAAATTCGTTTCTTTCGTGCTTCAAATACATTATATTAAAAAATATAAACTTAAATATTCAAATAAATGAAATACCCAAGAATTTCTTTTGGTATAACCAGTTTCTAATAATTTTTGAAAATGATTATATTACTTTTATTAAAAGATTTAAATTATTACAAAATATCACAGACAAAAGGTTTATATTTAATTATGTATTATTATATAAATTATATACAAATTTAAATATAAAAAGAATTAAATAATAAATACATATCAATAACATTTAAACAAAGTTCTTCTTAGATATATTATAAATTTATTTATTATTTATTTATTATTGTATGATATGTATATATTTGCTAATATATTCTTATTTTAAGGGGAGGATTTTCATTTTTTTGGGTCAAAAAAATCGATTTTTTTCACGGAATATTATAGTATGAAATGTTAAAAATATGTATAGCAAATTTCAAATCGAAATTCATAAAAATGGCGAAGTTATAAGCAGTAAATCAACTAGGCGCACAGCTGTATATCTTAGCGCGCGCTTTGATCTCTTGTTCGGCATGAATAGAATTTTTGCTCCAAGAAGACAGAGAACAAAAGGTTGAGAATTTCTTAAGGACCAGTTTTACCTGTAGAAAAAATATTATATGGCCTTGACATAGCTAATTAGCAGAAAAATACTGTAGGTATTTGATATGCCTTTGTAAACTTTAAACTCGTTTTTCTCGAAACAAGCTTTTTCGTAACTGATTGACATGATATCTTGGAGCGCTCATCTTTCGGTTTTAACTATATGTTAAGCAAATCTCTCTTTATCGCTTGATGAAAATGAAAAACAATTTGTTATATATTTTTATTTTTATTGTAAAAAACTTAGTCAATTTTTTAAGCAAAATTGATGATTTTTATTTGACAAGCCGCCGTTTTCTCAATTTTTTTTGCCTGTTCGTCAAACGATAACTACATATATATAAAATCAAACGCTATTAAACTTTTTTATCTTAGATGATCTAGAGGGAAGATTGTCAATCAGTGATGGAGATACTCCGCGCGACATCATATTTGAGAAGAGATTTTACAATTTTAGAAAATTTTAGAAAAATTTATTATCATATACTCAAAAAAAAGAATTTATTTTCATTTAAAGAATATTATTGAAAATTTTATCGAAGAACAGTCAAATTTAATTAATTTGAATATTTGATAAATATTTAATAAATAAATGGATTTTTTAATTTAATTTGATATTTTTTATTTATGTATGCGCTTGTAGGATTCAAAATATAGGCGTCATTTTTTATTAAATTTAATAAAAAAAACTAATTGCATTAAAATATACATTAAAATAGTGAAATGATATTCCACAATTCAAATGTACTGACTTTATAGTTTTATCAAAAAAAAAATTCCCAAAAATCGACTTTTTTCACCTAAAAAATGAAAATTCCCTTTTAATCAAACATATATAAATATTATTTTTATAATATAAAATAGTTATATACACATGACACACACACACACACACACACACACACACACACACACATACACACACACACACACACACACACACACAAAATCTTATGTTTATCATAAGCATCAAATTTATTCAAAACATATTTTGAATCCTACAAGCGTATACATAAATAAAGAATATCAAATTAAACTAAAAAAATCTATTTATTTAATAAATATTTATCAAATATTCAAATTAATTAAATCTGACTATTCTTTGATAAAATTTTCGATAATATTCTTTAGATGAAAATAAATTCTTTTTTTTGAGTATATGATAATAAATTTTTCTAAAATTTTTGATAAATATATTTTAAGGTCATTATCGAGAAAATATTTCTTGTTAAAGATATTGTAAAGAATCATTATTTAAAAAAGAAAAGTAAACTGATCACTTTTTTTAGTATGAAATAGAATGATATTTTTCTGTATATATAAAATATGTATAATTCTATTTAATTACATATGACTAGAAATAATTTTATCTATTTTTATATGAATAAAATTTATATATACAATTACACTAGAAAACAAATAAGAAAATTTTTAAAAAATTGGAATATATATTAAAAATATTTTCAAAACATTTACTGAAAAAAAAGTTTATATCTAATTATATATAATTATATATATATAATTAGTTTATATATAATTATATATAAATTATATAATTATTATGATTATATAATTACTACATATATTATAATTATACATAATTAGATATAAATTTTTTTCCCAGTATTTACTTAAAAACATTTTAAAAACATTTTCAATATATATTCTAATTTTTCTAAAATTTTCTTATTTGTTTTTTAGGTCCGGATCCTATAATGTTTGACATAAAATACTGAATATGATATAATATCTTCGAAATTTCGTATAATAAGCAATTTTTTTATTCCGTGATCGTAACGGAAGCTCTTGGATCGATATCGAGTTCAGGATGTGACCTCGGCCTATAGAAGTACCGTCAGTGAAGCGAAAAGAATCGGAGGACAACGGCGAGGACGCTCGTTCCCACGAATCCAGAATGTGAAATTGATTAGATAAAGATATACACTTTTATATTGGGCATTATTAATGTCATTAAGCTATCATTAATTTCGATTCGCGGCAATAAACAATGCAAAATACAAAAGTGGCTCTATGACAATACATTTTCTCCAAGACTCGTCGATTTTTTGTTGTCAAATAAATTGTGTGTTAATCAGAATTTATGTGTCCGGAACTTATTCTGTACTTCCCAAAGACATTACATCATGGCCACGATTTAATAATGCAAGACAACCTTGCGCGACAATGTTGTGCTAAGTTCAAGAAATTATTCTGACAGGCAAAATGTCTTACTCTACGCTCTGATTTTAACTTTTCAAATTGAGGAAGTCCTTGTAATGTAATAATTATAAATGTGAAAAAGATTGAATATAACAACGTAAAATTTAAACAAAGTTAAATTACTTTTTCTACACGAAGAAAATTTTATACCCAAAATTACTATAGTGTAATAGAAGTTGCGGACCATCAGATAATTATAAGTTTAAATGCTATAGCCATTAACTTTTAAAACAATAATGCAACATAATTTTTATACTATAATTGTTATAGTAAAAATTTTTATACTATAAAGGCAAAACTTGTTGGATAAAAGTTAGTATTGTAAAAACAAGTAAAAAATATATATCGAATATATTTTTACTTCATATCAGTAAAATTAATTTTTTCCATTTTAGAATATGGCTTTAGCGTTGATTTCACAAAAATTACTTTATTTATGTGATAAAAATTAATGTAGCCACAGTAAAAGTTATATCAAAATTATGTAAACGTTTCAAATTCAGTTTGCTATGTTGTACTGTAATTTAGTTTATAAAGTCATGATGGTCTATTGATAATAAAAAAATAGTAAAATGTGATTCAAAATTGGATTAAAACTTAATATAAAATTTTCTCCGTGTATATTTGAAAATTATAATTTATTTAGTAATAATAATATAGTATAATAATTTAGTATAATTGTTTGATAAAGCATTAATAAAAAAAGACTAATATTCTCTAAAACAGTCGACATTCGACATATCGAAGAGTACGAAAGAACACGATCGGTTCAGGTTGAAATATAAATTTTCGATAACGCGTCCTGACAACTAACGACAGGATGAGTCTAGGAGTCGAGCGACAGGAGCGGGATGCTGTCGGTGAGAGGGGAAGTTGCATAAAAGATAACGTGTCTCGCACGCGGAGGTCAGTCGATGATTGGGAGGCGGTTTGTAACTGATGCAAAACATTTCGTGAAAGTTGTTCGAGACCTGGGCTGAGAGATCAAATTATTTCGCAAAAGATTGGTGAATCGGTATGCTGCGCCTGTGAGTATCCCGTTAATTCATTATATACGTTTACTCTTGTCGCTATAAGAGTAAAGTCGATAATTACTGATAACCAGAAATTAATCTCGTAATGAAATGCAAAGAAATAATTACACGATTCTACAATTAATAATTTTGAAAAATTATTAATTAAAAAAAATATTGCAATAAGAAGATAAATCACAATGTCGCTACAATGTCGCTTTATTTTTTTTGCATTGCCTATATGAATTAAAATAAAAAAATAATTTCTTTTTATCCGTAAAGAATAAATTTCTGTCAATCTTTTCTTTCGTCGCAAAACATTTATTTAAGGTCGTTTAATCGTTTTGCGAAGAATGATTATTCTCTTCCCAATATATCATATTATATGTCCGTGGTCGGTATTCACATCAAATATATCCGGATGCACGATGACGATCATTCATGATCTAACGAGTTAATACGCCGGACGAGTGCACTTCGCGCCTGGGCGAGACTTTCAAATTATTGTTCGACCTCGCGATGTTATTTAACGTGTTGTATTCTATCGAACAATGTCGGCCGAAGATATTATTTATTATCGATCCAATCGAATTTTTCAAAATTTGCAATTTAATTTATATATTTTAAAAAAAATTAAATTATTCAAAAAAAATTGGATACATTAAGAATTAATGAGATTTTTATTTTTATCATCTACTAATATGTCTCGCGAAACATAATATTGCGAAATCATAATACTTTACGATAAAAATATGACACTATAAATAGTATCATAAAAAAATATCTTATCAAACATTTCATATCACTACAATGTAGTAATAAAATAAAACGATCAATTGTCGTTTCATGTTTGTTTTTTCATAAATTTTTTGATTTTTTCCATATTTTAAAAAATCTTCTTTAATTATTAACTAATTAATTAATTAATTAATTTAATCTCACTAAAAATATAATTAGATTTTTCCATTTTTTGTCGTAACTAATAAGATGTATATGTAATTGTATCATCAGAATCCTGATAGCAGCAGTTATAACTCTGGTGATAGCCAAACCAACATCGGAGGATGCAGTGAATATCAGTAAAAATCTGCAGACTGCAGACGATGATCTTCTGAAATCCGCCCAAGAGATCCTGAAACGCCTTGATGCACAGTACGCTGAATGGAGTAATAAACAGAGCATCGCAGGATGGAATTACGCGTCAAATCTGACGGATGCGAACTTGGCAGAGAAGCTGAAGGTGTCTGCAGAAGCGGCGCGCGTCTCTAAGCAAATAGCCCAGGAAGTGAATTCCTTTTCTTGGAGAGACTTGGAAGACGAAAGCCTCAAGAGGCAATTCAAGAAACTTGGTGTACTTGGCACCGCCGCTCTTCCTGAAGACGTAAAGAGATACGAAGAAATCTATACAAATTACTTGCATTTATTAATAAGCTTTCTACGAAAAATTAGTGGAAGAATAAACTGAAATTTATAACAAAATACTCAAATCTTAGTTTAAAATATTTTCTGTTTTTTTCACTAATTTTTAGAAATTAGCATGTTTAGACAATTACTAATTGATTAAAATCGGAAGTACAAGTTAAATCATGAAGATATTAACAAAGAAAATATAATTGCAGAGTTACAAGGAATTCGAGACGACGATTAGTCAAATGGAGAACATCTATAGCACCGCGAAAATCTGTGATTACAATAACAAGAGCAAGTGCGACCTTGCACTCGAACCAGAGATTACCGAGTTGCTGATGCGCAGTCGAGATCCTGAGGAATTGAAACATATCTGGGTGGAATGGCGGAAGGCGTCGGGCGAGAAAGTCAAGTCTCTGTACCCCAAGTATGTCGAGCTAGCCAACACTGCGGCGAGACTCAACAACTTCTCCGATTACGCGGCATATTGGATGAAGGATTATGAAGCTGATGATTTCCCTGATCAAATCGGTAAGATCATTTGCGGTACCATCTAAATACAATAAAGTGTTCAAGAAAGTTAATGTATTTATGGGTATTATCCGTGTCATTATAATATACAGGGTGTCCGGTATCAGTCATATCACCTCTCGTGTGCAGGTAGAGCTGGTAAAACTGAATATTAAAGTCCTCTATCATTTTGCAATTTTCGCGGTAATTATCGAGTTATTAATTATTAAAAATCACGATATTAGCTCGGCCCACCGACAAATGCAAGTGGTAAGATACTCCCGCCTGGCGATCATCGTTGATAAACGCGTGAAGAATTATTTTCTTCAATATATTAGCTATAACTATTGCCGCTTAAAGTAAACAATTCTTCACGCGCCTATCAACGATGATCGCCGGGCGGGAGTATCTTATCGCTTGTATTTGCCGATGGACCGGCTGAGATAAGACGGTGATTTTTAAGAATAAATAACTCGATAATTATTGCGAAAATTACAAAATGATAGAGGACTTTTCTACTCAGTTTTACTAGCTCTACTTGCACACGAGAGGTGATATGACCGATGCCAGATACTCTGTGTGTGTGTGTGTGTGTGTGTGTGTGTGTGTGTGTGTGTGTGTGTGTGTGTGTGTGTGTGTGTGTGTGTGTGTGTGTAATTTCGTAACATTGTACAATGTGTGTGTGTGTGTATATATATATATATTCGATATATATATATATATTTTCGATATATATATATATATATATATATATATATATATATATTTCGTAAACATTGCAGTTCATTTCATCACTGTATAAGTATCAGGCTGCTCCTCGCCCTGATGAACTGCAATGTTCACAAAACGTTGGCATTCAACAATGTATAATGACACGGATAATATCCGTAAATATATTAATTTTTTTGAAAATAGTAATCGTGTAAGCCTTAAAAGTACAATAAAGCATTGATAAAATGACAAAATTTCCATAGAAAATCAATGGCAACAATTGAAGCCGTTGTATGTACAACTGCATGCCTATGTACGGCGCGAGCTCAGGAAGAAATATGGCGAGGACATCATCTCTAAGGACGGCCCGATTCCGGCGCATCTGTTGGGCAACACGTGGGCGCAGACTTGGGCGAATATCGCCGACTTCACTGTGCCATTCCCGGGCAAGCAGCTGCCGGACGTTAGCGCCGCTTTAGTAGAACAAGGCAGGTTTAAGTCTTTCAAGGCATTACTGCTGAATGGAGATTATTTCGAGTTAATCTTTCACCTCTAATCTTCTGTATATGTTGTAATGCCTTGTAACACGTTGAGCAGGATACAATGCGACGAGCATGTTCCGCCTCGCTGAGGATTTCTTCACGTCAATCAACTTGACTGCCATGCCGGATACATTCTGGGAGAATTCGATCTTGATGAAGCAGAAAGGTGTAGATATGATCTGCCACGCGAGTGCATGGGACTTCTATGACGGCAAGGATTTCAGGATCAAGCAGTGTACGCGTGTTAATATGGAGGACTTGTTGACAGCTCATCACGAGATGGGTCATATTGAGTATTATCTACAGTACAAGGATCAACCTACAGTCTTCAAAGAGGGCGCGAATCCAGGCTTTCATGAGGCGGTTGGTGATGTTATATCTCTTAGTGCGTCCACTCCTAGTCATCTCAAGAAGATCGGTCTACTAAAAGACGACTCAACTGACCGGGAGGCACTTCTTAATCACCTTTATGTGAAGAGTCTTGATAAGATCGCCTTTCTGCCATTTGCTTATATGATGGATCGGTGGCGTTGGAATGTATTCCAGGGAAAAGTTACACCCGACAATTACAACTGTCACTGGTCAGTGTTTTGGAAAATGAAAATGTTATTACCTTTTTTATCAATATTCTTCTTTGAATAAAAATTTAATAAATCAGAAAAAGAATTAAGTTTAAAATATATTTTAAGCAAATTAAGATCTTTTACTTTAAGGTGGTCACTTGCGGAGGAATATCAAGGTATCGAACCTCCCATAGATAGATCGGAAGAAGACTTCGATCCTGGTTCGAAGTACCACATAATCGCAGATGTCGAGTACATAAGATATTATGTAAGCTTCGTAATTCAATTCCAATTCCATAAGGCATTGTGTACTAAAGCTAAGCAATACGATCCAAACAATCCAGAAGCCAAACCATTGCATCAATGTGATATTTATGATAACAAGGATGCTGGAAATCTGCTGAAGTAAGTTTAATATTATCATAATATTATAAGAATACAATATAAGCAACGATTGCGTTAGATCTATGCTGGAATTGGGTTCCTCAAAACCATGGCCAGATGCGATGGAGAAAATCTCAGGTCAACAACAGATGGATTCGGCTGGACTTTTGGAATACTTTAAGCCCCTGACTGATTGGCTGACTGAAGAAAACAAGAAAACTAATGAGTACATTGGATGGAAGCCCACTAAGAGACGTATGTATTATAAGTAGAAAATATTTCATTAAGTTTTATAATTCATATTTTATATAAATTATGTATATTTTGTCAGATGTTTTTATGATAATTGCAAGATAATTTATACTAATTGTTCTTTTTTTCATTTTAGAATGTGTACAAACGAGAGAAGAACTTAGAACAGTCACTGAACCTTCAGAATAATATAAATTTTCCATTAATAAGAAAGAATAGAAAATATATGTATTTTTTTTTGAAACATAAACGCCAAGTCATTGCGTTTTGATGCAATAAATCTAGCAAGCAATATATATAAATATCATTTCACGATCATAAAACGCTATTTTGAACAATTCAATCAAACGGTAAACAAACGTTTATAATGTTTATAATTAATTTTGTCTCAAGTTTTCTAAATAAAATGTGCATTCCATCCTTCATATTGTCTTCTATTTTGCTTTACCGCGTCCTCTTCCACGTTTCTTAGCAGGTTCACCACCTCTTTTCGTCGGCACAGCAGTTTTACTATTACTAGCAGTGGTAGGTTTCTTTGCCTAAAATACATTAAATAATCATATTTTTTCGAAAAATTGTACTTAATAATGAAATCGCGAAAATAATATTTCATATTACCTTGATCATTTTATCGGAATCAATATCGTCAGATTCTTCTTCATCATCTTCCTCTTCTATAATATCATTATCCTGCATAGATCTTTTCTTCCCAGTAGCAGTATTGTTAATTATGTACGGCAGCATAGAAGGATTCTTTTGATATGCCCTCGTAAACGCTGTTTTCACCTGAAAGAGAGAGAGAGAGAGAGAGAGAGAGAGAGATTATAGTAATTTAGTACAATTAGTCTATTAATTTTCTAGTTTACATGTCAAAATAGTTGTACATACTTTACTATCAAGCTTATTCGTAAGATCGTGAATTCCTGGCCAAAGAGAAATCTCTATCGCTGAATCCAAATCCTCTCTAAAACAAAAATTTAAATATTAACATGTTAATATACAGTATCTTTTAATACTTTCAACGTAAATGAAATATATGGACCTGGTTAAATGATATTTTCCCATAATATTTAATGCTGCTTCTATGCCATCTACACCATTTTCTATTAGAGGTTTTATAATAGCGTTTCGAATGTGGACCAAATAATCCAGATTGAGGGCGTCCTTGCTCGCACCCGTGGCTAATCGCGTATGCACCGTTAATTCTTGCATTAATCTAGAAGCAATACATAGCAAGGAGTCACTGAAGTTCTGTATAATCACAATAAATTACATTTTAATAAAAATCTAATTGGTACCGATTAAATCTCATTGCCTTTGAATTTCGCCCAAACCAATTAGGAAATCGTATCAACGTATCAAGACTTCCCGACATTTCGCTCGTTGGTATAATAAATGAGAAACAAGCATGTAACGGAAGCAGACTCCACATCATATTGCCTCTCATTACCTTCTCGATGAGATCTCCCTGAGATATACTGTCGGCCGCATTGGCAATTCTTTCTAGCCTCTGACGACTACGAAAATAAAATTCTTAATTTTTGGTTTTCGTATATAAACATGATGATACTCACGGTGGCATTTGAGATCTGACTCCTAGATAATTTTCTTGTATAAAAAGAGGCGCTATATTGTAGTCGTGGAAATATAAACCAATTCTATCGTTCAAATTCATAGTCTTTTGCTCTTCCGCGTTGAATGCTATTTTTGCGACATCAAATGGACCGAGTTTGAAATTCTTGTTTGAATGTTTTTTGCCATCCGCTTCCACGTGAGCTGTTTGACTTCTAAGAAATTCTAGATGATTTATTACTTGTCGAATATCATAATTCGTCGACTCGATTAAACAATCAAGATCTTCCGTTGAGATTTTGATATTTTCTTTAAAACATAGAGATTTCATGGAGCTCTGCAAAAAAGAACAAAATCTAATTATATTAGGTAAGAAACGTAATTCGAATTAGATTCTGTAAATTGTACCCTGATCTGTTCCACTCTGAGTTTTGAAAATTTCAGTTCATAACTGTGCGTAGAAATGGTTTTCACTTTTGTGTTAAATCGATCATTGCATATACAGATAATTGGTACTTCAGTATGTTTGATTAAACTAACTAATTCCTGTAAGCCACCACGATCTTCGTTGCCAGCCATACCATCGACTTCATCCATCAATAACACATGCTTGCTTGTAATTTTTTGTTTGGCACCTGCAATGTAAAACAAAAGAATAATATAATTATTTCAAGATTTTGTATTATGTGTTTACCTGTGACGTAATCCTTCATTGTAGTATTGGATAATAATCCTGAGATTTCTTCTTTTAGAAGCATCTTATTTCTCGTATCAGAAGCATTAAATTCTACAAGATCGTATTCTAAGTCCTTACAAACAACATGTACGGTTGTCGTTTTACCGACTCCTGGCGGACCGGACAGCAATGCAGCTTTGAAATTTTGTCCATGTGTCTGCTTGCCGACTACGTTAGAACAAAAATGTAATTAATTGAATTTTCTTATTTTATTTTAATTATGATTTTAAAACAATAAAAGATAGCATACTGCCATTTTTGAATTTGGGATCTTGGCGATTTTTATGCCAATCGCGCAGCCATACATACAAATTGTGCGCGCAGCTTTTATCTCCTTGTTGACCTATAATCTGTTTCATCATTTTAGGTCTATATTTCTCAACCAACGGTTCTGATCCAATGTCTGTAATCTACAAAAATATAATGATATATAAAAAATTATGGTTTAAATTTTATTTTATCGTTCGTAAGCGCATAAATATTAAATTAAAATCTAAATTTACCTCCTGTATATCATTGCTTATATTGGAAATCTGTTTTGATATTGGTGAGGATGTCTTTACTTTCATCGGTGAAGATGATGGCGTTTTTACCTTTTGATAAAAATCTGATGATGCTTTTTCTTTCTTCAGTGATAGTATTTCTTCTTTCTTCGGTGATGGTGCTTTTTCTTTCTTCGGTGATGATGATTTATCGCTTTCAGATTTATTCGAAATTGTCTTTCTTATTGTAGCTGGCTTGATGTCTTTAGGCTTACCTTCCGGTCTTGTACAAATCATTTCTAGCAAATCATCCTCTGATATTTGTTTGATGCCTAAACTATTGGCCTGAAAACTTGTCTTATGTAAATAGGAAACAAAAGATACTTGCATGTAGAATTATATAAACACACACTTTTG
The DNA here is from genome assembly GCF_055798465.1 of Pogonomyrmex barbatus. NCBI lineage: Eukaryota > Metazoa > Arthropoda > Insecta > Hymenoptera > Formicidae > Pogonomyrmex > Pogonomyrmex barbatus. The sequence goes on from NW_028297149.1 coordinate 4,453,737, forward strand.
TCAATTTAGCTGGACCAGCCTCATCTCCTACTATAATATAATTTACTTTGCCTGATACAGCGTTCACAGTTCGGCCACCATAACTCCGTATTAAATCTTCAGCTTCCTCTCTTTCTAAGGAATCCAAAACACCAGTAATTAAGAAACTCACTCCAGCTAAACAGTTCTTAGCCCCCTATGAAATAAATCAAATACTATTAAAACTCTTTTCTACTTTTATTAAAAAATAATTCCTTCAGTTCTAAAATTATTCATTATATATAATCAATTAATCATTGTATATAAAGTTTCTTACAACAGGAATCTCTTTTGAGCCAGGATTTCTGGCGCCGCCTCTCTGAAGATATTTTCCATACATTGTAGCACGCTGTTTCTTCTTTTCTATCCTTTCTTCAAATATATCTTTTGTTTCGATTTTCTTTTTATCTAATGATTTTTCTACATTTTTATCCTTTGATGATACAGAAGCTGAATTATTTTTCAATTTCATTTTGTCAAAGTTTAATTGTTTAGAAGGCTTATTATTATATTTATTCTTTGTATCTAAGACTTCATCAAAATTATCTTTTTGTCTTTTTTGTAATTTCTGTTTTGAAGGAGAACTTATAACAACTTTCGAATGTATATCATTTTTGTTAGGAAATATTTTCACCTCCTCAGTTTGTAATTTATTTGTTTTATTAATTTTATTATGAGTATCTTTCGAAATATCTTTATCCTTATTAGAATCTTCTGTAAATAATTTAATATTTTATTATGTCAAGTTTGTCTATAATATTTATTTTCACACTTATAAATTAAATGTACCTATTTTAATTTCAACTTTTTCTGATTTTTTGGAAATATTTGCATTTTTGGAACTTTTATCTTTCTTCATATCCTCCACCCTGGTACATTGAGAAGTATCTAACTGTTTAAGCACAGCGTCAAAATCCTCATCATTGTGAAATTCAGATTCCTATAAATTCCAATATCATTATAGAATATTTATTAGTCATCATTCATATCCATATATAATATTTACCATTTTCTGCAACTTTCGATTGACTTTTGTCTCTTCTATCCTTGATATTGGCTTCTTCTCAAATAATTCATTAAAAGAGATTTCTTTCCGTAGCTTCTCACTCTTGCTTTTATTACTTGTTTTAGAATAATTAGAATCTTTATCATTTTTTATTATTACATCGTCATCAGAATCTGACAAAGCAGAAACCTTTTTTGTCTTTCGTATAACCTGTATAATTAATTATCCAAATTTATATTGTTGAAAGTAATAAAGAAAATTATAATAATAATAACAAGTAAAATAAAGTGCACAAAATACGACTAGAAGTAACACCTTAGAACGTTTCGTAGATGGCTTTGGCTTTTCTTCATCCTCTTCTGATGAGATTATGCATCGTTTTTGACGTTTTGGAGTAACAGACACGCTGTTATTCTTCTTCTGAGAAGTTGAGACTGATGCAAAGTAAGATCTAATATCCTGGGAAAAAAAAAAAAAAAAAAAACCGATGAATGTGATCTCCAAGATTTAGCTCTCGCTGCAACATGTCTACTTCTACCAATGTCAATTAACTTTAATCTCAAAAAATTTTTTAAATTTACTTTTCATTTCTTTAACTAAAAAGATGACAAGTTAAATTAAGATTACAATTAATAGATTTTATTATAATGTATTAATCTACATTGATAGAAATGAGCGGGAATCGAAGTAAAGGCAAATGCAATAAATCGAAGGGCATCTAACTACATTTTCATTACATACCCGTGACATTTTGGCAATATCTCGCCCGAGATTCAGTCCGTGCGTATCATTCGTAGTTGTCACGCCGGCATAATCGGCGGCAATCGGCAAAGTTTTATTTTCATGCAACAGTAGCACCAGCAGCAATCAACTTTCCGTCTTTCCCTCGAAACGAATCGCGCGTTGCATGTGAAACAGCGTGAACGAGAACACTATTTTATTCGTTGCACGAAATGTTCATCGATGCGTTGATTGGTTGGTTGATAGAGAATTTCTGAAAACCTAGTAAAACCCTATAATTTACTTTCATAATCAATTTTCTCTTTTTTTCAATGATTAAATCAAATATTGATAAATCTATTAATTTTTTACTATTAAATACAAAATAAACATGAACATTATTTGATAAGTTAATTACTAATTAGTCATCCTAACCTAACACGACTCGCAAGCAAAATGAAACTAAATTATTAGCGAATGTTTTCTTTAAAGTTCTCGATAAACCAGAGGCGCGTAGGACCATCATCTCTCTGGAGTACCGGTCGTGGGGATTCGAAAGAATACATGTATATATGTATATTATAATATATATATATATATATATATATATATATATGTATCATTGTATTGTGACGTGTTATTCTAAATATGTTATTTGCGATAAATATCATCACATGCCTCGGTAGTCGAAAGGATAAGATGCCTGCCCGGTAAGCAGGAGATCGAGGTTCGATTCCTGGCTGAGGTGGTATTTTTTCGCAAAATAATTACGAGTTTTCACGACTGGTTCGTGGTCGGGCCCCGCCGTGACGCACACCTTCCCTTCTTATTTTTCTGTCAATCGTTGTCAAATCATCTGATTATTGGATGTCACGATCTTGCTCGTCTGTTTGACATAAATTTTATCCATACGCATCATGCGTGCAACGGAACGCATCCAAAATATTGCGTTGTGAGCATGCTGATAGAAAAAGTGTACAATGAGGAGCATAAATGAGCTTCTTTTTCGGTGTAGCTAGGAGTAGATGAGCGCGCCATCTGTGGTTGTTGCCGATCGCGAGATCGCCGATCGTAGAACAAGGCAGCAGTCACAAATTTTGGCCGCTATATATATATATATATATATATGTCCTGCGGTCGCAACCAGTTACATAAATCGAAATGTTGAGCACCAGGCACAAGCGCGTGAGAACGCAATGGAAAAATATTTATAACAAGATTTTACTTGTTAAGGCCGGAGCGAAGAAAAAGCTGTAGCAACACATTCGGTTTTCACGGTATTTATGGTAATAAATAAATAATTATCGGTAAATAAATAAATCTGCTAAGAATACGTTCTATTAAATATCCAGAAGTTGCAAAAAATTTATGAAATTTATTTTATTACCTTTTTAATAAAAATTTTTTAATAAAAAATTAACGAAGTCGCTAAAATTTTTTTATATCTATTATTTGGTAAATGTTTGAAATATTACTGTTATAGTTTATATTTATCGGAATAATAATATGAGAATAATAATACAGATGTATAGTATATAATAATTATAATTAAAATATAATTATTGTATTGTATGAAACAAATGTTAATTGTATCAAATTGTATTAAAAAATCTTTTATGCGGGCAAATATATGCGAAAAAGTATATGCAAAAACTGAGCTGCGTTCGGTTTTTGACATTAGTCCTCAGAGAGTAGGTGCGACGACAACCCACAGATGGCGCGCTCATCTACTCCTTATGGCGTTTAGAGGAACGGTGTCCTCGATGTGCTGAGTTTGATGACGAAAAAGATGTTGGCCGCGGAGAACCTAGATCCTCAGAGAGTCAATCATGTAACTTTAGTGTCGGTCCACAATAAGTATTTAATCTTTAAGCCGTAAAAAATTGACCAATCATAGTCGATTATTCTTTGCATATTCGATTATAATTGGTCAATTTCTTACGTCTTAAAGCTTAAATCACTTATTGTGGACCGACACTTACGTGAAATTTTTCACTTTTCATTTTTCACTTTTTACTTTTCACACCTTGACATTTCACATGAAACTTTTCACGTACAGCGATTATGTATGTAGCTTTGATGCGTGGAAAGTGAAATCATGAAACATAGTTTCATAGTTTTATAGCTAATGAAAATTATTTTATTGGTACAGTATTATATACATCTTTTAATAATCAATTGTATATGTATTACGTACACTTCCTAATACAACCTTAATCTTTTCTAATTCCAAAGTATATTTATTAATTCCCTAGATTTCCTTCTTTCCGTCACCAAGGTACATGCTGAAAAAGTTCACGTAAAAAATTTCACATTTTCACGTTTAAGAGAGTTACATGATCCCGCAAAATCAACACATGATCGTAAGTTCACGTGAAACTTTTCACGTTTCTGCCTTAGGGGAAAAGTTACATGATCGACCCCCAGCACAAGCGTATGAAATGAACATGGAACATACAGAACCTCAGAAAAACTTACGAAACATATATCGAATATTATTCAGACAGATTTTATTTTTCGTAGATTATGACACAATTCTTTTTCTTTAATAAAATCTTAATAAAATTATTTTTAGATATGTAACGTATGTCTTTATAAAAATCGAATGCTGAAAGATAGTGATTGATTACTCAATTTCTAAATAAATAATATCTATATTTAATCACTAATAATCACTAAATAATATTGCTTTTAATATTCAAAATAAATAATTTCTAATATTATATTGGCCAGTAATTACATTTTTGTAACAGTGATGTAACATGTAATCAATGATAAGTGCAAAATGATATTTTTACTATTGGATGAACAAGGAAGAAATTAAATGAATAAAGTTTAACAGTTTATTTTAATTTATTTTATTGCATTATGCATTGCCATTGACTTACTGTCACAATATTTATATTTAATAATTCTTTTTTTATTAGATATCCTTAAAATCCTTTTCCTTAAAATCCTAGATATCCTTAATCCTCTATAAACTGCAAATTTGTTTGTTATTTTTGTATTTAAATTAAGACATTGCAAGACGTGACTATTACTTAAAATATTAAGAAACTTAAAAATTTCTTATTATTGCAAATAAATTTTTGGTATTTTCTGAATATATATTCCAGTTTTTTAAATGTTTGATTATTAACAAAAAATAAAATGTTATCTTTGTAACTTCTTAATTGTACTAATTTTGCATGTCATAAAAAATTTCAATTTATAGAATCTACTATTAATACATTGCTCACAAAGTTGTGTATTTTTTTTAATACTCATTATGTAACTAGCAATACTATGGGTGCGTTCCTTTATTCTCCGAGTACTGTCAGTATTACGAATAGCGTTTCGATATAGAGTAGTGCACTCCGAAAGTACTGCCTTGAATTTTATGACGTCATTGATTTGACGTACTTCCTGTTGCAGCTATTGCACCAGCGAAGTAAAGCAATTAGAGCACAAAGATGGCTGCTTCCATAGAGACTGAAATAATCTTGATTGATGCTGAAAAAAAATAAAGCGTATAACATGATATAATAATATTGTAAGAATTAGACGACGGTAAGTGGTCATGAAAGAGATTCGAAATATAAACAGCTAACAGAGAGGAGCCGTCGTGGTCGTGCAGACTAAGTGTCAGATTAGTAAACGAGGGATCCCAAGTTTAAATCCAGTCGGTCTCCGTTTATTTTTCCGAATCTAATAAATATCTTTCATCTCAGAAGTGGGATTCAGCCCATGTTACCTGACAGAGAAAATTCAGTCGATTTTGTGTGTGTCGTTTGTATGTTGTTCAAAATGAATCAATTCGGGAAGTTAAAATACTCCAATGTCGTTGTCGATCGTTCAAAAGTGGACGAAAAAAGTCGGGGAGTAAAAGTACTCCAATGTCGTGTCGATCGTTCAAAAAAAAAAAAAAAAGTGGACGAAAAAATCGGAGAGTAAAAGTATTCCAATGTCGTGTCGATCGTTCAAAAAAATGAACGAATTCGGGAGCAGAAGCTCCAAGGTTCGGATAAAATTCCGGTAGATGAAGACTCGGTACATTCGGGACGAATGTAATGCCAGAATGGCTGAGCTGTAAGAATTAGACCGTAAGTGGTCATGAAAGAGATTCGGAAAACAGTTAACAAAGAGGAGCCGTCGTGGTCGTGCAGACTAAATGTCGGATTAGTAAACGAGAGATCTCGAGTTCAAAGTCGGTCTCCGTTTATTTTTCCGAATCTAATAAATATCTTTCAATATAATATAATGAAATTATTATGATATTATATAATATTATGAAATTATTTATTATTTATTTTTTATTATTATTATTATTAATATTAATATTATTAATTTTTTTATTATTTATTATTTATTTTATTATTATTATTAATTATTTTATATATATTATATTTATCTATATTATATTTAATATATATAATAAAATTATATTTTTTTTTAATATTACATATGCCAGCCATTTCAGTTGGAATTTGAAAACATACTGCAACTGCGTTCCATTTTATAATCTTGAAGCAGTTAGAAAGCGCACGAAATTAAAACGGAACGATAGCCGCAGTACACTTCCATTACGTCATAGCATGAGTACTCGGAGTGAATAAAGGAACGCACCCTATATAAAACGCTATTTTCTATATAATTTAATTGTTATACTTTTTGAGATATGTATGACATATTAACATTTGACTGAGTAGGAAATTCCAAGAATGATTGCAATGTTTATGAAGATTTATATTCGGCAATTACATTCAAAAAACCTTGTAGAATATATAATTTCTCCTTATCTTTTTCTTTTTATAATAAAAATAAAAGAAAAAAATGCTGAAAACAGGCTTCGCTAGATGCTGTGATCGATGTCACGTGACATTAATACGTCATTAGAGAAAAAATGGCGGACCAATCAAAACGTTTCAAAATCGAGATATTAAAAAGATATGATGACCAGATTCTTACTAAAGAGTTTCTATTTCTAGCTACACAGAAAAAGAAGCTCATTTATGCTCCTCATTATACTGTAAGAATTAGACGACCGTAAGCGGTCATGAAAGAGATTCGGAATATAAACAGCTAACAGAGAGGAGCCGTCGTGGTCGTGCAGACTAAGTGTCGGATTGGTAGACGAGGGATCCCGAGTTCAAATCCAGTCGGTCTCCGTTAATTTTTTCCGAATCTAATAGATATCTTTCAATCTCAGAAGTGGGATTCAGCCTATGTTACCTCAGAGAAGATTCAGCCTATGTTACCTGACAAGTCGATCGTTCAGGAGTGAACGGAAAAAGTCGGGGGTAGTACTCCAAAGTCGTGTCGGTCGTTCAAGAGAAATGAACGGGAAAAAAAGTCGCGGAGTAGTACTCCAAAGGAGTCGTGTCGGTCGTTCAAGAAAGTGATCGAAAGTCGGGAGCAGAAGCTCCAAGTTTCGGATAAAAGTCCGATAGAGGAAGACTCGGTACATTCGGGACGAATGTAATACCAGAATGGCCGAACTGTAAGAATTAGACGACCGTAAGCGGTCATGAAAGAGATTCGGAATATAAACAGCTAACAGAGAGGAGCCGTCGTGGTCGTGCAGACTAAGTGTCGGATTGGTAGACGAGGGATCCCGAGTTCAAATCCAGTCGGTCTCCGTTAATTTTTTCCGAATCTAATAGATATCTTTCAATACATACATACGAAATATTTAAAGCTGTAATTTCATGCAGCGAAGCTAACTTTTACCCCACTCTACGTCAATGAAAAGTAGTGTTGAAACGCTATTGCTTATCACCTCCTTCTTTTTCATAGAGCGAAGAAAAGTTTTAAGCGTTTTATCCCCTCAATGCAAAGCAGCATAAGACTGGCTGTGCTCCGATATCCATTGAATTATAATTGTCAATACATCGAATAATAGAGCAATATAGATGGAGCAATATAGTATAGTGGTACAGTTGCAATAGAGATTAGGAGACGACACATAATCGCTGCACTGGCTACGATGATACATTTATTATTACATTACATTACATTTATTTTTACATTTATTATTATTTTTATTTATTTATTATTTATTTTGTTATTTATACATTTATTTATTACTTATTTATTTATTTTGTACATATTTCTGACGCTGCCAAAGATGTTCCTTCTATAATTTTAAAATTCTATAATAAATATCTGTATATTTTTTTTTATAATTTCTCTTTCACTTCACCGGCAACATTTTTTTAATGTTACTTCGCTATAAGTTCGACTTGGGGTGCGTTCCACTTAACGTCCGCAGCGTTCGCAACCCCGTTTCACATAACGATCGAGATCATGTGATCGCAATCAGAACGTCATAGATGACGTCATGAATCGCGACCTCATCGAGCCCACGACGCTCACGATTCGTAGATGGGTCGGCGCAGTTGTTTAAGATTTCACCCACAGCGCCCGCAAGGTAGTGGAACGGTAAATATACGATCGAACTTTTCAGCATGCCTTCACTAGTTCGCTGTATCCATCGAAAATCGATAGAGAGGGTAAAAGCTAGCTTTGCTTCGCTGCATGAAAAAGCAACTTAAGTGTCACTTCCGTTCGAGCGAGGCGGTAAATTTCGGGAGTGATCACGTTTTCCTTCATGGGAGTGGATTCCATTCCTTTAAGAAATTTGAAACAATTATACCATTTTGCACGATTTTGTTGCACGGTTTTAATTGTAATGTATATGATGTCTTTGTTTCGCAGTGATTGTCACGGACGTACATGTGGAGGAAACAATCAACAGCTTCTGTTAGTAGCATATGTAGGTTAAGACATATGTTTACGAAAGGGACAGTATCTCTTGAATACGTGAATAAAGTTGCTCGTCGATCGCGTTGAATTTCGATCGAAAAAGGCAGGAAGAATTGATAATTGAGATTGCAATAAGTTAATAATATTAAACATGGTGAAAGAACAGTTCAGGGAGACGAATGTCGCCAGCAAAGTGTACGTAAACTCGTTTGTAAAGTCTTGCAGACTTGCTTGTAGAGTTTTTTCAAGCATAGCAAATAATTTATATGCGATACTTTTTGTGACTTTTGATGATGCAAGACGTAACTCGTCGACGTGATATCGAATTGATATTCTTTTTATATAGCTCTCACATTTCTTTCGGTGTGGACAGCATGCATGACATGCATATGCAGGCTAGTGTAGAGGTGATCTCCAAAAACTTATATAACGAGGATGCGAAACATACTCCAGCTGTGCATGGAGCACTTGACAGACGCATGGTATTTAAAAATGATATTAATATTTTTTTAACTTCAATACTTTTTGAATTGTTAAAACTAATATTTTTATCTATAGGGAGTGAGCTCTATGGGAAATGAATGTGAAACGTGCAATAAAAAGTTGAATGAGTGTGTGGGACACTTTGGATATCTGGATCTACAACTTCCAGTTTTTCACATTGGCTATTTTAGATCAATTATTCAGATTTTACAGACTATTTGCAAAGTAATATATAACTTTATTGAAATTTAATAATTTTGGTAATTGTATTTTGTACTAACATATTAATTTCTATAGAGATGCGCTCACGTCTTGTTAACACTAGATGAAAGAAGATTTTATTCACGCAAACTACAGAATCCGAATTTAGAATATCTGGCATGTAAAACATTACGTAAACAAATCTGGGAAAAAGCAAAGAAAAAAACAGAATGTCCAAATTGCAAAGCAAACAATGGTCCTGTGAAAAAGGGTGGTTTTCTCAAAATTGTACATGAGCAGTACAAGAATTTAAAGGAAACTGATCCTTTTATCCAAGAGAAATTGGCTGAATTGAGTCCAGCGACAAAACGTGACAAAGAATATAAGAATATAGTAGAACAAAACTACAGATGTGTATTTGATCAATATTTATATCCAAATGTGGTATGGATTTAAAAAGAGAACATTTTATGGAATATGTTCTTGCATGCTTAATTTTATAGGAATATTTTTTTTAAGGTTCAAGAACTCTTTAATAGAATCCCAACAGGCGATATGTACCTCTTACTAATGAATCCTGAATGTTCAACACCAGTAGATTTGATATTAACAAGAATACCTGTTCCACCAATTTGTATTAGACCTAGCGTTTTATCTGACCTAAAGGCTGGTACAAATGAAGATTATCTGACAACGAAATTGTCAGAATTAGCACTTATCAATGACGTTATTCGTAGGCAAAAAGGTGTTACTATACAAACGTACATGGAACATTGGGATTTTCTACAATTGCATTGTGGTCTTTACATTAATAGTGAAATGTCTGGAATACCCTTACACATGCAAGTAAGTTGTTTAATAAACATCTCATTTTTCTAATTTATCTTTTTTTCTCAAATAATACACATTGATACTTCCAGCCTAAAAAATTTGGTAGAGGTATAGTACAAAGATTAAAGGGAAAACAAGGTCGTTTCCGAGGTAATTTATCTGGTAAACGTGTTGACTTTACTTCTCGTACAGTAATTTCGCCTGATCCAAATCTCAGGATAGATCAAGTGAGTATAAATGACAAACTTAAACTGCCTGCAATATATGAAATTGGATTTTTATATAGGTTGGTGTACCCATGTATGTTGCGATGACTTTAACATATCCTGAAAGAGTCACTCCTTCAAATATAGAACTAATGCGAAAATTGGTTAGAAATGGTCCGGATATACATCCTGGAGCAAACTTTATACAATATAAGAACTCCCAAGACAGGCGATATCTCAGATATGGCGATCGAAAGAAAGTTGCTCAAGAGCTGCAGGTAGCATTAATATGATTTTAAGATCTTTAAGTTAGCATCGCTTTTCATAAAAAATCGAAAAAACATTTATGCAAATCAAAAGCTTTTATATACCTTAGTTCTGATTTTTGTGCTTGAGTAATTTAGCAGAAAATGGCAATTGAAAGATCGTTTAATATAAATTAGTATTTTATCAAAATTACATGAAAAACTAGAAAATTAATCAAGATCAAAATTATGTGCTTTAAAAAATATTTAACAGAATTTGTCTATATTTTTTAAACTATTAAAGACAGATCAATTCTGTTAAATGTTTTTGAAAGCACAAAAGCTTATAATTCTGATCTACTAACTTTTTGTTTTTCGAATAATTTTGATAAGAGGGATACTATCTTACTTTAAGCCAGTATCCCCATTTTCAATTACTATTTTCTACTAAATCGTTCAAGTACAAAAATCAAGATTATAATTCATAATTAGTATATAAAAGCCACCTAATACCTTTATATCTAGGTATTTTTTTCAGTTTTTTTTTGTGGGCGGAGAGAAGTTGCTAATTTAAATAATAATAGAGATTTAATTTTAAAATATATATATTAGCAGTTTAATATATTTCATTATATTGTTCTTTGTAGTATGGTGACATTGTTGAGAGACATCTCAAAGATGATGATTTAGTGCTGTTTAATCGACAACCGTCGTTGCATAAATTAAGCATTATGACACACAGAACTAAGGTATTGGAACATAGAACATTTAGATTCAACGAGTGCGTCTGTACACCATATAATTCTGATTTTGACGGTGATGAAATGAACCTGCACGTACCACAAACTGAGGAGGCTAGAGCTGAAGCGTTGGTTTTACTAGCAGTAAATTATAACACTTATTAATTAATATATATTCTTATAGAATTATTAAACAAATAAGAAAGATTTAAAGGCTTTTCAGATAAAATCAATTAAATAATGCCAGTAAGAATCAACATTGGATATCTCTATGTAAAATGCATATATTTAAAAAACAAATTCATAAACATTTTGATTCTTGGTTTGAATTTTCTTGGGTACAAAGTAATAATAAATGCCAATAAAATGAATATAGATAAATCAGAACTAAATAAAAATCGGATGTCTGTAATTTAAATAGAAAGGTAAAACATTGAATTGAGTGTGCTTAAAGATGAAACATGAAAATTGTCAAAAATATATAAATTATGTTCTAAAGTCATAATGTAAAGTAAAAAAAAAAAAACAATTTAAAACATGGGCTATTTATGTAAAGTATGAATTCTAATAAATCAAAGTGATAAAACTTGTAATTACTAATCAGATGTAAATTTGTGATAAACCTTCAAGACTAAGACTAAGAATCTTGTGAGAACAATAACTAGTATCAAGTGAATATAAACAACATATCAACATAGTAATAAATTTTGTTTTTTAAATTATTTTATACATACATACATACCTAGTGTTGACTTTTATTGGTTCTTATTTTAACTACTAGTATTATTGAAAATTGCATACGAGTATACTAAGACATATTATTTTACATTTATAGAACAAATCTAATTTGGTTACACCTCGCAATGGTGACTTGTTGATAGCAGCAACGCAAGATTTCATTACGGGCGCTTATCTCTTGACTCAGAAGGACACATTTCTTCAAATAGAACAGGTTAAATTAGCTCTTTGTCTCTTAGCAGGTCCAGACGCTTCTATAATTGTAACTCTTCCTCTACCTGCAATCCTAAAACCAACAAGATTGTGGACAGGCAAACAAATATTTAGTTTGATTATGCGACCGAATGCAGACTGTCCTGTCAAAGCAAATCTGAAGGCAAAGGGCAAGGCATACACCACCGGAGAAGAATTATGTATTAATGATTCCTGTAAGTTGTAAATTATATCCTTATTGTTTTTATATATTTTATATATTTTTGTTTAATGAACAAATTAAATCCACAGATGTTATTATTCGCAACTCCGAGCTTCTAGCGGGAACAATGGATAAGTCTGTATTGGGCTCGGGATCAAAACAAAATATATTTTATGTTTTGTTGCGTGACTGGGGAGAGGATGTTGCGGCCACAGCTATGTGGCGTTTAACCAGACTAACGAATCATTATAATTTTGATAGAGGAATTTCTCTCGGTATCGGTGATCTCATACCTAGTCAGGGTCTTCTTCGAGCCAAAGAAAAAGTGTTAAACACTCAGTACGAATAATTACAAGTCTAAATTCGACAGGCTGCTCTTGAATAAATAACTAATCCGATTTGCATTTATTTAGTTATTCCACATGTAACGAGTACATACAACTAATGGAGAAAGGTCGCCTTGTTTGTCAACCTGGATGTTCAGAAGAAGAAACATTGGAAACAAAGATATTGAATGAATTATCAGTGATTCGTGACAACGTTGGTAAAGCGTGTTTGAAAGAACTACATCCTAGTAATACTCCTTTAATTATGGCGCTTTGTGGGAGTAAGGGTAGTTTTATCAACATCTCTCAAATGATTGGTACGTTTAAATAATTATTTTATAAATATATTACTACGTTTAATCGTTTTAATATTATTTAATATAATTCCTTTCTTTAGCCTGCGTAGGTCAACAGGCTATTAATGGTCGCAGAGTACCGAACGGATTCGAAAATCGTGCATTACCTCATGTTCCAGCGCGTTTACGGACTCCGGATGCAAAAGGTTTTGTAGAAAATTCATTTTACTCCGGGCTCGTATCTAAAGAATTCTATTTTCATGCAATGGGTGGTAGAGAAGGTCTTACGGATACTGCTGTGAAAACTGCAGAAACTGGTTACATGCAGAGACGATTAATCAAAAGTTTAGAGGATCTATGTATCCATTACGATATGACAGTACGCAATGCGATGTGTAATATTATTCAGATTCCATATGGCGGAGATGGATTAGATCCTACGTATATGGAAGGTATGTAAATGTATTATGAATTTCATATAAAACAGAGTTGGATAGGTTAATATTATTTTTTAACTAAATTAAGTTAAAGTTAATGGCTTATAAAATTAATTTAGTTATGTTATGTTAAAAGTTACAAATTAATTTAGTTAAAAGTGAACAAAAAACTCAGTTAAAAATTGTATAAACTCAGTTAAAATTAAATTAAGTTAAAAATTAATTTTAGCATTATTTCTATTAAATTAGAATGTCATAATTTTTTAAATTTAAAATATTCTAAATAAAACAATACAATTGCAATATGGATCATCAAATAAATTTAACATTTTATTTGTAAATTAAATTTATATGAAATAACAAAGAAATAATGTTTTTTTTATTTGGCAATACATTTTCTCTTTTACAATTTTTTCTTCTATATAAGTGAATTTTTAACTTAGGAAAAAAATTAATAAGTTAAAATTTATGTGTTTTAAAAATAAATAGTTATAAAAAGTTATAAATTAATTAATAATTTAAAATTGACTAAAAGTTAGTTAAAATTAAGTTTTTAATTTTTTAATTTTATTAATCGCCTTTTAACTTTTTAACTACTAGTTACTATTTAGTTACTACTCAACCCTGATGTAAGGCGAGTGATACATATTTTTCTATCCATAGGTAAAGATTGTCCTGTAGATTATAAAAGAGTGTATGATCACGTAAGAGCGAAAATGCCTTACAGAACAGAAGAACCGTTAGACGCTGCTAGTGTAATTAATGCCACGAACGAAATGCTCTCCTCCGAGGAGTACGATTGTCTGAGTAACGAATTTAAACAGGAACTGACGTAAGATAATATACGATATACAATATAAATGTGTTATACAAATCGTTTGAACTGCGTTCAGTACCATTTTAATGAATTGAATGTCATGTTTCTCGTAGCACATTTCTAAAATCTATTGCATGGAAAATAGCACGTTATCGGCAGAACATCAAATCGAATTCGTCGGTAGTCTCAGAATTGGAACGTCTCACTGTGTCACAATTAGTTGAATTCATTCATACGTGCAAGGAAAAATATATGGGAGCCAAGATAGAACCAGGCACGGCTGTAGGCGCACTCGCCGCGCAAAGTATCGGCGAACCAGGGACTCAAATGACACTCAAGACGTTTCACTTCGCCGGTGTAGCCGCTATGAATATCACACAGGGTGTGCCACGTATCAAAGAAATTATTAACGCAAGTCCGAAAATCAGTACTCCCATTATAACAGCAGCATTGGTAAATATATCGCACACATACATGTTCTATGTGGAATACAAACTTAATTAATTTTTTATATTTTGCAGGTCAATGACACAGATTCTGAGTTTGCCGAGCGAGTGAAGGCAAGAATCGAGAAAACGACTCTAGGAGATGTGGCTGAATATATCGAGGAAATATATATGCGTGATGATCACTTCCTTGTAATAAAATTAGATATCGATAGAATTAAATTGTTAAAATTGGAAATTGATGTTAATTCTGTATCCTATACGTAAGTAAAGCAAGAAAAGAAAATTCACGATTTCTTTTATCTAATGTCATAATTCGCAATATAGCTGAGAAAACAAAAATTTTAATAGTTTTGATATACTTTAAAATTCTTTTTTAATACCTTCAAGCAATACTAACAAATGTGATTTATAATTCTATAGTCTCTGTACTTCAAAATTGAAATTAACATCAAAGAATCTAGAGATAGTAGGCGATTCAATAATTATTATTCGACCAAACCGACAGAAGGATAATTCGAATTTTCCATTTCGTCAATTGACGGAAGCTCTTCCAAATATCATAGTGAAGGTAAAACCATATAATACACTATATAATTTTTATAAAATGTAAATTTTTATAATATGAAAAATATCTGATAGGTGTGTTTGTATTTTGTAGGGCTTGTCATCAATCAACAGAGTGATTGTACATAATGAAAATCTTGGTGGTAAAACGAAATTTACGTTATTTGTTGAAGGAGATAATTTTAGAGAAGTTATGGCAACACCTGGCATCCTTGGCGAGAAAACAAAATCGAATAATACGATAGAGGTAAATTGAAAAAATATATGAATATGGATAAAATACTTATTTATGATTCATTTTAGGTTTTTAAAACACTCGGGATAGAAGCAGCGAGAACAACCATCATGTCAGAAATTAAATCGGTAATGGAAAATCATGGAATCAATATTGATCGTCGACATTTAATGCTCTTGGCAGATTTGATGACTAGTAGAGGAGAAGTTCTTGGTATAACAAGACAAGGTTTAGCAAAGATGAAAGAATCTGTCTTAAATTTAGCATCGGTGAGATTTTCCATTCTTCATTATTTTGTTAATTTTTTTAAATATAATATGGAATTATTTTTTTTTTAACTTTTAAATTTCTTTAAAAAGAATTGGAAGTGCTTCTCACAAACCAATTTGTTATTTATTATTTACCAATTTGTTATAGTTTGAAAAAACGGCGGATCATCTATTTGATGCGGCTTATTATGGACAAAAAGATATTATATGCGGCGTATCAGAATCAATCATAATGGGTATTCCAGTTCCATTAGGCACAGGAATTTTCAAGCTGCTTCATAAATATCCTTTTTATATTACATTTACGTATGAAAAGTTAAATATTATATTTTTTAGGAGAAAGAAATGACATAACTGCATATTTAATATCATATTATTTTCCTTAATAATGAAATACGGCAGATAAAGATGAACCATCTAAAAGGGAACTTCTTTTTGACAATCCACAATACCATAAGCCACTTCGTTCCGGAAGACGACTTCAACGAGTACGACCGCGTCTAACACTACAAACATCGCCTTAAGAAAATATTTTTTATGTTTAATGACTATGACACATTTGCTGTGTATACTATCTATTTGTAGTTTTAGGCTTAGCATTGACATGTCTCGATAGTCACAATATTGTCTTTTTCACTTTGTAATTCTCTTTATAATGAATAGTGATCAATCTTAGTCTGAATCGGTTTTTGATATGTATATATGTGTATTTAAAATATGTATAAATTTTAATATGTATTACATATATACTATTATATATTTTTTTTATAATTATAAAATATTAAAAACGCTAGAGTATTTCGTAATAATAGTAATAATATAAGTTTTTTAATTCATCGATTAATTAATCGCATAATGTGCAAATGCTATTTTTATAGAGCAAAGTTGAATTTGCGCATAATGCGATTTATTAATCGATGAATTAAAAAACTCGCCTATATTTCTAAATAAGATTGTTACATGTCAAAAACTTCTAATGATCTTGTTCTTTGATCTATGATATAATGTTCCTGATATCTATCGTTGTACGCTATGAAGAAATAACTATGAAGTGATAGGAGAAATGATAGATACGAATACTGATATATATCGGTATCCAAACAAAACTACATTCTGGATAGTACCGTTTGTATATTTTTTCATTATACAATCATGATATTGTTAATTCTTACGATCATATAATTATATACTTTTATAAAATAACTTCTTTTTTTCTCTCTTTGTTAATATTTGATACGCATGTCAATAGAAATTTTGTTGCTAAGAAACAGGATTGTTTGACCTAAATTCGTTTCCTACACCTACCTATACTTCTGCATAATATAATTTCTTACTATACTCGAATAGAATGTTTAACGTGTAATTTGTGTGAATTTGATATTAACAAAAATCCGAACATCGGGATGGTAAGTGAAAAAGAATTCTGGACAGAAGTTCGGAAAGATATACCGCGATATAAAAAGAGGAAGCCGCGAGTAGTTCCTGCATTCACTATTCAAGCTTTGCAGGTAACACGCATTAATAGAACGACAATGTTATGATAAATGATAATGGAATGATATAGTCCTTGTCTTGATAGGAAAACACAGTCGTTGCAAAACCTCCACAATGTAGATTGTATCAACCTCGTCCACCGAAACCTTCGACTTTTAGAAAGTTTTATAAACGCGGTGTATTCCCCATTTCTTTGGAGAACGATGGGTACAATCAGAAAATTAATTGGAAAGTGAATATAGAGGACTTGGATTTCCATCATTATTTGCCAATGTTCTTCGATGGATTAACGGAAACAGAACAACCATATAAATTTCTGGTAGAAGAAGGAATATCGGACATGCTAGAACATGGTGGCTCAAAGATATTGCCCGTTGTTCCTCAATTGATTATTCCTATCAAAAGTAAGTCTTACAATTTACTATAAGAAAAAACATTCATGTTAATCTAAAGACTTTGTTAGATGCGTTGAATACAAGAATGCCTGAGATAATCTGTACTACTATGAAAGCACTTCAACGTTTAGTGCGATCAGCCGATTGCGTTGGTGAAGCTCTAGTCCCGTATTTCAGGCAAATCTTGCCTATTCCAAATTTACTCAAAGACAAAAACGGTAAGTATTTATCTTTGAAGCAATTAAAATGCAATGCAAATAAAATATATGCAATTAAAATAAAATTAAAATCTTTTGGACTTTAGTAAATCTTGGAGAAGGTATCGATTATTCTCAGCAAAGAGGTGAGAACACAGCGGATATTATACAAGAAACTCTCGAAATTTTGGAAAGATATGGCGGTGAGGATGCTTTCATAAATATTAAATACATGGTTCCCACCTACGAATCCTGTATGATGAATTAATAGACAGGAAATGACATTGACTCTTTTAATAAATTTATTCATTATTCAATAAAATTACCACAAAGATGCATGCAAAGTTTAATTTAATTAAACACGTTATATGAAATATATAAAAGCATAATATAATGGAAAAAGATATATCTTATAAAAATATAAACCATGTTTAATCGCTTTAAGATAATTACATATAAATACTTTATGTATTTATCTTAGTTTTTCATAAAAAAATAATAAATCTTTGAAATAAAATTGTTTGTTGCATAATGAAGCATGCACTTTGTCTCGGCATAAAAAAGTATATTAAAAATAGTAGTAATATATTTTTTGGCGATATAATTAACTCGAAAAATATATTTACACCTTTCCTGCATCTTCTTTCAATGTTACAGTACGATTAAAGACAAGCTAAAATAAAAAGGAATGTTAATACAATGTATACATTTGTTGATATTTTTATCATTTACCTTGCCAGGTTTGGTGTCAAGATCAACAGAGAAAAAGCCTATACGTTCAAATTGAAATTTATCGTTTACTTCCGCTGTTTTAGCTAGACTACCATCAATATAAGCAACGATCTCCTTTTTACTGGATGGATTAATATCGCTCAAAAATCCATTCGGTACTTCGTTTGTGTCTTCTGGATTTTTATGTTTGAATCTGAGAAATTGAAAACTTTAATTACTCCACACAAATGTAAAATTCTCTTAATTGATTATTAGGAAAGTATTACTCACAAACGCTCATATAGCCTGACAGATGCTAATGCTGGGTTGGATACCCAGTGTATAAATGCTTTTGGTTTATTTTTTTTTGAAACAGGATCTTGTCTAACAACGATGTTCGTAATGTTACCACTGGCATCTTTTTCGATATTCTCAAATGTTATTACAACGCCTGCATGTTTCAAACCTACAGGTTGTTTTGGTGTCAAACGTCTAAAATCTTTTTCTTCAATCTACAAATATCGATATACAAGTAAAACTACTGAATACAAAAGATCTTGAGTGAAAAAGGCAAAAATGTATATTCCGTACTTCTTTGAAGTCCATAGCTTCAATATATACAATTTCATCAAATGTAATTTCATGATGTTTCTTTTCGGGCTCATTAGGAAAATCTGAGACGTTAAGCTTTATGGCTTTCTCGTAAGAGAAATTTCTAATAGTTAATTTAATAGGTTCTAGAACCACCATATGTCGAGGAGCAGTGAAATTTAGAATATCCCTAACAGCTGCTTCTAAAGCTGCCGGATCAACAGTCGCTTGTGCACCAGTTACACCCATTTGAGCACAAAAATTGTTTATAGCTTCTGGCGGAAATCCACGTCTACGTAGCGCCGTTAATGTAAATAATCTGTAATAATACATTAGTAAAACATCATTAATAAAACATAAAGATAATATTATCTGTTATGTATACCTAGGATCATCCCAATCGGACACTATTCCTTCTTGTATTAATTTAGCAATTTTCCTTTTGGAAACTACTGTATAATTGACGTTCAATCGGCCATATTCCCATTGTACAGGACAATAAATGTTCAAGGAGTTGCAAAGCCAATAATAGGATGATCTTCGTGATTGAAATTCTTTTGTGCAGAGGGAATGAGTGATATTTTCGATACTATCACACAAACAATGGGTATAATCATAAGTAGGATAGATGCACCATTTGTCACTGGTTCGGTGATGTGGCGAGTATTTTATCCTGTATGCAACAGGATCTTGCTTGCCTTCTTCTAAAGTCACTTTCAAGCGTAAAGTCGCTTCACCTTCCTCTAATAAACCATCTTTCATATCCTATTTTTCAAATAGTAAAATAAATAAATTTAAAATAACTGGAAGACAGCGAGAATGTGTTTTGAATAAAAATTTGTTCACATTACATTAAACAATTGCAAGCTTTCCTCAATTGGCCTGTCGCGCCAAGGACTCAGAGGAGGATTAAAACCTTTCATTTCCTCACTAGATTGATGACAAACATAGGCTAAATCTTTTTTTATAAGTTCTATGGCCCAGTCATATAACTGTTGGAAATAATCTGACGAGTGTGTAATAGCAGCTGGTTTGTAACCGAGCCATTCCACCATTTCTTGTATACCAACAAAGAATTTTTCCTCTTCCTTTTCTGGGTTTGTATCATCATATCGCAAATAGCATATGCCATCGTAAGCAGTAGCATATCTGCAAAAGTAAGTCCTTTTAATGATACATTCAGCTTTCAAAATCAAGGAAATGCATACCCAAAGTTGATGTTGATAGCCTTTGCATGTCCAATATGCAAAATCCCATTGGGTTCCGGTGGGAATCTTGTTATCACTTTGCCTCCAGTAGCTTCCAAATGTTTTTGTAGTAAATGATGTGTATATGGTGTCACAATATAGCCATCGGTTTTATAATTTTCCCCAGGTTTGTGAAAATTAACTTTAGTCTTCATGAGTTCACTTATGGTTTGCACTCCTACTTTTTCATTATTTGACATTTCTTTTTGTTCTAAAAATTTAGCAACGTTTCATTGAACACAAATATATATATATATATATATATATATATATATATATATATATAAAATATATATGTATTATATATATATTATTTATATATAAAATATATATATTATATACATATATATATATATATAAATATATAAAATATTTTCTATAAATAATATAACTCACCATCTTTTGTAATTTCAGTCTTCTTTGTTTTCATCTGTTTGTCTTTTAATTGCTTTGCTTGTTTAGGCACTGAGGCAAGATCAGATTCAACTTTTGGACCCAGTAAATCAAGAAGTTGAATATCAAATTCATTCTTTATTGCTTTACCATCTGCCCATTTTAAAACATTGCGTACTTGTTGCATTAACGGACCAGAATTAAAGCGATACCTATTTGTGTGATATAATATAAATTGTAGTTATTATAAAATAACATTTTTTTCCATATTTAAATTATTAGTTTTGAAAAACAAATCTTAAAAATTAAAACAATTTTATTTACCTCTTCTCTAATATCTCATCTTTATGTGCCTTTATTATCTTCTCTACTTCCTCTTCTATCTGTTCAGGTGAAATTATTATCCCTATACCACAGGATTCTTCAAATTTTGTTATATCCAAATCATCATTCACATTGGCCAACAGATAAATCAATGCAACATCTAACCTCTGTATATTATCTAACTTCTTTTCAACTATGTAATTAGTAATAAATGATATTTTGTCTGCAATCTGATTTTTAATTTTGGAAGCCAAATGATATAGCAAGACACCAGTATCTTGAGTAATAGAGCCATGTTTAACTGCCTACAAAAATTAAATTAAAAATTTTAAATATACATAAATAAATAAATAAATCTTACTAATGTACATCTTGACAAACTTAAAGAAATAATTATATAAATGTGTTGAATGTATGATGCAATTGCAAAACAAAGCAACAATTTTAAGATGATGTAACATTGGAATATATATATATATATATTCCAATTATATATCTTATTATACTGTAATTTATTAGTTTTGAGAACAAAATTCGGCACCTAACAATCTTTATGAATTTTTAAAGAAATCATCGATTTCACCAGTTAGTCTACACCAACCTCGTTTATTGCCAGTTTGAGATTCTTCGTAACGTTCGCATTTTTTAAGGTTTCCCTGGCCTTCTGCTCACTCAAACCGATTGACTGGAACAGCTTCACATCATCCTCGTTTCCCGCCGGCATTTTATTTGAGAAAATGTAATTGGCACACCACAAAGAAAAGCACGTGTATCCGTGAGTTGACCATATGGCTGAATGGATGCAACGCAATCCACACCGCCGGTTTGGATCGTGACTGAGGCCGGCAGAAAAGCGTGCTTTTATATTCGCGTCATCATCATAACATGGGTGCTTTCCAACAACATACACAGGCGACACTGTAGCTGTGTTTCGTTCTGAAATAGAATTTTTTGTGCTGTCAGTTACTGAAAATTATTATCCATTCTGCGTAAATTAACCCTAGGGGATTGCTGACTTCCGGTTGTTTTTACTTTATCCCAAGAGGTGAGGTACATACAGTAAAAGTAGTAAGAGGTGAGGTACATACAGTAAAAGTAGTAAGTCGGTTTCGGATCTTCGCAAGGTATGGATGTATTTTTGATTTTGTATTAAAAAATAAATCAAATTTGTTAAGAATTATGGATGATGCACATCGATTAATACCATACGAAATTATAGATGATACTAATAATAAATACACGGTGCTTCTATCTTCAGAAGAATTTCTAAAGGCCAGAAATGGTAATATATGAATTACATCAGCTAGGATAAAGAATTGTTTTAAGAATTCTTCAAGAACTTCTAATTAATATTATTAAATAGTGTATTCTCAAAGAATAATCAAATTCTTACTCTACTCTTGTTACATAATAAGCTTTTTGAAATTCTTTACGATTTTTTTTTGTTATTTTGTGCTTATTGGATATAAACCTAACCTAACCTCAAATGTGTGTATTTTATATATATATATTTAATCATAAACTTAAATATTGATAAATTTAATATTTCGACAGAACCAGAAGTCGCACGTAGAATTTTGGAAAATGCAAAAATTGCCGGCATATCTTCCAATATACATCAAAAGAAAACAAAAGTTTCGAAACGATTTTGGAAGAATGCGAGAGTCTTGATGGCGGTATGAAGTATATTTTTTAATTATTATATGTATTTTTTTGTAATATTCCATATAAAAATTCTGCTTTTAAGTTCATGGGCTAAGAACAGTACTCAAATGTTTATACAATATGGATTATGAACCAGCAATTGTAAGTGGCAAACTGAAGCAAAAGAATATTTTTGAAAAAATATCTCAATGACTTGCTGAAAATAGCTATATGTTTTCTGCAAAACAATGTGCATCAAAATTAATAGCCTTAAAACGGATATACAAGAAGATTAAGGATCATAATAATACATCTGGTAATGATAGACAAACATGGCAATACTATGATGTAAGCATTATCACATTTATTCCATATACATAGTGTTGTAGCCAGATCTACAATTAATAATAAAAGTAGTCCGCATGGCAACAAAATTAGTCCGCATGAAATTCGGAAAAAGTCTTTCGAAAGACGACACAAATGCGTGATCGCCAAAATTGCGATCAGTCTTTCGAAAGACCGCAGAAATGCATCGCGCGAGAATATTGCGAAAAGTCTATCAGCAAATTCCTCAATTTGCTGATCGAACCAGGCGTGATATTGAACAATCAATATCACGCGATCAATTGATGCAACCGATCAGAATGCTGATCGGGCATCGACCGGGCAGTCTATATAATCAATCATACAAGACAGAGTGGAAAGAGTCAAATACTACGTATCGTCCGGAATCGGACTTATAATAATCGCACGAGATATTACCGAATCTCGTAGCGAAGTTCCCACGAGCCGCATCTACTATCAGCATCTCAGGTGACAAATTCGGTCGTCGGCTGCCACAATAACGCGATACGCACCGAGTCACCCGACGACGTTTAACTGTGTGTAAAATATAATTAATATTAATATATCAAGCATCTGTGCACTTGTGAGAATAAATCAATTAAAATAAAGAAAGTGTATATAAATGAATTCAAGAAGATCCCTACATTCTTTTGATCCTGCTCGGAGTCCCAACTCCTTAGGCTTAACGAACCCGACTATCCCTAATATTAACGTTGTAGACCATCCAGGGTACAACATTTTGGTGGCAGCGGTGGGATTGTCAAAACCATCCCTAAGAACAACAACTTGAGAGAATCATCGTTAATCAAGCCAGCAGAATCAAACGAGTAAGCCCCGACGCATTGTATTACGAGCAGAAGAAAAAATTTTTTCTTGAAAAAAAAAACAAGATAAGACCTGCAGTAATAGATTACAAGCAGGCAGAAGAATCAAATTCCCGATAAGCCGAAAATACAAGACCTGTAGAAAACAGGCGGACGGAAAAGGCCCCGTCAAAAAATAAGCCGCCCACGAAATTGTGTCAAGTGTATAGTGCAACATTAATAGTGCCGACCTACGACAACGAGTGGCAGCAGAGCAACGACCAGAGAGTCCATGAGCACCGAGAGCCAGCCAGCACTGACCGTGTACAACGATACCAGGCAGCAAGGACGCTTCACCGACACGCACTACTACATGCAACCAACTGACACGCCAGCACAAACAGCGATCATGCGAGCGTATTCGATCTGTCTTCTAATGTAAGTCAGAGAAAACCATATTTTGTAAAGCGAATGTCCGCAGCGAAGGATAACTTAGCGAATGCAACTTGGCCAAAATCGCGGCCAACAAACAACCCCGTAAAATTTCCGCACATTATCTCCGCATTAAATACCGCGAGAAACGCGCTAAAAGAAATACGCGATAACGTGCACTATATATTATGATACGATAGTGACGAAGACGTCCACGTAATAATCGAATGCGAATTCCCGTACGCCGAGAAGGATTATAGCTTGCTCGAACCGAACGACACCGACTCTCCCACTGACACATACATACAAGCGCGCAAACACATACATACGAACTTACGAGATGGAAGTATATTTAATTCTTTCAATATATACCAATCGCTAATAAACGAAATGGCTCACTCATCTGTCGAACAACAGAACGAAATCGACAACGAAATTTTGCAACTACGACATTCGGTCGAGAGACATGGACCGCAAGAAAATCGAACGAACCGCCGCGTCACAATCGATGCACCGCCCGATAACAGTCTCCTTTGAGAATTAATGGATGAAATACGCGATCTCCGTGTGCAAGTCAACGGATTAAACCGACAAACACAATTGCCTATGGGCGAACGAGAATATCTCAGGATTTTCTGCCGCACCAGCTAGATCTAACTTACGGAAGTTCGTATCAAGATATACGAAACCAGCCGGGAAATGCACTGATATTCCTCACATTGACGCGCGTAACATGAGTCCCAGAGATCGACGACACGTCACGAGAACGCGTGTATGAATTTTTAAATGCAAGTACGTACGCGATAAAAAATATACATCCCGCAAATGAACATTCTCTATTAGAAGCCACTCTTTGCATTAAATTCAAAGGCAAGGCCATGATGGATTTCCGTACGCGAGATATAATAAACTTCGAACAGTTAAACGAGAACTAGAAAAGGAATATTTAAGCAAACGAAGTACCACACATTTACTCGAATTTAACTCGCTTAAACAAAAACTAAACGAGAATGCACAAGAATGCGGCAGACGAACAGACAATATAGCCATGGAATTATACGAATCCATGGAAGAAGGAAAAAATCACGGTCGAACAGCAACGCGCGATTTTAGAAAGTATAAAAAAGCAGGCGCTCTACAATTACCAGAACGGTTTACATGAAAAAATTAAATTGATTGTACGATCGCAGCGATATCAAACGATACAGGAAGCGATCGCAGAAGCAACCGCAGAAGAAAAAACGCGAGAACCTAGCACTCGAACACAAACTTATCGAAACCGGCCAATAGTTAAAATCTCGCATCCGCCGAGTCCGCGTTGCGAGAAATGCGGAAAAATCGGTCGTTACGGGCGCGATTGTAGGACTAGCCGTTTCTCAAATAGATGTACCCTGCCTAAGCCAGAAGGACAATCACGAATAAATACAATTGAAAAACAGTGTAGCTATTGTAAAAAGATAGGACATTTGCGGCACGAATGTTGGACATTGAACGGAAAATCAGAAAACAGCAAAAATTCCGGAAAAATTTTTTCGAATTCGCGAAGAGAAAATCCCGCAAAGAACTTTAAAAATAAAAAGAGCGAAACCGGCAAAGATAAACCGTCTCGCGCCCCGCGTCAAAGTATCGCGTGGCACACGTCAAGGGGACATCGTTCGTCAACACTGGATTAAATGCGATCATATTACCGATTGCAGAAGCCAAAGATAGAAAAATAAACTTCTTGTTTGATACGGGCGCATCAGCAACAATAATAAAACTAAAATATGTACTAGTTGTGAAACATGTACTACACGTCCTAATCTATGAGGAAAAAACTAAGCTAACAGGCATAACAGGACATGAAATAATAACATTGGGCAAAACACATGTTACGATTCAACTGTCGTGAAAAAAGATATGACACCCCGTATACATAGTGCGAGATAACACGCCAATGAAATACGATGCGACCCTAGGAGCAGAGTTCATTTGAAAATACATAACTGCGTTCAATCCAAAAACAAATTCAGTACAATTTAAAAATACGAAATTCAAACTTTACCCATACAGGCGCGTAACTTTAGGGCCGCGCAGCGAAACAATCGTGCAAGTCACGACTAACCAACACATAATTGGATTGACGAAACTAGAGGAAATGATACCTGGAATTTTTATTGGATGTTGCCTAGTCGAACCGCGAAATTATACATGTCCAATCAGTATAATAAATATTACGGAAGAAGAAAAAATCGTTCAGGTACCGCAAGTAATATTAGAAGAAATAAACATATAAGAAAAAATAACACAGGAATCTGTGAACGCAATGCAGATAAAAAAATAAAGATACAAAATTAATATCTTGAGAAGAGTACATAAACAATTCCTTGCGCACAGAACATTTAAATGAGGAAGAACGAAAATCTGTATTAAAATTATGTCACGAATATAATGACGTGTTCCACCTAAGAGATACATTAACGTGCACAACAAAAATTAAGCATGACATATCAGTACGAACAGATTCATCACCAGTAAACGTACGACTTTATCGTTTACCGGAAAAACATAAAGACGAGGTAAATAAACAAATTCAAGAAATGTTGAAACAAGAAATTATCAGACCGAGCGTCAGCTAATGGAACGCATCACTATTAGTCGTGCCCAAAAAAGACAGACACGTCAGGAAAAACAAAATTACGAATTGTAGTAGATTTCAGAAAATTAAATGATCTCACAATCGGAGATTCATTCCCGTTGCCCAACATAACAGATATACTTGATCAGCTGGGCAACGCGAAATACTTCACAACACTGGATCTTGCATCAGGTTACCATCAGATATGACGGAGCGAGATAAAAATAAAATGGCATTCTCTACACCACACGGTCATTATGAATTTAATAGAATGCCATTTGGTTTAAAAAACGCACCTGCAACTTTCCAACGACTAATGAATTCAATTTTAACGAGTTTGCAAGGAATTAAATGTCTAGTGTATCTTGACGACTACTGTATCTTGTAATATACGGTCCTAGCCTTATAGAACTGTTATGTCCAACCCGAGGTAAATATATTTTTATATATTTTTTTTTTTTTTTAAATGGATGGGGCTTGGAAGGACGCTCCAAATACCCTCTCGCAGGTGGCCGCGCTGAGGCGTCCCTACGAGTCGGACACACTGTGCAGAGCCACGAGTGCGAGTCAACGTCTTGAAAAAGACGCTATGACTTCGACTGCGTGACGTGCGTCCGTCGGTCCGTAATTTAGGCAAGAGAATTTAATCTCTTTTGCCAGGGACAGGACCATGCGCGAATCTTGGGATAACGAGGAATGAAAGAGGGAGCGAATAACTAAACGATAAATAATTTAAATTTTACATATAATTAATAATTTTAAAACGATACAAGGTTAGTTACGTATCAAGATCGTATACAAGATCGTACATTAGCTACAAGATCGTATCATTATATTGTATCATTATATTTTATTTTTACGTTGGAATATATTCATTGACGATATATTTATAAAATAAGAAGGGTGTTACGTACAGAAATTCGGGCGTTCCCAAAATTAACGGATGTATCGTTAGGTTTAGTATTTTTAATTTGTTATTAATCTATTTTAAATTGTATGTTGTTGACTGTGTGTGTGTGTGGGGTTGTCCTGAGAGGAGGTCGGGTTTTCGCTAGTGAGGTCTAGGAGAGGAGGGGAAGGAGTCCGTAGTTCACAGAACTCGTCCAAGGATTTCTGGGTACGGAAATCTGAGTATGTCTGGAGGTCATGGCGCTCTGGGAAGAGTACACTGAAATCTGGGGGTGATCCAGATTCAGCTGGTTTGATCGGGGAATAGGATGGAGGAGAAAGGTGTAAATAATGGGGTCTCCTGCTGGAACAACTCGTGGTTTCTTGATGTATTAAAACCTCGGATGTCCCAGGCAAAGGATAGCTTCCCGTCTGGCGAGCTCGCTTGTTCCGACGGTAACGGAGCCTCTTCAGGGCTCGCCTCCGTCTTTGAGCGTCGGAGAGTGTGGATGATGCAGCTTTCACTAAAAGGAATGGATTTGGAATATGAAGGAAATGTCATTAGTCGCAAACCTTAAGGCTATCTCTGAAATATTTCAGGAAACCGAGAGATCCGAGAGGAGAGAAATGAAAAAAAAGGAAAAAGAAAATTGTAAGAGAGGAGAGAAAAGCCAAAAGAATAGAGTTACCCGACAGCCATGAACCTGCTGAGAGCTCCGCAACGCATAGAGAGCCCGAGAGGTTCGACGGCTGAAGCCAACAGGGAAGAAGCAGATTTTTGCCAAACTATTCGGCAGCCATGAACCTGCTGAGTGCTCCGCAACGCATAGGGAGCCCGAGAGGTTCGACAGCTGAAGCCAAGAAAGAAAGAGAAAAGAAAAAGAAAAGGGAGTAGACGTGTAAGGAGAACGGCAGAGGATAGAAAGGGTGAAT
This sequence comes from Pogonomyrmex barbatus, assembly GCF_055798465.1. Lineage (NCBI taxonomy): Eukaryota > Metazoa > Arthropoda > Insecta > Hymenoptera > Formicidae > Pogonomyrmex > Pogonomyrmex barbatus. The sequence goes on from NW_028297149.1 coordinate 4,482,491, forward strand.
GAGAAAGTATAAGGAGAAGAGACCCGAAAATTATTAAAGGAATTTTTTATGTGTAATTAAACTTACTTTTATTCTGTAGAGTTGAGATCTGCGAGATGAAGGCGGTAATAGTGTCAGGAAACTTGATCGCTTGTTCTTGTTGATTGTTTTCAACTGACACCGACTAAATTATTGATAACCTGAATTATCGACAAACTGGTAAACTGAACGGTTCCGACCGTGTAAAGAAATGGGACGTAGCAGAGAGAGTAAGTTCCATGCCTTTAAGGGCACTATATATATATGATTTCGTTGAGGAAAACATCTGTACACGTATTGTTTTTCCGTGATTAGGATAATAGGGATTATCCGCTTAGCCAAATTCTTAGTAATCGACTCTCGGAAGAGATTAGCGGCGTAGCCGTCGCGATCGTAACACAACATGTGTCATTCGTTTATCTGCTTAACTAAATTCTAATAACTGATATCCAAAAGAGAAGAGTCGCGCAGTCATCAAGATGTAACGTCGGTGTACTTCAGCGATTAAGATAATAGGGATTATCCGCTTAGCCGAATTCTAGAAACCGACCTCCGGAAGAGATCAGTTGTGTGACCGTCGCGATCCAACAGAGTAACAGAACATGCGTCACTCGTTTATCCGCTTAATTAAATTCTAATAACAGATACCCGAAAGAGAAGAATCGTGCAGTCGTCACGACGTAACAGAACATAATAAAAAATTAAAATTAGTCCTTCAAAGATTAAGAGAGAATAATCTAAAACTCCAACCGGACAAGTGCGAATTCTTACGAAAAGAAGTAGTTTATTTAGGACATATAATTACAGAAAATGGAATTTCGCCAGATCCATCAAAATTGCACGCCGTAAAAAATTTTCCTATGCCCAAAAAGGTAAAAGATGTGCAATCATTCATCGGATTAGCCGAATACTATCGAAAATTTATCGAAAATTTCTCACGAATAGCAAAACCATTAACAAAACTCACAAAAAAAGGAGAGAAATTTGAGTGGACCGAAACACAGCAAAATGCATTTGACATGCTAAAAAATAAATTAACGACGGCGCCGATATTAAAATATCCCGACTTCGAGAGAATTCCTCCTAACCACAGATGCATCGGACTATGCAATAGGAGCCGTCTTATCGCAAGGCGAGGTAGGTCAAGACCAATCCGTCGCGTATACCAGCCGTATACTATCACGAGCAGAACAGAATTATAATGACTGAAAAGGAATTACTCGCAATAGTATGGGCAGTAAAACATTTCAGACCTTATTTATACGGGACAAAATTTAAAATAATTACCGACCATAAACTATTAATATGGTTATTTAACGTAACAGATCGACCTTTAACGTAACAGACCCGAATTACGTTTAATCAAATGGAGATTAAAATTGGAAGAATTCGATTACGAAATAATACATAAAGCTGGGAAAGCAAACGCTAATGCTGACGCATTAAGCCGTAACGTGGCAGTAATAACAGAAGAGCAACAAACTGTGACGATGTCGCGTCAGAAAAGCAATATGAAGAAGAAGAAAAGAAACAAATATTATACGAATACCATAACGCACCTATAGGAGGACACCAGGACGTTGAACAAACAATAAATAGAATACGATTACACCACAACTGGCCAGGATTAAAACGAGATGTTGAGCAATACATCTCAAAATGTGAACTTTGTCAGAAAAATAAATTGCAACGACGCGCTAAAGCACCGTTAATGATAACAGATACGCCAACAAAACCATTTGAGAAATGCGCGTTAGATATCGTAGGACCATTGCCTGTAACGACGATGGGAAACAAATATATATTAACATTTCAAGATAATTTAACAAAATTTAGCAAAGGAATACCAGTACAAAATCAAGAGGCAACAACAATAGCAAAAGAATTAGTGACAAAATTCATTCTAGAATATGGAATTCCAGACAAAATCCTGACCGATCAAGGAACAAACTTTACCAGCGAATTATTTAAAAATACGTGCAAATTATTAAAAATACAAAAATTGCAAACGAACCTATCATCCAGAAACAAACGGAGCACTCGAAAGATCACATCGGACATTAACCGAATATTTACGACATTATATTAATAATGATCAGACAAATTGGGACGAATGGATGTATGCGATGTTCGCATATAATACAACACCGCACACCGCTACGAATTTCACGCCGTTCGAACTGGTCTACGGGCACCAGGCATCACTACTTACGGCCCTAACTAGCTCACCGAAACCATCGTACACATACGATGATTATGCGCAAGAACTCCGTGAAAGAATACGAGTCGCGAATCAGATAGCGAAAGAAAACGTAAAAGAGGAAGAACAAAAAGCGAAGGAAATCTACGACAGAAAAACAAAAATACGCACATTCGAAAGGAGATAAAGTCCTATTACATGACGAAACAGTTCGGTGAGGGAGATCGAAAAAACTAGACGCGTTATGGATCGGACCCTATACAATTTTAGAAAAAATAGACGATCTAAATTATAAAATAAAAATGGGCCGCCGAACGATAAACGTGCACGCGAACCGAATTAAACCGTTCGTCGAAAATTAAAAAGAGATAAGATAAAAGCACATAATACAAAATAAAAATATAGAAAAATAAAAATAAAAACATTGGGACTTACCGAAGAAGAATCCCAGCATGTCCAGAGAATAATCCAATCACCAATAATCCAAAGTTACACTATAAAAAATCACTACAAACTAACAACTACACTAGTAAATAAGTATACTATAAACTACACTACACTACACACGAGTCATGACTAGGCCCCAGGAGAGCGGCTCCTCGCCTCTGCGGGATTGACCGCTGGGTCATCCCCCACATCGACCTTGTCCACATCGGCTGGAAAATCTTTCAACGGATCATCCAAGTCATCTCCCGAATTCACTTCCACGCCAGCCAAAACGGCCTCAGGCATGGACACAAGCAATGGACTTGTACAGTTCCACCGACCATGGCAATTCGATGACTCTACCAGGAGCATCATTGCCAGCAAACCAAATGCAGTCCTCACAAACGTGAAACGTAACGTGAAACACACCGTTACTATAAAACCGATTCACGATGGATAGCCACTCTCGCACGCGACGGAAGTGCACCTGAGCGGCAGGACTATCCATAAACTCGTTTACTTCAGTATTGTCTATTTCAATGTCGAAGCCTTCGTCATCAGACGATGCTTCCGCCGCGGCGGAATTATCATCGAACACCGGCGGCGACGCATCGCGCTTAAAATTTTCCCGAGAGCTCATGGTGTTACGAGAAGGATGTTTCGACAACTGAGATGCAGGCAGTAGGCTCATCGCAAAAGAATGAAATATTAGAAGGGTCATACGGAATATCTAACACCGATGTAATAAATAGGACACCAAGAGAAATGATAAACGTTATAAAAAGCAAGCTCAACAGATTCACACGAGAATCTTTTTAACTAAGATAACGAAATAAGAATAAAGTAACATTACGCCTGAAGAATATGATAAAAAAGAAACACTGAATTCGAGCACCGCAAACTCTTCATGAGAAATAAGAATTTTTATTTTAACATTGCAGAATACAGATATGGATAATCAATGGAGAAGGAGAAGAAAAACTACCATTTGAAGTAGAGAGCTTCAAACACCCCAGAATATACTTCGAGGAAATAGGAAAACTAAACATAATCGAGTCATTCTGGAAAATAGTTATAAAAATAGATATCTCACCAATCGAAAAACAAGCAGAGCAAATAGAAGAATACATTCTAAAAGCGCAAAACATATGCACTATGTTACAATTTAAAACAAAGGGTCATGCCATAACTATTAGGTGTACAAAAAAGTTCTGAGCTTTAGATTTCATACAACCGAAATAACAATTTAAATTTTATATATCTTCCCGCCCTTTTGCGGTTTTAAAGCGTTGACATTTGGCCTTCTAAAATGCCATACGGTTTGGCGTTTGATGCACATAACTTCAAAAATCAGTAGTGTTCACGATGGCAATAACAAAAGAGCATATTCGAGTTTCCATCCACTTCGCGTTTCATCTGAAGAAAAATACTGCTGAAGCCACTGCAATGATTTGTGCTGCGTATGGAGAGAACGCTGTAAGTCATACTACATGTAAAAGATGGTATCAAAAATTTCGTCAAGGAGGTTTCAGTCTTGAAGATGAACTGCGTGCTGGACGCCTTCAAAAGATTGAAACGGACGAATTGCAAGCACTGCTGGATATAAACTCTAAAAACTAAAAGGAGCTTGCAGAACAGCTTGGCGTTACGCAGCAAACCATTTCCGTATGGTACGATGGGAAAGGTTCAGAAGGAAGGCAGATGGGTTCCGCATGAATTGTCCGAAGACAACAAAAATCGTCGGCGTGACACTGCACTCACTTTGCTTTCAAAGTTCCGAAAAAAAGATTTTCTGCACAAAATCATTATAGGCGATGAAAAGTTTTTTATGATAACCCTAAACGTAGAAAATCATGGGTTGACCCTGGTCAACCTTCGACATCGACGCCAAAGCCCAATATCCACGCCAAAAAGGTTTTGCTCTGTATCTGGTGGGATTGGAAAGGTGTATTGTATTACGAATTGTTACAACTGGGTGAAACAATCACGGCAGACCACTACCAACAACAATTGACCAATTTGAGCGATGCATTAGAAGAAAAGAGGCCATTTACTGGCCAAGGATGTCGTAAAGTGATCTTGCTTCATGACAATGCTCGATCACATGTTGCGAAAGCGACTCAGGATCATATCTTTGCGTTAGGCTGGAAACTTCTCCCGCACGCGGCGTATAGCCCAGACATGGCGCCTTCCGATTACTATCTATTCCGGTCGCTGCAGCATCATTTGGCTGATACACATTTCGTGAGATTTGAAGAGATACGAAAATGCATTGATGACTTTATCGCTTCGAAGCCGGTGAGCTTCTATCAAGGAATTCGCAAACTATCCGAAAGATGGCAAAAGGTCATTGATGCAAACGGGGAATATTTCACTGATTAATATTTTTTTGTTTTTGAATAAAGATTGAATTTTACAAAAAAAAGCTCAGAACTTTTTTACACCTATATAATACCATAATTGAACACAATTACCAGCGGTTAAAACATTTAATAAAAAGAATAAACTCTCTGTATAAAACACAAGATACAAAAACGAAACGAGGGCTAATAGATGGAATAGAAAGTATTGCCAAAACATTATTCGGAACAATGGACAATGAGGAAATTAATCAATGAACAATTAAATATCTTACATAACAAACAACAGAGCATATAATAAAAAATCAAATCAAAATTATAAACGCAACGATAGCGCATATAATCACGAGAAAATAATCCAAAATACTGAAAACATTTTAGCTAACGCAATCAAAAGTTAGAAATGGCACTAACAACGGAAATAAGTAGCGAAAACGTAAAAGAACACTTTATAATCACCAACGCAATACTTGCCGCAGTGACATAAAACGCGGAGGACACTAGAATATCTAATTGCGATAAAAAATGGAATACTACACCCGCGACTAATACCGTTAGAAGAAATAATGAAGAATCTTAAGAAAGCAATCACACAAATACCGCAAGGATCATATTTTCCATTTAAAATAAGGGAAGAGGATTGGCCTACAATAGAAAAAGTAACGAAAATGAGCGCGCACTGTGACAGAACAAATGTCTATACAATCCTACAATTCCCGCTAATTTTACTTCCACTATACGAAATATTAAACATAATACCGCTACCGGTACCATACAAGCAAAACATATCCGCATTAATTGAAACGAACAATCCATTAATAGCTTTGGATATTGACAGACACGTACGCAAAACTGACTCACGAAAAGTTAAGATAAAGCAAGCAAATAAATACAAACTACTTGTGTGAACAAATCTTTCCAATTAGAAATGTAAAAACCCGCTATGCGAAATAGACATATATGTAGAAAACGACAACTGTTATAACAATTGTAAAATTAAATACATAACAATAAAAAATAGTATATGGATAGCTTTAAGTAATTCATATTCTTGGTTATATTCCACACCAGCGAAACAAACTATTACAATTTTATGTAAAAATAATAAAGAAATGCGTAGAACTATTACAAATACAGGAAAAATAACGTTATCAAGTAACTGTAAAATAGTTACATCAGACGCGACAATAAAATCAACAAGTACCAACAAGGGAAAAGAAATAAAAACTTATTTACCAGAATATAATATTACATTACTAAGCGAAACTCTCAAGGTAAATAAGACAGAAAAAATTAAATTAAAAGTTATACAGGACGCAACAGACCTGATAGAATTAACAAAGAAATTAAATAATATGAAGAACGAAATAAACAATAACGAGATACCCCTTTTTTCACAATAATACTTTGTATATCCTGTATTAATTAGCAGCTCATTAATAATGATAATCATCGCTATCGTAACAATAATAATTGTAATAAGAAAGAAAAAAACAAACTGAAATAATGACTCACGCAATGTCGCGCCGTTAGAATAAGCGAAAGTACTCGATTCTAAGCAAACGATTATATTATAACAAAAAAAAAATGTATCGGAAGAAAAATTATGTAAAAAAGCGAAAACTTCGTATCTCCGTTTTCTTTTACTAACGGGGGGGGATATTGTAGCCAGATCTACAACTAATAATAAAAGTAGTCCGCATGGCAACAAAATTAGTCCGCATGAAATTCGGAAAAAGTCTTTCGAAAGACGACACAAATGCGTGATCGTCAAAATTGCGATCAGTCTTTCGAAAGACCGCAGAAATGCATCGCGCGAGAATATTGCGAAAAGTCTATCAAATTCCTCAATTTGCTGATCGAACCAGGCGTGATATTGAGCAATCAATATCACGCGATCATCGACGCAACCGATCAGAATGCTGATCGGGCATCAACCAGTCTATATAATTAATCATACAAGAGTGGAGAGAGTCAAATACTATGTGTCGTCCGGAATCAGATTTATAATAATCGCACGAGATATTACCGAATCTCGTAGCGAAGTTCCCGCGAACCGTATTATCAGCATCTCAGGTGACATATTCGGCCGCCAGAGTAACGCGATACGCACCGAGTCATCCGACGACGTTTAACCGTGTGTAAAATATAATCGTTAATATATCAAGCATCTGTGCACTTGTGAGAATAAATCAATTAAAATAAAGAAAGTGTGTGTAAATGAATTTAAGAAGATCCCTACATTCTTTTGATCCTGCTCGAAGTCCCAACTCCTTAGGCTTAACGAACCCAACTATCCCTAATATTAACGTTGTAACCCATCCGGGGTACAACAATAGTAAATGTAATGAAAATAAGAATGTACAAATAATAATATCTCACTTTTATTTATGAATCAATAGCATTAGCAAATGCACGAGATTTTCAGTAAAAACTGTGGATAAAACCGTTATCGACCCTGAGCTTAACGCTAATTGACGATAATTTGTCGTCTGAAGCTTCAAATAGTCATGAAAACTTTTCAATACGTAATTTTTAACACTGTGTAATGCTAAGTAATTTAATATTCAAATTATAACGTATAATAATTTTTTAATACTAATTGTAGCTTCTAAACAAATGAAAGTGTCATCTGCTAAATTTGATAAATTATCTGATAAATATTTGCAACAGATCATGGAAGAAAGAACAATTGCAAGAAAAGAAAAGAAAGAATGTCATAAAACTAAAATGAAAAGGTGGAAAAAGAACGAATTGCTGGAAAATTTCACAAAACGAAAATAGAAATTAGTATTGTGATTAGTGCAAACTTATTTTATTGTCCGATATGCCAGTACCAGATCAATGACTTACTAAATACTTTTTATATATCGTTCGAATAATCAACGTTTATTCATTTTACATACTTATATTTTAAGTAAATTGAAAACAAAAATTAATGTCTATCGATGTGCTGTTTTTTTATCTCAATAACGAATGTTTTCGTTAAAAACAATTCGGCAAATTTTTATTTACAATTTACTTAAAATCTGATGATTTTACAAAAAAAGTAAAAATAGATATAAAATATATTTATATAACTCATTTTTGTCTGGTTTCACACATTTTTTATTTTCTTTGTTTTCGTTCAGATAATCATATTTTATTTTATAATATATTTTCTAATATATATATATATATATATTAGAAAATATATTATAAAATAAATACACACATATATATATATATATATATATATATGTAATATTGTAATAGATCATAAATATTAAGAAGTTAATAATGACAAAATTAATAATTGACAAAGTACAAAAAACAAAAGTATCAAATAAAAAGAATTAGTAAGATTTTGTTTATTGTTACATATATCTTTTTTTTCTTTAATTTTATTTTTAATATAGATCGACACAATTAATGTTTGTTTTGTTTAAATTTTTTGTTTATGTGAAGTTTTTTTCTTGCCGAAAATGTGATTTAAAGTCTACATCTGTTAATACAGAAACTATTGTTTTGAATATAATTTTGTACGCGTGGTCCGCGTTTACTATCAATCTTATTAGTTATAACATTATATCATCAGCACTTGAATCGTTTTCGGTTATTATTCTAATAGCATTGAATAACATATGTCGATCCATATTGGTTATGTTTTGATTTTTTATGTACACTTTTTGACTGCTTTACACTGCTTTTCCGAAATCCAGTACTAGGCAGTAAAAATTTAAATTTCGGAACGGTAAAAGTCAGTCATTTCAATAACAGCAGCGACAGTACTTCCAGTTAATTTTGGAATATGGCTAATGTTGAGTGTGCAGCGCGGACACTTTAAAGTAATAAGCATAAAATAAAATAAAATTATAAAATTATAAAATTATAAAATTATGTAATTAAAGAGAAACAATAATTTATGCAAATTAACAAATACAATAAGAAAAAGATTCAAAATTTTTTAATTTGCATTTAATTCATATATAAGTTTATTTCCTTTGCCAATATATGTATGTACATACAAATATGAAAAACACAATTATTAAATATAAAAAATGTATATTTACGATATATGGTATATATATTACTGTACATATTAAAAAATAAAATTTTAGATAAAAGTTCAAAAAGATCTATTAATTGAATAAGATCATTTATGATATGTGCATGTGCGTGCGTGCGTGCGTGCGTGCGCGCGCGCGCGCGCGCGCGCGCGCGTGTGTGTGTGTGTGTATGTATGTGTGTGCGTGCGTGCGTGCGTACGTACAAAAGAAATAAGGTTAAAATTTTTTAAAGTTTGTTCTTTTCATTGACTCCTATGTTATTGATGTGTGTTAATTTTGAATTCACTTTTCAATAATTCTTTCTCTACTTAATTTTCCTTCTTTTATTAGAGTCTAAGCGAAGATACGCTATATATAATATCTAAAACAGAATATAACGAATATTCAGTTCGATCCATTTTTTTATTTATGTTTATATAAATTTTGCATACTAAATTCATCACACTATAGAGTATTTAAATTGTTGTGTTGGTCTTTGACAAATTTATAATTTTTTATTTATGTTTATATAAATTTTGCATACTAAATTCATCACACTATAGAGTATTTAAATTGTTGTGTTGGTCTTTGACAAATTTATAATTTTTTATTTATGTTTATATAAATTTTACATACTAAATTCATCACACTATAGAGTATTTAAATTGTTGTGTTGGTCTTTGACAAATTTATATACACCACTTTGCAACTTTATACCACAGTACTTTATACTGTCGCGAGCGCCGAGAACGCAATCACGCTCACTGCTGACAAAGCGGATTGCGGCAAGCGATACTTTATCCGACGAATTATTATTTTACCAAGCGATAGCGATTACCAACGCTACCGTGCTAATCGCGCAAATATTGTGTAATCGTTCCACGTGAAGCAACTGTTAACCGGGTTGCGCGACCCTTACGCGGAAAACCACCGCGCGACCCAGAAATATACCGCGAACGTTGACGAACATGTTGATGACACGGCAAGGATCGGCCGCCTGAAACAGGATAAAAACGGAAGACCGATACTAGGAGAGGACTCGTCGAGATCCGCGTGCCGTCACGTCTGTCGCGGTCCGAATTAAAAAGGACAAACTGTATCAAGTGTTAATAAAATTTATCGAAATTAAAACGAAGTAGTGAGTGCTTTCTCCCCGCCGACTCCTTGACCGATCCTCCGAAACGACCCGTACAACAATACCAACTGTGGTTATGGCATGTACAATTTTTTTGAACCATCATATTGTTGAGTATGCATTTCTGTCATGCGCGAATGACAATCATTTCACGGATATTGAGCAGAGTTAACTTACTGTATCTACTTATATTGTGATATATAACTCTCTCAAACGTGAAAATGTGAAATTTTTCACGTGAACTTTTTCGCCATGTATCTTGGTGGCGAAAAGGCGGAAATCTAGGGAATTAATAAATATGCTTCGAAATTAGAAGATTAGGACTGCGTTAGGATTAAATGTACATACTCAGATAGCCAAGTATGATATAGCATATTAAGCGAACTAATGCACGTGTTGCTATATATTTGTCATATATTTGCTGACATCGAAATAGGACACGTAACGAATACAACAATATGCCTGCTTATGGATACAATTAGTTGACGAAATTTTAAGAGTAAACAGTCAGCGATAGTATGTTATGTTATCAGCAATATATCAACAACATGTCACCAACAAATGATTAATCGTTTCATCTTGAGCATCATGATGAAAACATGACGGCAACAAAACATATATAATGATTTCCATCCGTTGTCACATATATGTTTTCAAACATGAAGATTTTTAATTGTAGTTCAATGCTAACAACATGTTAATAATATGAAATGTTATACGTTTACAACTTTTCAGCAAAAAGACATATAGTTTTCGAGATTTATATACAAGTTGTAAATATTCATTTCTAATTACACTTACACATATACATAGATTATCCTAAGCAACTGATGTACATTGCAACTTTATATTAATCATATTACACATAATATAAAATAAAATAAGAAAATAAAATAGAAATATAAATAAAAATTAATAACATTCCCTGATTAATTAATACAACTTTGATTAAATAGTAATATAGTTAGAAGCGTTTTTGAAACAGATTGTTGTTTTGAAATCTGTTTAAAAATTTCTTCTGATATAATTTTATTGCCTTTTTGTTAAAAAATGCGATATTTCTGGACACACGTTATTGTTTCAAAAATAATAAGTTTATATATTATCTATTATCTCTTAAACATTGTCGGTGTTTTGAAATATATACAATGCACAACTCTAATAAAAATTACGGACAGAAATGGATATGATTTCTGATCGACTAAATTGTAAATTTATTTTTTATCTGTATAGACAGAAACCGAAGAAATCTTGTCTGTTTCTGTCCGATTCTGTCAATTTTACCAGAGAAACTGGCATAGAACATTTAGTTGGCATATTATCAGCATATGCAGCATTTGTTATTTGGCATATGTTGCCGTCATGTTGTTGTTAACATGCTGTTGAATGTGGATAGCATACCGATGATGACGAGTTGCTTTCAAGTTGTCGCCAATTTGCTATCAACATGTTGGTAATTGCAGATAACAAATTGACAACACGAGTTAAGTTGTGAGTAGATTGATGCTGACATATTGCCGTCGATTTGTCATTATTAAAATTATCATTCCATTGAGTTCAATGCGACAGACATAATACTGTCTCACCTTGTCCCGAATTTGTTTAAATTAGTTGTTGCAACTTTCGGCTATATAACAGCAAATTTAAAACATTTTGCTGGGTAGTATATATACAATGGGTGACACCCGTTTGACCCACTTGAACAGTGAAAAAAAATTCTAGATCTAGGGATCACTGGTCCCTGTGAGTGGCTAGTGATCAATCGAGACGTGATCAAACGAATGTCACCCATATACAATCGATTATTAAAAAATATACATAATACTATATCAATAAAATAATTTTCCTTAGCTATAAAACCTATGAAACTATGTTTCATAATTTCACTTTCCATGCATCTAAGCTACATACATAATCACTATACGTGAAAATTTTCATGTAAAATGTCAATGCGTGAAAAATAAAAAGTGAAAAATAAAAAATGAAAAGTGAAAAATTTTACGTGAAGTTACATGATTGACTCTTGAGGCATGTGGTGATATTTATCGCAATAACGTGCTCTAGCATGCATACGTTCTGAATATGTTTTGAGAAGATCGCAATGCGTATATTGTGATCATCTCAGAATATTCTCATATGTACTGCGCTCGACTAAGTACGTTCTAGCGTACTTAGTACGTTCCTATGTCCGAAGTAACACCTTCCATGAAATTTCGCCGCGAATATTTGCAGCGAATGATGACAGTATTAGGAAATGATGAAAACGGGAAGTTTTCAGTAGATTATGGTTACGTTCCGATATTGATTGCTAGTACTGAAAATCTATAATATACGTGACTCCTTACGGAAAATAAGTAAAAAAAATGAAAAAAATTTTAAAAAAATAAGAAAAAGTGATGAAACATCTTTTATCTTGGTACCATCACATGTTTCTAAAACGACCACTCATCCAACTTGGGATCCTGGCTCGATGCTGCTTCATTTCTATGTTGGGATGAAACCTGCTGCTGAAATGATAATATAAATGAATTCAGAATTTCGGCATAAAATATGATAGATCTGGTTAATGAATGTTACTATATTGTCGTATAAACAGTCTCAATTTTAAAATCTCGATTGCATAATTCTTGTAGATAATTTAATTACATATATACAGCCGTGAATATATTATGTTTAATGAGAATCATTTTTCTTATGAAAATTATTTATAAATTATTATATATATTTTGTTTACTTGTTTATGAATTTGTTAATAATTGTATTAAATATGCGAAATATTTTTCTTATTTATATGTTATAGTCAATTAGTTAATTAAAAAAAAATAGTAATTAATAATGTTATTTCATTATTTATTTATTAAAAATGGTTTAAAAATAACGATTAAATGACGATATATTTATCATGAACATTTCGTGACAAATATTACGTCTATAGATTATACGCATGCGATAAAAAGGCGTATGTATCATTTCTGTATCTCTGAGTATAACGTAAGAATATATGCGCGAAAGAAAACCAAATGATATTGTCAGTGATGTTCTAGCGTAGATCTCAATACGTTACAGATAATCACAGTGCAAGCAGTACGAAAATGGGATGATTCGTAATATGTCGCGTTAAGAGTTTAACATGTTTAAATGTTAAGACAACATGTTAAACATATAGTTTCTACTTTATTGAAATTCTGCTAATCTCTCCTATTTCTTATTAAGAATCTTATTAAGATCTTCGAACAGATTACATTTTAAAAGTTGATACAATCGTTCAATACATCCCTTTGATTGTCCATCCTAAAATTGATTAAATATATTTATTTCACGCAAAAAGTTAATACGATTTAATTTAACATTAGGGTGCGCAAGCCTATTTTTGATATTTTTAATTAAATTAAATTTAATATTATTATCCCTTTGTTCGATATTATATTCGAATTGGTAACAATACCTTACGACCGGTACTCCAGAGAGATCTTTCTCTCGATGGATGCAAATCGGACTGCAGCGGTGATACCGATCACTGACAAATATATTAAAAATTCTCCTGGAGCACAGTAGAAGAGATTGCATGAAACATATGACTCGAGCCTCCGAAGAATGATCATCGAATAGACAAGGATATTAAATATTTAATAGATATCAGAAATAGGTTCCGTTAATAATAATCGTAGTAAGTGAGAGTTTGCATTTGATTGATATGTGTTCTTTTAAATCTAAAAAAATATTAAATGCAAGAAATCACTAACTTGTAGTTGTTACTACTGTTACGTCCAGTCCGAAGTAAATATTTTTTTTGGAAAATGGATAGGCTAGGAAGACGCTCCAAATACTCTCTCGCAGGTGGGCGTGCTGAGGCGTCCCTACGAGTCGGACACACTGTGCAGAGTCACGAGTGCGAGTCAATGTCTTGAAAAAGACGCTATGACTTCGACTGCGTGACGTGCGTCCGTCGGTCCGTAATTTAGGCAAGAGAATTTAATCTCTTTTGGGGACAGGACCATGCGCGAATCTTGGGATAACGGGGAATGAAAGAGGGAGAAAATAATTAAAACGATAAATAATTTAAATTTTACATGTAATTAATAATTTTAAAAACGATTACAAGTTTAACTAACTACAAGATCCGTGTCATTATTTCTTGTGTTGAAGTACATTTACTGAAGATATATTTACATTTGATAAAATAAAAAAACGTGTTACGTATGGAAATTCATATAATATAAATGTTCTAAAAATTGACGGATGTATTATTTAATTTCCGTGTACAAATTCGATTATATTTGTATGTTTGTCTACATTCTAATTATTCTTATCTTAGTAGTTTAGTATATTTAATCTATATTTGATATTTTTATTCTACGTTGTTAATCTATTTAAATCTATATTTAATTATCTGTGTGTCGTTGTTTCGGAGAGGAGGTCGGATTTCTGATGGTGAGGTCTAGGGGAGGAAGGAAAGGAGTCCGGAGTTCGCAGAACTCATCCAAGGATTTCTTGGTGCGGAAATCTGGATATTGGAAATTAATGTCATGGCGCTCTGGGAAAAGTGCGCTGAAATCTGGGGATGACCCAGATTCGGATGGTCTAATCGGGGAATAGGACGGAGAAGATATGCACAAATAATAAGGTCTCCTGCTGGAACAACTCGTGGTTTCTTCAGCATGTATAAAAATCTCGGATGTCCTAGGCGAGGGATAGTTGGCTGATCGACGAGCTCGCTTGTTGCGACGGAGGGCTCTTCAGGGCTCGCCTCCGTCTCGAAAAGAGAGGATGATGCAGATTTCATTAGAAGAAATGGATTTGGAATATGAAGGAAATGTCATTGATCGTAAACCTTAAGGCTATCTCTGAAATATTTCAGGAAACCGAGAGATCCGACAGAGGAGAGAAATTAAGAAGGAAAAGAGAAAATTGTAAAAGGAGAGAGAAAAAAAGAATAGATTTCTCGAATTATTCGGTGGCCATGAACCTGCTGAGTGTTCCACAACGCATAGGGAGTCAGTGAGGTTCGACGGCCCAAGCAAAGAAAAAAAGAGAAAAGAAAAAAAAAGGGAATAGAAGTATAAGGAGAACGACAGAGGATAGAAAGGATGTAAGAGAGAAATGAGAAAATATAAGGAGAAGAGACCCAAAAACTATTATTAGAGAATTTTACTATGTGTAATTGAATTTACTGTTACTCTGGAATGCCGGAGACTTGGGATCTGCGAGATGATGAAGGTGGAAGCGGTGTCGCCAGGAAACTTGGTCACTTGTACTTGGTGAAATTATTGATTTATTTCGACTGACACCGACTGATTGAATTACTGACAACTGACGGACTGAAACTTCTGACCGCGTGAAAAAAGGAAGTAGCAGTGCGCGCTCCGTGCCTTTAAGGGCACTATATATATATAATTTCGTTGAGGAAAACATCTGTACACATGTTGTTCTTCCGCAATTAGAATGATAGGAATTATCCGCTTAGCCAAATTCTAGTAATCGACCCTCGGAAGAGATTAGTTGCGTAACCGTCGCGATCTAATAGCGTAACAGAACATGTGTCATCCGTTTATCTGCTTAACTAAATTTTAATAACCGATATCCGAAAGAGAAGAATCGTGCAGTCGTCACGACGTAACACTACAATCGCTATATAAATGTAGTATATGATGCACACATAGGTGATGCAGGCATATGGGCTAACATTATAAACGTCAGTTTCGAACAGCAAATTTTTTTGAAGAAGTTTGTGGATAAGAACAATTCTCGTGGTTTGTCAGACCGTCGAGAGGAGACACGGGATTTGTTTTTTATTCCTATACTAGGGCTGCACTAGAACTGAACTAAACTGAACTAGTGCAAGTCAGGAGGTCGATCATGTAACTTTTCCCCTAGAGCAGAAACGTGAAAAGTGAAAAGTTTCACGTGAACTTACGATCATATACGATTTTGCGGGATCATGTAACTCTCTCAAACGTGAAAATGTGAAATTTTTTACGTGAACTTTTTCGCCATGTACCTTGGTGGCGGAAAGGCGGAAATCTAGAGAATTAATAAATATGCTTCGGAATTAGAGAAGATTAGGACTGTGTTAGGATTAAGTGTACGTAGTACATATACAATTGGTTTTTAAAAGATGTATATAATACTGTACCAATAAAATAATTTTCATTAGATATAAAACCTATGAAACTATGTTTCATGATTTCACTTTCCACACATCCAAGCTACATACATAATCGCTGTACGTGAAAAGTTTCACGTGAAATGTCAAGGTGTGAAAAATGAAAAGTAAAAAGTGAAAAATGAAAAGTGAAAAATTTCACGTAAAATTACATGATTGACCCCCTGAACTGACGAGTGTAAGCGTGCATTTAAGGAATAGAAAACGATTTAGTGCAAGAAAGAAATGGCGTCTGATATTATCTGTATGGAAATATTAGATTCATCTTCTAATGAAGACGAATTTGTTACAAATTACTTATTAATTACTTATTCAATAAATTATGACTTTTATATTAATGTTACTTTTATGTATTATGTTGTACTTTTATGTATTATCCCAGCAAGCAAAATGCTAGCAATTTGCTAGCAAATTGGCAACAAATTCGATTAAATATTGACTGCAAATCCACAGCCATCTGTGTCCGCATTAGACTCGGGATTTATCGACAAAGCCTGCTGACATGCTATGCTAGCAGATTGACGGCAGAAACCGAGCAGAGCCTGTTGGCATACTATACGAATAGATTGGTGACAGAAATCGAGCAGAGTCTGCTGACATGCTATGCCAGCAGATTGGCGGCAAAAATCGAGTAAAGTTTGCTGACATGCTATGCGAACAGATTGGCGGCAGAAACCGAGCAAAGTCTATTGACATGCTATGCCAGCAGATTGGCGACAAAAACCGAACAGAGTCTGTTGACATGTTATGCGAACAGATTGGCGGCAAAAATAGAACAGAGTTTGCCCTAACTTCCTTGTTGGACAATTACGTCTTACATCAAACATATAGATAAAAATACGTAAATAATAAATGCATGTTTAAATTTTGATTTCGCTTATATAGAAAGTTTGATAAATTTTGCATGCGAGAAACGGACGCCATTTAATGGTAGTTTTAATTATTATTTAAATATGCGTAATGACAAGCTTTGCTCGGTTTTTGCTAGCAATCTGCTAGCATAGCATGTCAGCAAGCTTTGTCATATTTGAAGAGAGTTTGCTCATAACGTCAGATATTACAGACTCTGTGCAATTTGTTGCTTTTTTGCCATCAAATATTGATAGCAGATTCTGTTCAAAATCTGTTTCTGCAGTTTTGCTATCGGGGAATTAAACTTGCGATTTTGATATAAAAATATAACAGATCTCGGATTAGTAAATGTTATCACATTGTCATATGCTTTAAATAGTTTCAACATCAATATCCTGATTACGCAATTGATTGATATGCAATTCTTGTAGACAATTTAATTATACATATAAAGTTGTGAAGGTTACATGTTATATGAATTTTTATTTTCATGTTTTATGTGAGAAATGTTTATAAATTTATATATTTTATTGTTCGTTTATATATTTGTTAATCGTATTAAATACATGAGATATTTATCTTGTTCAAAATATGTTTTTTATGTTTGGTATAATCATTTATACACAATTAAATAAGACATATGCAATAGCTAAAATTAAGAATATATATTTATAAATAAATTTTTAATTTATTTATAAGTATTCTTAATTTTAATCCTAATTTTAATCATTCTTAATTTTTATCATAAAATAATCATTTACAAAGGATCTAAAATCTCTAATTAAGCATTATATATGATCCATAAAAGTTTCATAAAACATCCGTAATTCATCCATACAACCTCCATAAAACCATCTACATGGATATCTAATAGAACTCCATTATATAAGAAGGGAGGGTGTGCGTCACGGCGGAGCCCGACCACGAACCAGTCGTGAAAAACTCGTAATCATTTTGCGAAAAAATACCACCTCAACCAAGAATCGAACCTGGATCTCCTGCTTACCGGGCAGGCATCTTATCCTTTCGACTACCGAGGCATGTGATGATATTTATCGCAAATAACGTGTTTAGAGTAACACATCAATAATACAATGATACACACACACACACACACACACACACACACACACACACATATCACAATATATATACATGTATATGTATATCTTTCTCGAATCCCCACGACCAGTACTCCAGAGCGATGTTGAAGCTTTATCATGGATCTCCATTAGAGGTCCATCTGACTTCCACCATGGAGATAGATGTCACATATGGCTGTGGAAAGTTATGTGGACTTCCAATGGACGTCATGTTCCGTATGGGATTAAACATAATATATTCACGGCTTTATATATGTAATTAAATTATCTACAAGAATTACATAATCGAGATTTTAAAATTGAGACTGTTTATACAACAATATAGTAACATTCATTAAAGATTTATCATATTTTATGTCAAAATTGCGTATTCACTTATATCATCATTTCAATAGCAGGTTTCATAGAAGTAAAGCAGCATCGAGCCAGGATCCCAAGTTGAATAGGTGATCGTTGTTAGAAACATGCAATGCTATCAAGATAAAAGATGTTCTATCACTTCTCTTATTTTTTTTAAGTTTTCATTTTTTTACTTATTTTCCGTAAGTGATTTCACGTATATTATAGATTTTCAGTGCTAGCAATCAATATCGGAACACAACCATAATCTACTGAAAATTTCCTGTTTTCATCCTTTTCTAATACTGTTATCATTCGCTGCGAATATTCGCGGCAAAATCCCATGGAAGGTGTTACCTCGGACATAAGAACGTACTTAAAACGTACTTAATCGATCGCAATATGTATGAGAATATTCTGAGATGATCGCAATATACGCATTGCGATCTTCTCAGAACATACTCAGAACGTACGCGTGCTATTAGGGTATATAACATTATTGTCAAGATGTAAACTGAGAAGATGTAATACTTAAAAAATAGAGTGAATCAGAAAGGAAACAAAATATTGTAATTACATTTGTTATTATTTATTAAACTTGCCATAAACGTCATTTAATCAATTATAAAATTTTCAGAAAGCTTATTTAATACACATTTAAAATACCATTTAGTTACCATTTCTGCCATTTATATTCTCTTTATCAGCTTCATTGCTTGAATTGTGATTTGTAGTTTCTATGATTAAAGAACGTTTTTTTCCCGCAAAATTTGATGTGTAGACTCCTTCGTTAGATGCAGAATCATTTAACGACTCATACTCTTCGATGAATTACAACTCATTACTTTGGATGTCTTCAAGCGAGCTTAGCTCTCAAAGATTTATCTCTTATGCTCTTGTTTGTTTGAAATATAGACACTGAAATAGAGAAATTTTTTAAATAAAAGTTTATATATTTCAAATAAATTAATAAATTGTTGCAACTGTAAGCTATTTTTAATTAAGTTCAAAAATTGTTAGGAGAGGAAAAGATATGTAAGGTCAAGTGAATAAAACACTGTTACCACACATTGAATATCTTTATTCAAAAATTTCTGTCACGGCTATCTACATCTTATAATTTTAAATGAAGGAATGCGCGTAATATGATAAAATATTGATTTATTGATTGAATTCTTGCCAGGCTTCGATTGTTACCAACGAAGATTCAGATGACACCTCTGAGAAAGAACCTTCCCTCTCTTAATTATGGGTTTGAAAGAAGGAAGTGGTGAGAAGCTCGCGCGGGGATTCTGACCATTTCCACCTATAAATATGCGTGCGGAAAAAGCGGCCGCGGGCTTTCTTCGGTACTAACTAGGCGGTGACATTAGTTTGTGACGCGTGATCAACCTTAGGGTTAAATTCTTAAATTTATAATCAATTTCTGTAATATTTCTATTAGGAGAATTTAAAAGCCTCCTCGACTAAATAAAGGTAATTTTAAATTAAAATAATTGGGAAAACTGAAATCTTAAATTCTTCTTAATTAAAATCAAGATCATAATTCTAAATCCAAAACCGGTCGCTAACAATAGCGTAGCGTACCATTTAGTCGCAACCAATGGTGTTGCGACTGAATAATTTGAATTTAGAATCTTAATAATAAATAATTATTTTCAAACGTATTCATGCCCAAAAGAGGAGGACGCAAAGTTCAAATTAAAAGATTAAGATTTCAGTTAAATCAAACGATAATTTTAAATAAGAATCCCCTCTCATTGTTCCTAAAACTTAAAAATTTAGAAAGACAAACTAAAATTAAAATAACTAAGCAAATTCCTAAATATAAATTAAGAAAAATTGATTTCAATGTAAATTATAATCAAATTAATAAGAAGGATCCTCGATACAAAATTTATAAAATTCGTTTTCTATTTGGGGTTGATTAATTCACAAACCAGTCCAATCCCAGGGTAAAATACTTAAATGTATTGACCTAAAAACGGACAATCAGGATGTAACATTTCTATTAACTGCGCTTCTCGAAGCACGAACTATCGTCGAGCAACGAGTACCGTTACAAAAGATCACGACGACTATTTGACTGTACGACGACAACGAACGAATAAGACGGCGACTGTGGTGAATCGCTGAGAACGACGAACGACGATGAGGAGCACCGCGTGCTCCAATATATACATGCGCCATTACTCTCGAAACGTCGCGCGCTCGTCTCTGCTCCGAGCCTGCTTCGATAATCGGAATTTTGTATCGCAACCATAATTATTCTCGCTCTCTTCGATGTACTCACAGGTATGGACAGTGCATTTAAAATATGCTTACACAACTTACAATTATTAGTAATTGTCTTCCTTATTGCCGTTGATGTATTTATCTTCTTTACACGGATAGGAATATCTATTCCTAAAAATCTTAGGAATATCTATTCCTAAATAAGTTCGTACCTCCTTATTTTACTAACTATTAAGGTTATATTTACAGTCATGAAGATGCCTTCAATGTAGTTTTTGGAATATTTTGATGTAAATAGGTCTTTATTACTTCTAGTTATGTCACTAATAATTTCTTTCGCTGTATGATCGCAATGAAAATGACGAAACTGTGAAATGGCCATCGATGAAAATCTAAAAGTGAAACTATAAAAGTGAACTATGTCACTGAAAGATACGTGATCGATGCCCTGATTAAATTTTGTTTGCCTTGCACTGACTGTAAATCCAGTGCAGCCAGTTCAGTGAACTCGTGCACTAAGTTCTGTTGCACTGGAATAACGAAACAGTACCATTTCCGTCATTTTAGGGGGTCAATCATGTAACTTTGTAACGCGGTCACCTCGCTCGACGCTCGGATCGGCTCGTCGGTATCCGGGTTCGAGAGGAGGGGAGACTCAAGCGTACGCGAACACAAGTGGCGGCGTGAAAAAGATAGTTTATTTAGCGAAAGAGAGATACAGCGTGCAGGGCCAAGAGATGTCGCAGTGTCGCTGGTAGCAAAGCGGAGACGCAACCGGTTGGCGCCAGGCGATGAGGTGCGCAGGACAGGTGCGGTGTGCGGTCGACAACGGTCGATTTACACGGCGTGGTTACCACTAGGGGTCTTAGGATTACTGACTTATAACTAGCGGCCTTAATCTCTATCGCATGCACTTACGAGCTAATGTCAGGCGGGACGGTTAGGTATTGCGGGCAGGGTCGAGTGCCACGTCGAGCCCTGCCTTCGCAACGGAAACCGGTGACACCCGGTGGAGCTGAGTGAAACCTCAGCCCGAGGAGCGGTGGCAGGAGTCGGCGAAACCCGACAGAGCTGAGTGAAACCTCAGCCCGTGGAGCGGTGACAGGAGTCGGTGAAACCCGACAGAGCTGAGTGAAACCTCAGCCCGTGGAGCGGTGACAGGAGTCGGTGAAACCCGACAGAGCTGAGTGAAACCTCAGCCCATAGGTAGAGAAAGCCGGTGAAACCCGGCAGAGCCAAGCGAAACCTTGGCCCCGAGAAGTAGTAGGTACTGGTTAGGTATCAGGAGTCGGATCGCAGGATGGGATCTGGTCTCGATGTCTCGGCCGGCCGGGCTTATATACCCGGCCGACGTTCCCCACTGCGCGCCGTCGGTCCGGTGGCGGGGAGTCGGTATCGCGTGGGGACATCGCGAGCGAGATAGCGTGAGCGAGACGGCGCGTGCGCCCTACAGGCAAGCGAATGCGATAGCGCGAGTAGTGTACGTGCAAGCGGGATGGATAGTGCGGGGTAGTAAGCCAAGCGTTTCTCTGTATGTATATATTTATGTATGTGTATGTGTATATATATATATATATGTATATTCGTAACGGCCCTGCCGTTACAACTTTACATGAAATTTTTCACTTTCCATTTTTCACTTTTTACTTTTCATTTTTCACTTTGATATTTCACGTGAAATTTTTCACGTACAGCGATTATGTATGTAGCTTGGATGCATGGAAAGTGAAATCATGAAACATAGGTTTTATAGCTAATAAAAATTATTTTATTGGTATAGTATTATATACATCTTTTAATAATCAATTGTATACAAGGTGATTCAGAACAACCCCGTGTCCTTGTAAAGACGTACTCCTGAATTAATTCTGAGATGATTTTTCCTCTACGAAAATTTTATCCGACGCTTACATTTTAAATTATAAAAGAAAAAAGTTAGCGAATAACAAGACGCGTACGAAAGATAGGCAGGGACGGCACAACTCACCGTCCGACGCAGGCGATTACTGCAGGGCGTTCGCTACGTCGACGTGTTTACCATACGCAATAGTATGCACCTATGCGATTTCTCACTTACTCTCTCTCTCTCTCTCTCTCTCTCTCTCTCTCTCTCTCTCTCTCTCTCTCTCTCTCTCTCTCTCTCTCTCTCTCTCTCTCTCTCTCTGTGTGTGTGTGTGTGTGTGTGTGTGTGTGTGTGTGTGTGTGTGTGTGTAAACCTGTCACATGGGGCATCGTTCATCACGATGAAATTCATCCGTTAAGCTGCAACGGTATAAAAATATCATAGAGATCTCTACAAGATAAGTGAATAAAAGAGAGAGAGAGAGAGAGAGAGAGAGAGAGAGAAAGTAAGTGAGAAATCGCATAGGTGCATACTATCGCGTATGGTAAACACGTCGACGCAGCGAACGCCTTGCAGTAATCGCTTGCATCGGATAGTGAGTTGTGCCGTCCCTGCCTACCTTTCGTACGCGTCTCGTTATTCGCTAACTTTTTTCTTTTATAATTTAAAATGTAAGCGTCGGACAAAATTTTCGTAGAGGAAAAATCGTCTCAGAATTAATTCAGGAGTACGTCCTTGCAAGGACACGGGTTTGTTCTGAATCACCCTGTATATACTACGTACACTTAATCCTAACGCAGCCCTAATCTTTTCTAATTCCGAAGCATATTTATTAATTCCTTAGATTTCCGCCTTTCCGCCACCAAGGTACATGGCGAAAAAGTTCACGTGAAAAATTTCACATTTTCACATTTGAGAGAGTTACATGATCCCGCAAAATCGAACATGATCATAAGTTCACGTGAAACTTTTCACATTTCCGCCCTAGGGGAAAAGTTACATGATTGACTCCCAGAAATAGAAAACGCTTTAGTGTACACTTCTTGCACTAGTTCAGGAAGTTCAGAAATAAAAAATAAACCTACGAGCATATAAAAATATCTTGGTTCCGCCAAGATCTCAAATAGCGAATTCGACCAGTGCGCACTGAGTGCTCCCTTTCTCGCTTCTACTGACATTGGTAAAAGTGAGACAGACGACACTCAGTACGCACTGGTGCATCCAATCGAATAATCGGCTATAAGCCTGGATAGAGACCCTATAAGAAGAGATTCGTTAACTCGTCACGTGACGTTAGTAAACTCTTGGCTGGTAAAAATTGACTGGGGTATGAATTGCACATCTATGCTCCATGAAACAAAACAGATGTTTCAATAACCTATTTTGACAGATACATGTTATGTACTGTTATAGTACTGTGTCATAATTATACATTATACATAAGTTAATTTATCATATCTTTATAATTATGAAAGAAAACAATATATGTAACAATAGCAATATATGCAATACATAAGCAATATATATATTTACATTTATTAATTTAAAGTTTATTTATAACTACATATATTGCTTACCCCAGATCAGACTCTATAACGTCACGTGACGAATTGGCGAGTCTCTTCTTATAGAATCTCTAAGCCTGGATCCTCATGCAGCACTAAAACTTTGACAGATGCTGATTGGTGATAAATGAATAGTGGGATAAAACGGCGAATAAGGATGCCATCACATGCGGCGTAACTTGCATTGACCAATCACATGACCTTTCACTCACATCGATCTTTCACTTAAACATCAAATTCCTAGTTACTTTATGCTGTTTACGCTATTATTGTTACACTGAATCTAATTTTTTTGCGGAAGAAACATAGTGAATAATTAGAATAATCAAAGCTTTTCGGCAAAATAAATAAAGATCAAATCAGAATAAGTTAATTAATTAATAATGATTAATTAAATTAATTAAATTGAATAATAATGATTAATTAAATCATCATATCAAATTAATTAATAATAAATATATATATAGGGCATTTTATATATATATATATATATACAGGTATTTTATTTTAAATGATATAGTCGATTATCTCGCAAATCGATGATTTTATTGAAAAATTTTTCGAACGAAAATTACATGGCTTGAAGGGGGACACATAATGGAATGTGGACTTGACCTTGAGTGACCTTATCAAAATCAGATCAAGGTCATTAATGTTTTTTTTTTTAATGAAAACCCCTATTTTTTATTACATATTCTTGTAGCTTATCTCGAGAGCTCCAAAACATTATAATAAAGTTACGTTTCATTGAGTACTTTCCGAGTTATGGAACTTGAAAGTTACAGTACCGCCGGCGTTATCCATGTATGCATGCGCTTTAGTTGGCCGGATCAGTGATCGGTCTTACCTTATAACTTAACAAGTATTTAACGAAAAGTGACAACCTGATTTTGACAAGGTCACTCAAGGTCAAGTTCACATTTTCATCATGTGCCCCTTTTCAAGCTCCCTGCAACTTTCGTTCGAAAAATTTTTCAATAAAATCATCGATTCGCGAGATAATCGACCATATCACTTAAAATGAAACACCCTGTATATATATATATATATATATATATATATATATATATATATATAAATTAATTTATAATGTTTTTCAATGCGTGACCCAACAATATCTAACAACTGATTAAACATTTCTATGGATCCTCTACAATAATTGTAGAACATTTCGTAATCTTCAAATTTTATTTCTTTTCAGATTGCCACTGTCACCCTGCAATAATTTTTGTCTTTCTGCAAATATTGGACACACTCACATTCTGTGACGAGCTATGTGAAAAAAGGCTTTTAGAAACGTAGTGTGTTTTAGTAAAATACTAGAATACGCTTACTAGATTACGCTTATGCAAGTTATGACGCATGTGACGGCACCCTAAGAGTGATTCCCGATGCAGCGTAATTTTCGTAACGTAAACTGCGTCAATCAATCAAATCATCTAATAAGAGTCTAGACAGATTTGTGTAGAGTAGCTGAGATAATTTGGTTGGATGACGCAATTTACGCTTATCCAAATTATGCATGGAGAACCAGCCTAAATCTTTATTATTTGCCGTCAAAACGCCGATGTCTGTATGAGGAGTCAGGCTAAGCGTACTAGATTAATTGTCAAGACACTATTAGAGACTAGTCACGAAAAAGCAACTTTTGATTCGCCATTGGTCCGCCATCTTTTGGCTATTCTCACTTATTTTCAAATACATTAACTACATTAACTACATTAATCTTAAATTGTAATATTATATTTTAAAAACATAAGCGTTTTAAAGGTAATAAAATGTGTATATTTATAAAATTTTATTTTACATAATTATATTACCAATTTATTAATATATTTCTTTTAATTTTAACAATTTTAAATTTATTACTATTTATTTATTTATTTATTTTTTATTTATCTTTTTTTTTCACTATTTATCTTTTTCAAGAGCAAGAATTAATATAATTATACTACTGTTACACTATAATATTTTTAACTTTTTGATACACAATTCGATTTGATACACAATCGCGAAGTACTGTAGAAACGATGTTCTCGCGTACTGAAAACAGCGGAAAATTCGCGATTGATCAGATTTTCGATATGTGTGATCCGCAATACGCGCTATACGCTCCATGGGATCCTGCGAATCACAGCCAAAGTTCAAAGTTTCGAGAGTAAAAGATTTCCTATATATCTTTAAAATTAATAGTGTCTGGAAGCATCTTAACTTTCTAAAGGCCATATCAGATTATCGGTTGCCCGGCTACGGTTGCCGATTGACGATTCTATTACCAATCACATTGACCGTAACCAGGACTTGCTACATTGTGTGGCTGAAATAGAGTCGTCAATCGGCAACCGTAGCCGGGCAACCGATAATCTGATATGGCCTTTAGAAAGTTAAGATGCTTCCAGACACTATTAATTTTAAAGATATATAGGAAATATTTTACGCGCAACCACTAATCTAATATGGCCTTAAAAATCTCTTTCACCAATCTTTGGTTAAGTTAACCGACGATTAATCCGCAAGAGTACCAACTCTAATTCAATGCTCAGAGAGTAGTATGTGTTCTTTGATCTAATATTCTTTTCGCGTTGTAACTATGTTGATAGCTAGATGAAATTGTAAGTAATATTCGATAATTAATGTAAATAAAAATTATTA
Source organism: Pogonomyrmex barbatus (assembly GCF_055798465.1). NCBI lineage: Eukaryota > Metazoa > Arthropoda > Insecta > Hymenoptera > Formicidae > Pogonomyrmex > Pogonomyrmex barbatus. The sequence goes on from NW_028297149.1 coordinate 4,509,410, forward strand.
AACAATCATTCGCTTAAACAAAAATTTTAACATTCATCTACAATAAACAATTTAGTTCTCAAACTTGTTCACAAACATGATGGTCGAGTTAACCGTCGGTTAGCTTAATCAAAGATTGGTGAGAGGTCCTCAAGGTCATCGTGAAAAAATTTTAATCATAAGCAAATTGACCAATCAGAATCAATTATTCTCCTTACGGTCTAAAAATATTTGATTGTAATTGATCAATTAGCTTACGACCTTACGATTATCACTAATATTTTTTCACGTGCAATGGCCTTATGCTCATTTCCTCCAACATAGTTCCTGTAAACTGCATTCAATTTTGAACGCAATTTAATCTTCGATCAACTTAATTTGTTTTCCTTCAACTTTATCTTGATTCCGAATGAACTGAATGTATATCAATGTCTGCTAATTTCAACTAAATTGTATCAAGTAATGTGATTGATACATAATGAACATAACAGAAAGGATGAAAAATTTGACGATAAAAGTATCGAGATGATCAAGCAAAAAAAACTTCAAATAATCTTCAACTTCATGACGAAACTCGGAAAAATATAAAAAAAACATTGATTAATTTGTTAGTGGATAATAAAAATAGAGTTAATAAATATAATGATGAATAATGTAAAAGAAAAAATGAACTTGAAATTGAAATTTTAAAAATGCAAAAAAAAAGTTGCAAGTTGAAATATTACAGAAAGAATTAAGAGTTAAAACGTTATAGTTATTTTAGAAAAAGAACAGCGAAGATTAAAGATGTTATAAATATATATATGTATATATATTTATATATATATATATATAATACTTTTTTTATAAATAAAAAATTCTTAAATTTTTATTATTTTCATAAATTAAAGCAAAATTTAATTTTATTTACAGTTATTTTTATTTATTTTCAAAAAATGTGTTTATTTTAATTTTTCTATTATCATAGGTATATTTTTGACCAAAGATAAAACCAGGATTATGTACATTTATTATAAACTACTATTACTTGCATTTATTATAAACTACTGTTGTACTCATAGCCTTATATATAATTATCAAATAAAAGTTTTAATTTTTATTTATTTTGCGATAGAAATATGATCAAAAGGAAGTTTTATTTATTTATTATAAATAAATAATAAATTAATTTATCATAAATGTTATTTTACTTATTTACTATACTAGCTTTTAATTATTTAACGATGAATATGGTTTATTTAATAAAATAATATACTGAATATACCCTCAAATACTAATATATGCACATACGTTTTGCGTTGTCTTCTGCTTAAATGCCGTTCAAATTTGTTAACCGGCTAAAAAATGAGCGTTCAGAATGAACGTCGTTTAACTGACTTGAACTTGTACAAAAAACTTGATGGAACGCAAAATGTCATTGATCGGAGTTTAAATTCGGTTCAAATTTTGAATCACATTGGAGGAAACGGGCATTAATCTGTCATTCCTTTCAATGGGTCTGTTCTTTTTAGCTGAACTGACTGCACTAGTTCAGAATTTATCTTTCTTCTTCCAGTGTAATACTTTGTGTCCACGATGCTAAAAATCGGTCCGAGATCTCGGCTGGAAAAAGAATTGACCAATCGCAATGATTAATTGGCCGAATTATTCAAACGCAATTTGTGGACACAAAGCATAATGCCTGTTTCTACCAACGCAGTTTAAAGAGTTAATCCCTAGTGACATTCGATTAACCAAAGTTTAACGAAATATTGATTTCAATCAATGATTTGTTCAAGTTTAAACTTATGTAAACTTCAATTTAAACGGCCGATTTTGGCCGTTTAGAAGTGGTTAAAAAATATAACTAATAATTTGATATGGCACATTATAGCGTTATCGTCCTCGGATGATGAAGATATTATTAAACAGAAGAGAATTAATCAGCATACAAATCATAACAATGAAATTGTTGATGTGGCAGTTCGAACAAAAATGATTTATAATTACTTTGTCAAGTATGTAAAGTTTTTATCTGAACATTTTTATTTAATATTTTTTTAGTCTAGATTAATATGTAATTTGAATTACATCAATATTAGTCATATTATTGCAAAATACATTTTAATTTATAATTATAAATTATTTATTATATTAAAAAATCTTTTTATTCCTTTTTCAATTTTTTGTGATTTTTTGTGATAAATTATTTATTCCTTTTTCAATTTTTTGTGATTTTTTGTGATAAATTAATAAACTATTATGTCTTACTATATTTAAATTAATATAACAAAAATATAAAATGTATTATTATATTATGTATTATGTATATATATTTGTATTGTATTATGTATATATATTTTATAAAAAAGCAAAAAGACCTCAAAACGAAAAATAATACGAAGATCATTCTAGTATGAACTAATAAAGCTAAAATATACATGTAAAAACAAAAAAGTATTTTATTTTTGTAGCAAGAAAGGAATATTACAGTATGAAGCATCTGTACAATAGAATTAAATAGAACTAAATAGATATTTTTCAACATTTTTCTATTTTTTAACATTGTTCCTTTATCATTTTTCATAATTTAATTCTGTTATTCGTATCTATTATACATTCATTAATTTATTGTTCAATTTTTAGTAATGTGTATAATTATAAAAAAAATAGGCATATTTATTCATGTTATTTTTTTTAATTTTCAAAAACAACTCTTATACAAAATTATGAAACATAAACATAGAATAAAATCTATTAACCTGAAATGATTCTTATACTATTATTTATATTAACCTTTATATTAACATAAATATTTTTCGTTATATATTTTATACTAAAGTTATTACAATTATGATAAAACTGCAAACATTTTTTATATCTTTCTTATATTTTAAAAAAACATTTATACTTTAAAATGAAATTTCCATCATAGTTATTATTACAAAAACAAAAACATTTTTGTAGAAAAACTTATACTTCAAACTAAAACATAACCATTCTCACAGTTATATATCGCAAAAGAAAAACATTTCTTATATTATTGTAAAAACATTTCTACTTCAAACAAAAACATAATCAGTCATTATTGTCAGTTATTTATCACAAAGAAAAATATTTCTTATATTATTGTAAAAACATTTTTACTTAAATATAACAATCATACAATTATTATTTTTTGTTATAAAAATATTATTTCAATTCTTTATATAAAAAATTCATGTTTGTTATGTTTTCTGTATTCATTTTTAACTTAATTTTTATATTATCTCTTTTCAATATTCTATTTTTTATGCATTTACAATACGGGAGTGTCCCAAATGCGCACAGTTTCAATCGGATATACCACTCACATCAGCCAATATCTAAGAATTTTCTAGTGAGTCACCTATCAAAAATTTTTTTTATTTAATCAACCAATCAACAATGTGTCCGATTGGACCTTATCCTGCAATATACATACCATTAGAGACAATATTGGACCAATCAATGTTCAAGCTGTAGTAAGTTCACGGAATTATGACATATAAGTTATAAGTTTAGCTAAACGTTTATCACATAACGTTTGTAGAAACCAGCATTAAATCCTAGTTTAATTAAACGGAAGTTTTATTAATCTGGAGATTAAGGCCAAAATGATAGAAACGGGCATAAGAAAGAAAGATAAATTGTGAATTAGTACAACCAGTTCAACTAAAAAGAACAGAGTATCAATTCTATAATTCAAATTAGATCATTCACTTTTCGCATTTTCATCTCACGTGAAATTGTTCGCGTGAGGGTACGTTCCCATGAGGAAAGAAATATCGAAACGGAATAGTAACGGAAAGAAAACATGGTGGGGGGCTAACCAATCAGAGGGCAAAAATTGATAAAAAATTAAATAAACATCAAATTATATCGAAATGGATATTAAAGGAAAAAATAATAGAAATATGAAATTCTATAGACATAACTGTATCAAAAACTGTTAGTATACAGTACGGAACATCGGCTCAGATAGGTTATTAATACTAAAAAAGGTATAACAAAATAGTAAATATGTAAAAATATTTGCGGCGTTCGAATACTTTTGTTATCCGTTTATGACACTTGTAATAAATATCTTGTAAATACTATATATGGTTGGGGATTCGAGAGAATACGTGACGCACACCTTCCCTTCTTTTTAGAGATTATATTATTTGGGGATTATACTTATATATGGTTGAATTATTTTTTAATTTTACTAACACAATCTCTGAACTTCTCTCTTGCCATAAATGCCAAATTATTTAAAAAATTTCTGTTTAACATAAATATGATGTACTAAATTTGATGTAAAAATCATAAATGTAAGCGTTCGAATATTTTCGTTAGCCACTGTGTGTTGCGCTATGTGTATACTTTGGACAAAAATACAAATTCTGTTTTAAAAACAAAAAATCATTTTCTTATATAAAATAAGAAATTTATAATTTAAAACAGAGAATTTGTATTTTAAAGTAGAAAATTTGTGTTTTTAAAACAAAAAATAGTTTGGTATTCAAACTTATATATATATTTTTTTTATATGGTTTGAAATTTAATTTTTATCAGTGTATCAACATAGATTTGAATTAAACTTCGTACAGAAAATTGTAAACCCATGTGGAATATCTCTCTTCGCATTAAAGTGTATGCTTAGAGACAATATGTTCTGTCTCTCCTACGGGAGGGCTCCACTACTGAAAGATCTAACCCAATCCTTATCACAGTGATAATTAAAATAATAATAATAATTTAGCAATTTATCTTTATCATCGATAACGCTGAGAAACTCGTGAAGACGCACGTGACAATACAAATGACGCACGACTAATATCTAATAAATAAACTGAAAGATACCACCAAAATATAAATACTACCTTGAAATAATATATATAAACATATATGTATGTACGTACACTATCCATCATATACAAAGTGTCATATAAACAGAATAATAACATTTCAAAATTAAGATTTATGTAAATATATCTCGAAAATTAAACGAGACCGCCAATTAATTTAGAAGAAAAAAATTGATCAGTACCCTCACCTCTATATATGATAAAGTCAAGTTTATCAGAATTGTGTCCTCTAATGTAAAAAAATACCATATATACATACAAACACATGTATGTATGATACACACGCGCGCGCGCTCACACACACACACACACACACACACACACACACACACACACACACACACACACACACACACACAATTATATATAGATATAAATTTTTTTATTTCTTCAAATTTAACTTTCGGTAAAAGAACAAACAATGTGAAAATTATCTTTTCATTTTTCTTGTTCAATCATTTTCATTATTACTATTATTTTTCTTATATCAAACAAGAATTTTATAAAAAAAGAAACAAATATGAACATATATGAATGTATTTCGTATTTAACCATAAACATTTATTATATTTATATATATTTATATATATAAATATATTAAACAAAAATAATTTTATATAAAAAATTTTTACTGGGTTTTAGTGATAGCGGTTGATTGCAGGAGCATCGATCAATATGAGACGAAATATTACGTTATCGGTTTCTTTATTAAAAATCTCGGATTATAATGTTCTCGCGACAGGTCTGGACTCCGCAAAATCTCGAGATTGAATCCCCGTCTTTTCTTTGTCAAATCGATTGTCCGGGTCACATATTTGTTCGAGATGTTTCTTTTATTGTCAACATATTTTTCGTCCTGTCATTATTTTCGCTTGCATTACAATTTAAATATTTCATTTTAATAACGACTAGTGATTAAATTTCACGACTGTAAGTAATTGATTACTCTCTCTAAATTTACATGTTACGACAATTATACGGATGCATGCAATTATTCGCATTGCTCAAAACAATTAAACGGCATCTCCGATTCGAGGAGAAACAAAAGTCCGATCGTTATATTTGTCGCTCGATTCCAAATATCTAATGATCCCGAATGACCCGGCTATATGTGTGTGTATACGTGTGTCTTTCTATATACGCGTGTTTGACTTTATCAGATGTGGCAAACATATCGCCACAATACCCCCCTGCCAGTGATTTACTCACGATATGTTGTCGAAAACGTGTTACAATAATGCTGATAACATATCCGTATTAATAATGTACAACATACAATATAATAAATAATAAATGGAACATGTGAATCTATAAAATATAAAGCTTGCTATCTGAATTTCGTTAATACTGGCCAATCAAGTTACCGATATCTTTAATTATTCGAATGAAGAAATAAACATGTGAATACAGAGAATAAGATAAGACGAAATCTCGCAACCTAAATAAAACAAAATAAGAAGACATATCGTGGAATAAAACAATAGATAAATACATTACTGACTAAATAAATAAATAAATAAATAAATAAATACAATAAAATAAAAGAAATAAAGATACATGAAATAAAAATAAAATAAAATACACTAAAATAAAATATTACGACCTAATTACGGACACCGGAGTCAATTCGATTCTGATACGGATACATGAGTAGGTATACTAGGCCGGTTCTAACTCAGGTCCTCCGAGGGGGGTGCGGGTGTGCGGGGGGAACGGAAGGCGCGGGGAAGAGGGGAGGGGGAAGTCCGAGGCGGCGATCCTTTGAACTGAGCCGCGGGGGGGGGGGGATAGATAAGATAGTAGGTGAAGGGGATATAAACAAATAGATAAACAAATAGATAAACAAGAAGATAAATATATAGATAAATAAATTGTGACTCGAAGGACATGACGTCACGAGGGGGGGGGGGGGTGTAGTGAAAAAAGACGAGGTGAGATAAATAAATAGTAGGATAAGATAGCAAGGCGATATAAACAAAATGGGCGGTGAAGATGATATAAAAAATTGACATGACGTCAGAGGGGGAGGGGGTAGGGGGGGGGTCGCCGCCGCCGCCGCCGCCGCCGCCGCCGAGTAAAAAATAAATATCTCTCTCTCTCGTATTATCTCTTCCGTTGCGGCTCTCTCTCTCTTATGGCGAATGTTATTTTTCTAATTATTTTATGGTGGGGAAGAAAGAAATGAAAGAAATACATGTTTTTTTGCATATTATATATGTTTATAGTGTTAAACAAATTGAATACATTTTTAAGTGTGAAATTTTTTTATTCACATGTTTTTTTCTTATACACTAAAAACTAAAGCTAACAGCTCGCAATCGACGAGTTGACGTCTATCGAATGTATCACAATCGCGTATCGCGTTCGGCACTTCCTCGGGATCTGTTACAACAGACGCGATGTTGGAGAATCGCGTATACTTGGTATCGATCGTATCGACGAATCTGACGAGTCGATCGAACGTCACATCGATACATTCGTCCAGAGCAAACATTCGACGTAACGTCGATTCGATCATCGTTACGCGTACGTTCAAAGATTCAAGACGTACGAGTGTAACGTCGTTCATCAGACAAATTCTGACGGTTAACGGTCCGACGCTTATAAAATTGTCTTTGTAATCATTTCGCAGCAATTTATAGATATTCCATCGCTGCTCGTAGAGTCCCTTCCACGTTTCGAGAGACAGTATCAATTCCTGTCCCCGATGATCTCCCAGAGCGATCTCCACGTAGCTCGGTGGACCAACGTTGATTCCAATTTCCAGAAATTTGTAACCCGTGGCCGTCAGAGCGTAACGTCTGCTCAGTAAGCGCACCGCGCGACGCTCCACCGAAATACTGTGAAAATTAAATATATAATATTGCACAATATTGGAAAAAAGAGAAAAAAATAAAAAAATGCAGGTGAAACTTACGCGTTACATTCTTTCTTTTGTTTTTCGCCATTGTACGGTGCGCTGCTTCCTTTGGCGGAATACATTACGTGTTGTTCGAACGACGGAGGAGCGGAGTACCTTTTTTTGTCGTGCAGATCGTTCGATGGAGGAGGAGGACTGATCGCGTAAATTTGTTTGACATGGCAAACCGTTAATCCCCCCCCCTTGTTTTCTAAGAATTTCATTGTTGCAATCAAACATGTAGCGACATGTTCGCAAAGGAGCGCGATGGCGTTCAAATTTTGTTTTCTAGGAAGAGCCCGTGAAAAGATAGCTCTTCGTAGAAATCGACGTACGTGTCGCGGCGTGTCAAGAGAGAAGCGCCGATACTCCGGTTACTATAAACAAATCGGGGAGACTTATGATGGTTTTTTTTCGCCGAAGTCGGCATACGTGTCGCGGCGTGTCAAGAGAAGCGCCGATAGTCCGGCTGCTATAAACAAATTAGAGAGAGACCTATGATGATGCTCCGACAAGGGACAAAGAAATTGTCGATGATATATAATGGGTCATGCGGTGTGCAGGATCACAGTAGATGGAAGTCTAATGTGAAAAAAAAAAATAGTTGACGGTGAAAATGGATAATGTGTTAAATATAGAAAATGTGTTTAATATGGATGAGGAAGACTTTGTGGATATAGTGGACGAAGTGTTTGAAAATGAAGAAGAAATAGAGATTGACAATATTGACAATATTGACATTGATATTGAAGATGAAGAGCACGCATTGTCTGACGATAGCAATTACGTAAGTGATCAAAGTGATGACCTTACGGATTATGCAGAAAAAATTGTTACCCGTTCGGAACTCCTTGCGTTGAATAATAATAAAAAGTATTGTTCAATACAATTTTATTATTCAACGGGTGGTGCACTAACTCTGTGTGCCGAATGCATGGTTCGTCTGGCGGACACTGACATTGGAGTATTGTATGCCGTTAGGAAGCACGAGATAGATACTCTCAATGCGCTAAACAGCCGATTTTGCTCAAATTGCCAACAGTCCGTCTGTGTGATAATGCCATGCAACATGTGCCCAATTTGCACAAATTGAAAAAAGACAACATTGTGAACGAGGCATATGCAAGTGGAAGAGTGTGATGTGATATAAAAACAATATGGAAAGGTCATTGGAAGAATTAACAAGTTCTTCGTTATGGGATTCAATCTCTCATCTATCAGTGAACGTGGCGGTGTATTTTATAAAGAGACACTATACCTCAACTCCCCATTTCCCGATTTCTCGTCCAAGAGTTAAGGGACGCTACAATTCGACTCTCTGCTTCTCCGCTCCTTCTGAGAGAGCGGAAATAATTCTGGAAGCGTGCACATATTATCATTATAGAGGACACGCATACAATATATTACTACCTCTCTCGCGGCAAAAAGTAGCAGAGATAATTCCAAGAAGCGAGGATAATCATATATGGTTGTTCTATTCCCATCAATCTCCGGACATGGCGGAAATACAACGCTTTGTATACTGGCTTCGAGTTAAAGCAGCTATAGAAAAAAGAAAAAAAGAAAGTAAAAAAATGTAAAATTGTTTTTTGATGAGACAGTACAACAATTTAAAAGAATCACGATTTTGCAATATGGAACACCTAGAGCGAGTGGAACGCGAGCTGCTGGAGCAGTGCAGCCAAGTCGCTACCTTGGTGGAGTGTTTCGCGTGGTTGCAACGATGTGAGGAGTGCATCGAACAACTCGAAGAACTTAGCCGTGTTAAGCGTCCTCGACTCACCGTTGCAAATAGACAATCTGCGGTGGCGAGGATCGCGCGACTCGCGGGTGCAAAGGTACAACTAGAAAGACGTTTCGTGCACGTTGGTGGTGAGTACGCGAGCACCAGTAGAGACAATGGATCTCTCGTTTGGCGAGAAATCGATACGGCATTTGAAAGCCGTATATTGACTGGTGCGGTGATCAATGTGGACTATATCGAGCCGCGACAATTTTTAGAAGACGCTGGTGGTGTAGTGCTCGAGCGAGTGCGAGACATTATAGAAAGACACGATAATGTGAAAGTGAACACTGCATTTAACGGCGAGTTTGTGACGGGCGATAAACGCGCGAACAAAAGTATAAACACTAAAAATAGTGAACTCTTTCGAGTGTCAAATTTGGACGAGTGGTACGAGCAGCACGTCATCGAACCCACGTTGGCGTCGCTCGAAGAATTCCAAGAACGCGACAGTGGATGGGCGTTGTCGCGAATTCTAAATTTGACTATAAACGTGAACAAATATAATCCAATGCACGCGGGATGTTACATCGAATTACCGCGGGAAATTATGTTAAAGCGAGCGGTAATTAACGTGCAGTCAACGGATAATGCGTGTTTCGCATGGTCAGTGGTCGCGGCCTTGCATCCGGTCGAAAGGAATACAAATCGGGAATTGTCGTACCCGCATTATACGACAGTGTTAAATTTGCAAGACATTACGTTTCCGATGACGTTGAACCAAATTAAGAAGTTCGAACATCTCAATCAACGTCTACGGTATCAAGGAAAAGGAGATTCTCCCGATACGACTGACATCAAGGAAGATGGAGAAGCACGCAAATCTATTGTACGTGCAGGATCCGCGCGACGACAACGCGGGGCACTTTGCGTATATCAAAGATCTGTCCCGTCTTGTGAGCTCGCAACTGAGCAAAAAAGAACACAAAAAATACTTTTGCGACCGGTATGTATTTTAACAAATTTTATTATTTCTCTTAATAAAATTGTTTATTAAAAAATCATATTTTCCGTTTGCAGATGTCTACATTACTTCAGTTCGTCTGAAAGATTGCAGTCACATACAACGGACTGCGAAAAGATGAACGATTGCGCCATCCGACTGCCGAGCGAGGACGACAAGTGGCTCGAATTTAAGAACCACACGAATAAGGAACGACTTCCATTCATCGTTTACGCGGACTTGGAGTGCGTACTACGGCGAACGGAACCGGCAGAGAGGGAAGACGCATCGTACATCTACCAGCAGCACGAGGTATTTAGCATCGGATACTACGTGCGATGCTCGTACGACGACGCGTTGTCGGTATATCGATTTCGTCGCGACGAAGATTGCGTTGCGTGGTTCGTTCGGCAACTCGAAGATTTGGCGCATCAAATAAAAATTCTATTATCCGCGAATGTACCCATGGAAACGTTGTCGAGAGAGCAGTGGGAGGCATATCGTAGCGCGACGCGTTGTCACATTTGCGAGAAATCATTTGCGTCGGACGACACGCGGGTACGCGATCATTGCCATCTTACCGGTCGTTATCGTGGTCCCGCGCACTTAAATTGTAATCTAAATTATAAAGATTCGTATTGCATTCCCATAGTATTTCACAACTTATCCGGTTATGACGCGCACTTTATCATCACGGAAATAGCTACGGCGTTCGAAGGCAGGATCGACGTGCTGCCGATAACAAAAGAAAAATATATTTCGTTTACAAAACACGTTCAAGACCATCGAGAGATCAGATTCGCGAAATTGCGTACGCTTGCGGTTCATAGATTCGTACAAGTTTTTAAATACCAGCCTTGATAAATTAGCATCTTTTCTAACGAAAGAAAAATTAAAAATTTTACGTTCCGAATTTTTCACGGTCTCAAACGAAGATTTTGATTTGTTGACGCGCAAAGGTGTCTTTCCGTACGAATACGTGGATCGCGCGGACAAGCTGCAGGACACGCACCTACCACCGCGCGAATCGTTCTATAGCTCGTTGACCGGTGACACGGTGTCAGAGAACGACTACGCGCACGCCGCGAACGTCTGGCAGCGGTTCTCCATCCGAACGCTCGGCGAATACAGCGATCTATATCTCAAGACCGATGTCTTGTTATTGGCCGACGTTTTCGAAAATTTCCGCGAAAGTTGCGTCGCGAGTTATGGACTCGATCCCGCGCATTACTACACATTGCCAGGTTTCACGTGGGACGCCATGTTGAAACATACGCGCGTAAAATTTGAGTTGCTCACCGACATCGATATGGTTATGTTTATCGAACGCGGTATACGCGGCGGTCTCAGTCAATGTTCCGGCAGATACGCGCAGGCCAATAACAAGTACATGCGTTCGTACGACCCGTCGAAACCGTCATCATACCTTATGTACTTTGACGTAAATAATCTGTACGGATGGGCGATGTGTCAACCGCTGCCCTATGCCGAATTTCGATGAATGGAAGACGTTGAGAACTTTGACGCGAGCGCGATCGCTCCGGATTCGTCTACGGGGTATATTCTCGAGGTCGATCTCGAGTATCCGCATCATTTACACGATCGACACACTGACCTACCTTTCTGTCCGGCGCGCGATAAACCACCCGGCACGCGGCAGGATAAACTTCTCGCGACGTTATACGATAAGAAGCGGTACGTCATCCATTATCGCAACCTGCAGCAATGTACGCGCCATGGTCTTCGTATCGCAAAGATACATCGCGTACTACAATTTGCTCAATCCGCCTGGCTCCGCGATTACATCGAACTCAATACACACTTTAGAACGTACGCGAAAAACGATTTTGAGAAAAATTTGTACAAATTAATGAACAACGCGGTATTCGGTAAAACAATGGAAAATGTGCGCAATCACGTCGACGTTAAACTTTTGACCAAATGGGACGGACGGTATGGCGCGGAGGCAATGATCGCGAAACCACATTTCCACAGCCGCAGCGTCTTTGCGGAAAACTTAATCGCCGTCGAAATGCGTAAACTCGAGGTAAAATTCAACAAGCCGATTTACGTGGGTATGTGTATACTCGACATATCGAAAATCTGCTTGTACGAATTTCACCACGAATACATGTCACCGCTGTATCGCGAGAAATGTAAGATCATGTACACCGACACGGACAGTCTCGTATACCACATCGAGTGCGATGATGTGTACGAGGCGATGAAACGCGATATCGCTAGATTCGATACGAGCGATTATCCGACGGACAACGCGTACGGGATGCCTCTCGCGAATAAAAAAGTACCCGGTCTAATGAAGGATGAGAATAACGGTGCGATAATGACGGAATTCGTCGGACTCAGAGCGAAGATGTACGCGGTGAGGGTGGGCGGCAGAAAAGACATTAAAAAGGCGAAAGGTGTAAAGAATAACGTCGTAACGCGAACAATAACGTTCGACGATTATACGCGGTGCTTGAACGAAGAGATCGAAATGACTCGTCGCCAGTCGTGTATAAGATCCAAGCTACACCAAGTATACACGGTGTCCGAGTCGAAAATCGCTCTGAGTCCGTACGACGACAAACGATACATCGTACCGGATTCGACGGAGACGTTACCGTGGGGACATTGGCGGATTCCATTGTAATATATATACATGTTTATACAATGTACATATATTTTTATATTTTTTATATAGTTTATATGTATGCATATATGCACGTATGTATGTATGTATGTACATACCTATGTATCATATCTATGTATGTATGTATGAACGTATGTATTCTTGTAATTTTATACGATACTGTTTTATATGTAGTATAGATATATGTATTTTTTGTAGTTTTTATATGTAGTTTTTATAATAAAATTTAGTTGTTCAAATTTATTTTATATATACTTTATAATAGCAACCGAGATCCTGCTTGCTGAGGAATTAGCTTTAATTCTCTCTTCGATTTATTTAATGTATACTTGGCTTAATACATATAGTTTTACATATGTTCTCGTAAGTTACATACATGTATAGTTTAAAAAAAAATGTAATGGAAGAAAAAAATAATAAAAACTCTTTGTATACATGTATACAGTGTATATTTATTTTTTTTAATACATTATAAAAATGAATTAAATCACACTGCTTTTGTTTATCCATGAGTTATGCGATCTATCGAATCCCAGCCACTTGACGTAAACCTTGTCTCCCTTCCTGCGTAGTACTTTCTCCACGAGATACACGTCCGGATGAGTCGCGCGATGCAATTCGTGCTCGTAGAACGCGCCCGCGACCGATTTTCCGCGATAATCCTCGAGCAGATAAGTTACGGGATTAGTACGTTGCACTTTAACGATCTTAAACACCTCGGTGGTCCAATTTGGCGTGTAACCTTTTTCGAAAAGTGTCTTGTACTTGCTCACGCGTACCGATTCGCCTACTTTGAATTTTGCTGGACCTGCGATCTTTATCGCGCTGTATACCGTATCCAAGAGTCTTTTGGCGATCGCGGGAGTTACGTCAACGGGTCGTATGCCGATAGTGCGATGCTTGCGCGCGTTGTAATCTGACACGAGACGCGGTAGCGCGTCGACCCACTTGTAAGTGCCGTTGAGCGTAAACATCTTCCACATGTCGTTCTTAAGCGTGCGATTGAATCGCTCGACGATCGATGCCTTCAACACCGTATACGTGGAATAATGATTAACGTTGTGTTTTTTCAAGAGTTTTTGCACCGGCATTGTAAAATTCCTTTCCCATATCCGTTTGCAAGTTTCTCGGGCATCTTCCGCTCTCTCGAATTATCTCGGCGATAGCGTTAGCCGTCTCGCTTCCGATCTTGCTCTTGAGCGGTACGGCCCAGGCGTACTTGCTCAACGCATCGATGACGGTGAGTATGTAGTGATGACCTCTGTTGAAACTCGAGTACGGACGCATCTCGACGATGTCAGCCTGCCACAGATCGTCGTATCCCCGCATTATGACACGTCTTCGTGGAAAATTTCTCCTCGCCGGAGCGTGCAATTCCTCAACGAGTCGTCGCCTCTCGGAGCTAATATTTTTTTCACGTCCATCGGATCGCATGTTTCAACGATGTTTAATAGTAAAGATAAGATATACAATTTAAAATTGTTTTTTTCCTCACTGACGTTAATCGACTGGCTCGTTTCATCGATACGCGATTAATTTATAATAATGCCGGCTTCGCGAAGTTCCTCGATGATCGACAGCATCTCGTTGTCGTGAGCGTTGTTACCAGCTCGGTGCGAAGCATCGAGCAATCGGAGTCGATCCACCAGTTCGTTGGGATCGTCCCAATGCACGTAATCGATCTTGTTGTCGTTTAACTTCATGGCGGCTGGTATATTGCTCACGCCTGCACCCTTTTTACGCCCGCTACTTCCATACGTAGATACGAGCGGAGCGATGATGTTAATATACTTCGATCCCCTATTGCCCTTGATGGGATTATGGGCGCTGTGACTACGTCTGTGAGCATTTGTTGTTAACAATATACTTTTATACGTTTGTTTATCATCCTCGGTAAAAATCGCGTCATCGGGAAGTCTCTTGAAGATCAATTCGTACAATCCTGGTGTACCATTGTATCTCACATTGTCTATGATTATGGAGTCATTTTTGTCAACGTCAAATTTCTTGTCACCAAGCATCGCACCACTGTCTTTATCGAAATAAACACCGTATACGCGATCAAATGTATCGTTTTTTCCATTATCATCGAGAAGAGGGCTTACATACTTTTGCCCTAATGGTCCCAGCTGATTATGCAACGCTTCTCGACCTTGTTGCGTTTGCAGACTCTGTTTGATGGTTGACGCAGGAAGGGAGACAAGGTTTACGTCAAGTGGCTGGGATTCGATAGATCGCATAACTCATGGATAAACAAAAGCAGTGTGATTTAATTCATTTTTATAATGTATTAAAAAAAATAAATATACACTGTATACATGTATACAAAGAGTTTTTATTATTTTTTTCTTCCATTACATTTTTTTTTAAACTATACATGTATGTAACTTACGAGAACATATGTAAAACTATATGTATTAAGCCAAGTATACATTAAATAAATCGAAGAGAGAATTAAAGCTAATTCCTCAGCAAGCAGGATCTCGGTTGCTATTATAAAGTATATATAAAATAAATTTGAACAACTAAATTTTATTATAAAAACTACATATAAAAACTACAAAAAATACATATATCTATACTACATATAAAACAGTATCGTATAAAATTACAAGAATACATACGTTCATACATACATACATAGATATGATACATAGGTATGTACATACATACATACATACGTGCATATATGCATACATATAAACTATATAAAAAATATAAAAATATATGTACATTGTATAAACATGTATATATATTACAATGGAATCCGCCAATGTCCCCACGGTAACGTCTCCGTCGAATCCGGTACGATGTATCGTTTGTCGTCGTACGGACTCAGAGCGATTTTCGACTCGGACACCGTGTATACTTGGTGTAGCTTGGATCTTATACACGACTGGCGACGAGTCATTTCGATCTCTTCGTTCAAGCACCGCGTATAATCGTCGAACGTTATTGTTCGCGTTACGACGTTATTCTTTACACCTTTCGCCTTTTTAATGTCTTTTCTGCCGCCCACCCTCACCGCGTACATCTTCGCTCTGAGTCCGACGAATTCCGTCATTATCGCACCGTTATTCTCATCCTTCATTAGACCGGGTACTTTTTTATTCGCGAGAGGCATCCCGTACGCGTTGTCCGTCGGATAATCGCTCGTATCGAATCTAGCGATATCGCGTTTCATCGCCTCGTACACATCATCGCACTCGATGTGGTATACGAGACTGTCCGTGTCGGTGTACATGATCTTACATTTCTCGCGATACAGCGGTGACATGTATTCGTGGTGAAATTCGTACAAGCAGATTTTCGATATGTCGAGTATACACATACCCACGTAAATCGGCTTGTTGAATTTTACCTCGAGTTTACGCATTTCGACGGCGATTAAGTTTTCCGCAAAGACGCTGCGGCTGTGGAAATGTGGTTTCGCGATCATTGCCTCCGCGCCATACCGTCCGTCCCATTTGGTCAAAAGTTTAACGTCGACGTGATTGCGCACATTTTCCATTGTTTTACCGAATACCGCGTTGTTCATTAATTTGTACAAATTTTTCTCAAAATCGTTTTTCGCGTACGTTCTAAAGTGTGTATTGAGTTCGATGTAATCGCGGAGCCAGGCGGATTGAGCAAATTGTAGTACGCGATGTATCTTTGCGATACGAAGACCATGGCGCGTACATTGCTGCAGGTTGCGATAATGGATGACGTACCGCTTCTTATCGTATAACGTCGCGAGAAGTTTATCCTGCCGCGTGCCGGGTGGTTTATCGCGCGCCGGACAGAAAGGTAGGTCAGTGTGTCGATCGTGTAAATGATGCGGATACTCGAGATCGACCTCGAGAATATACCCCGTAGACGAATCCGGAGCGATCGCGCTCGCGTCAAAGTTCTCAACGTCTTCCATTCATCGAAATTCGGCATAGGGCAGCGGTTGACACATCGCCCATCCGTACAGATTATTTACGTCAAAGTACATAAGGTATGATGACGGTTTCGACGGGTCGTACGAACGCATGTACTTGTTATTGGCCTGCGCGTATCTGCCGGAACATTGACTGAGACCGCCGCGTATACCGCGTTCGATAAACATAACCATATCGATGTCGGTGAGCAACTCAAATTTTACGCGCGTATGTTTCAACATGGCGTCCCACGTGAAACCTGGCAATGTGTAGTAATGCGCGGGATCGAGTCCATAACTCGCGACGCAACTTTCGCGGAAATTTTCGAAAACGTCGGCCAATAACAAGACATCGGTCTTGAGATATAGATCGCTGTATTCGCCGAGCGTTCGGATGGAGAACCGCTGCCAGACGTTCGCGGCGTGCGCGTAGTCGTTCTCTGACACCGTGTCACCGGTCAACGAGCTATAGAACGATTCGCGCGGTGGTAGGTGCGTGTCCTGCAGCTTGTCCGCGCGATCCACGTATTCGTACGGAAAGACACCTTTGCGCGTCAACAAATCAAAATCTTCGTTTGAGACCGTGAAAAATTCGGAACGTAAAATTTTTAATTTTTCTTTCGTTAGAAAAGATGCTAATTTATCAAGGCTGGTATTTAAAAACTTGTACGAATCTATGAACCGCAAGCGTACGCAATTTCGCGAATCTGATCTCTCGGTGGTATCTTGAACGTGTTTTGTAAACGAAATATATTTTTCTTTTGTTATCGGCAGCACGTCGATCCTGCCTTCGAACGCCGTAGCTATTTCCGTGATGATAAAGTGCGCGTCATAACCGGATAAGTTGTGAAATACTATGGGAATGCAATACGAATCTTTATAATTTAGATTACAATTTAAGTGCGCGGGACCACGGTAACGACCGGTAAGATGGCAATGATCGCGTACCCGCGTGTCGTCTGACGCAAATGATTTCTCGCAAATGTGACAACGCGTTGCGCTACGATATGTCTCCCACTGATCTCTCGATAATGTTTCCATGGGGACATTCGCGGATAACAAAATTTTTATTTGATGCGCCAAATTTTCGAGTTGTTGAACGAACCATGCAACGCAGTCTTCGCCGCGACGAAATTGATACGCCGACAATTGTCGTACGAGCATCGCATATAATATCCTACGCTAAATACCTTGTGTTGCTGTTGATATGTGTACCACGTGTTTTCTCTTTGCGGCTCCATCCTTCGCAGTATGCACTCAAGATCTGCGTAGACGAAGAATGAAAGTCGTTCTTTGTTGCAGTAGTTCTTGAAGTCGAGCCACTTGTCGTCCTCATTCGGCAGTCGGATGGCGCAATCGTTCATCCGTTCGCAATCCACCGTATGCGATTCCAATTTCTCGGATGACTTAAAATAATGTAAACATCTGCAAACGGAAAACATAATTTTTTAGTATTTTTAGCATTTAAATTAACAATTATAAAATATTTTACATATTTTGTTAAAAAATGTGCATACGTCATCCGATCACAAAAGTATTTTTTGTGTTCTTTTTTACTTAGTTGCGAGCTCACAAGACGGGATAAGTTTTTGATGTACGCAAAGTGCCCCGCGTTGTCGTCGCGCGGATCCTGCACGTACAACAAATTTGCATGTTTCTCCATTTTCTTTGTTGTCAGATGTATTGGGAGAATCTCCTTTTCCTTGATACCGTAGACGTTGATTGAGATGTCGTTGAGATGTTCGAACTTCTTAATTTGATTCAACGTCATCGGAAACGTAATGTCTTGGAGATTTAACACCGTCGTATAATATGGATACGATGATTCCCGATTTGTATGCCTTTCGACCGGATGCAGAGCCGCGACCACCGACCACGCGAAACACGCATTGTCATTGGATCGTACATTGATCACCGCTCGCTTTAACATAATTTCCCGCGGTAATTCGATGTAACATCCCGCGTGCATTGGATTATATTTGTTCACGTTTATAGTCAAATTTAGAATTCGCGACAACGCCCATCCACTGTCGCGTTCTTGGAATTCTTCGAGCGACGCCAACGTGGGTTCGATGACGTGCTGCTCGTACCACTCGTCCAAATTTGACACTCGAAAGAGTTCACTATTTTTAGTGTTTATACTTTTGTTCGCGCGTTTATCGCCCGTCACAAACTCGCCGTTAAATGCAGTGTT
Source organism: Pogonomyrmex barbatus (assembly GCF_055798465.1). Classification (NCBI taxonomy): domain Eukaryota; kingdom Metazoa; phylum Arthropoda; class Insecta; order Hymenoptera; family Formicidae; genus Pogonomyrmex; species Pogonomyrmex barbatus. The sequence goes on from NW_028297149.1 coordinate 4,528,615, forward strand.
CACTTTCACACTATCGTGTCTTTCTATAATGTCTCGCACTCGCTCGAGCACTACACCACCAGCGTCTTCTAAAAATTGTCGCGGCTCGATATAGTCCACATTGATCACCGCACCAGTCAATATACGGCTTTCAAATGCCGTATCGATTTCTCGCCAAACGAGAGATCGATACGGCATTTGAAAGCCGTATATTGTCTCTACTGGTGCTCGCGTACTCACCACCAACGTGCACGAAACGTCTTTCTAGTTGTACCTTTGCATCCGCGAGTCGCGCGATCCTCGCCACCGCAGATTGTCTATTTGCAACGGTGAGTCGAGGACGTTTAACACAGCTAAATTCCTCGAGTTGTTCAACGCACTCGTCACATCGTTGCAACTACGCGAAACATTCCACCAAGGTAGCGATTTGCTGCATTGCTCCAGCAGCTCGCGTTCCACTCGCTCTAGGTGTTCCATATTGCAAAATCGTGATTCTTTTAAATTGTTGTACTGTCTCATCAAAAAACAATTTTACATTTTTTTACTTTCTTTTTTTCTTTTTTCTATAGCTGCTTTAACTCGAAGCCAGTATACAAAGCGTTGTATTTCCGCCATGTCCGGAGATTGATGGGAATAGAACAACCATATATGATTATCCTCGCTTCTTGGAATTATCTCTGCTACTTTTTGCCGCGAGAGAGGTAGTAATATATTGTATGCGTGTCCTCTATAATGATAATATGTGCACGCTTCCAGAATTATTTCCGCTCTCTCAGAAGGAGCGGAGAAGCAGAGAGTCGAATTGTAGCGTCCCTTAACTCTTGGACGAGAAATTGGGAAATGGGGAGTTGAGGTATAATGTCTCTTTATAAAATACACCGCCACGTTCACTGATAGATGAGAGATTGAATCCCATAACGAAGAACTTGTTAATTCTTCCAATGACCTTTCCATATTGTTTTTATATCACATCACACTCTTCCACTTGCATATGCCTCGTTCACAATGTTGTCTTTTTTCAATTTGTGCAAATTGGGCACATGTTGCATGGCATTATCACACAGACGGACTGTTGGCAATTGGAGCAAAATCGGCTGTTTAGCGCATTGAGAGTATCTATCTCGTGCTTCCTAACGGCATACAATACTCCAATGTCAGTGTCCGCCAGACGAACCATGCATTCGGCACACAGAGTTAGTGCACCACCCGTTGAATAATAAAATTGTATTGAACAATACTTTTTATTATTATTCAACGCAAGGAGTTCCGAACGGGTAACAATTTTTTCTGCATAATCCGTAAGGTCATCACTTTGATCACTTACGTAATTGCTATCGTCAGACAATGCGTGCTCTTCGTCTTCAATATCAATGTCAATATTGTCAATATTGTCAATCTCTATTTCTTCTTCATTTTCAAACACTTCGTCCACTATATCCACAAAGTCTTCCTCATCCATATTAAACACATTTTCTATATTTAACACATTATCCATTTTCACCGTCAACTATTTTTTTTTTTCACATTAGACTTCCATCTACTGTGATTCTGCACACCGCATGACCCATTATATATCATCGACAATTTCTTTGTCCCTTGTCGGAGCATCATCATAGGTCTCTCTCTAATTTGTTTATAGCAGCCGGACTATCGGCGCTTCTCTTGACACGCCGCGACACGTACGCCGACTTCGGCGAAAAACAACCATCATAAGTCTCCCCGATTTGTTTATAGTAACCGGAGTATCGGCGCTTCTCTCTTGACACGCCGCGACACGTACGTCGATTTCTACGAAGAGCTATCTTTTCACGGGCTCTTCCTAGAAAACAAAATTTGAACGCCATCGCGCTCCTTTGCGAACATGTCGCTACATGTTTGATTGCAACAATGAAATTCTTAGAAAAAAAAAGGAGGGGGGGGGATTAACGGTTTGCCATGTCAAAAAAATTTACGCGATCAGTCCTCCTCCATCGAACGATCTGACAAAAAAGGTACTCCGCTCCTCCATCGTTCGAACAAGACGCAATGTATTCCGCCAAAGGAAGCAGCGCACCGTACAATGGCGAAAAACAAAAGAAAGAATGTAACGCGTAAGTTTCACCTGCATTTTTTTTATTTTTTTCTCTTTTTTCCAATATTGTGCAATATTATATATTTAATTTCCACAGTATTTCGGTGGAGCGTCGCGCGGTGCGCTTACTGAGCAGACGTTACACTCTGACGGCCAGGGGTTACAAATTTCTGGAAACTGGAATCAACGTTGGTCCACCGAGCTACGTGGAGATCGCTCTGGGAGATCATCGGGGACAGGAATTGATACTGTCTCTCGAAACGTGGAAGGGACTCTACGAGCAGCGATGGAATATCTATAAATTGCTGCGAAATGATTACAAAGACAATTTTATAAGCGTCGGACCGTTAACCGTCAGAATTTGTCTGATGAACGACGTTACACTCGTACGTCTTGAATCTTTGAACGTACGCGTAACGATGATCGAATCGACGTTACGTCGAATGTTTGCTCTGGACGAATGTATCGATGTGACGTTCGATCGACTCGTTAGATTCGTCGATACGATCGATACCAAGTATACGCGATTCTCCAACATCGCGTCTGTTGTAACAGATCCCGAGGAAGTGCCGAACGCGATACGCGATTGCGATACATTCGATAGACGTCAACTCGTCGATTGCGAGCTGTTAGCTTTAGTTTTTAGTGTATAAGAAAAAAACATGTGAATAAAAAAATTTCACACTTAAAAATGTATTCAATTTGTTTAAAAATATAAACATATATAATATGCAAAAAACATATATTTCTTTCATTTCTTTCTCCCCCACCATAAAATAATTAGAAAAAATAACATTCGCCATAAGAGAGAGGGAGCCGCAACGGAAGAGATAATACGAGAGAGAGAGATATTTATTTTTTACTCGGCGGCGGCGGCGGCGGCGGCGGCGGCGGCCCCCTCCCCCTCTGACGTCATGTCAATTTTTTATATCATCTTCGCCGCCCATTTTGTTTATATCGTCTTGCTATCTTATCCTATTTGTTTATCTCACCTCGTCTTTCTTCACTACCCCCCCCCCTCGTGACGTCATGTCCTTCGAGTCACAATTTATTTATCTATATATTTATCTTCTTGTTTATCTATTTGTTTATCTATTTGTTTATATCCCCTTCACCTACTATCTTATCTATCCCCCCCCCCGCGGCTCAGTTCAAAGGATCGCCGCCTCGGACTTCCCCCTCCCCTCTTCCCCGCGCCTTCCGTTCCCCCCGCACACCCGCACCCCCCTCGGAGGACCTGAGTTAGAACCGGCCTAGTATACCTACTTACATGTTATTTAAAATTTAGATTTATGTCGATCCAGCCTGGAAATGGTCTGGGAATCACATTCTCCTTCCTGACTTCGTCACGATATCCGGTCGTCCTGGTACGGCGTGTTTTCCGACTCTCTCAAGCCCGCATTTACATCGGATTTGCCATGTTCCATTGACCCTGGTAGCTGTGATCTATCATCTGTGATAAGATCTGAAATCATATACGCTTGTTTTAATCGGTCTATTGATACCATAATATTTTTACCGTGCACGCGCACGGTAAAATTTTTGTCGCCGCGGCTTGTTACTGCGAAAGAGTCATCGTAAAGTGGCCGCAGCATCTCTTTCGGTCCATCGTGACGGATGAATACATAGTCCGTGGTCGCCAAATCTCTCGATCGCTCGGTCGCCAAATCTCTCGAAAACAAACGGATGCTGTCCTCCGTGGCGAGTGCCCGCGATCGGGCGCAAATCATCGAAACGACGAAACAGCTCCTTGACGTAGTCAAGTTATATTCCCCGAGTCCTCTGTTATTTGCCGCTGTAGAAACCGCCCCGGTAATCGAAGTGTTTCTCCGTGTACGAATTCGGCCGCTGTTGCCCGCAAAAGGGCAACTTTTTCTTCTCGCCAAGCCATCCGAACTCCCAGTAGCACCGTCGACAGCCCGGGTCCAATTACTGCTCTCATGACATTTAATAGCCGCTTTGATGGAACCGCTCCACCATATCATTCACTTGCGGATAATATGCTGCAGTTCTCAGATGCGACGTTCCCGTCAACTCACTCAGCTGACGGAAAAGATGAGACTCGAACTGATGTCCCTGATCGGTGGTAATTCGCAGAGGCGCACCAAATCGGCAGATCCATCCGTCATAGAAAGCTCTCGCCACTGATCCCGCCTTTTGGTCTTCTAGAGGGAATGCTTCTGGCCATCGCGTAAAGCGATCGACGCAGGTGAGGCAGTATCTCTTTCCCTCTGAAATTGGCATTATTATGATTCAGGTGAATGTGCTCAAACCTCCTGGATAGCACAGCAAATGATCTCACGGGCGTCGCGACATGACGTAATACCTTGGCTCGTTGGCACGGTATGCATGCACGAGTCCAATCCCGAGAGTCTTCATCAACAGCCAGACATAGCGTTGAGCCATGAGCTTGCCCGTCGCCCTCACTCCCGGATGCCAAATTATGGACACTGTCAAACGCAAATCGACGAAACGGTTTCGTCAGGAATGGACACGACGTTTTCGTTGACGTGTCGCAATACACCGCTATTCCTGTTCCCGAATGAATTTCCATCTCTCTCATTACCAAGCTTGATTCTTGGTCTAACAGTTTCTTTAATTCCTCGTCAGATTTCTGAAATGCAGCCAATACGGCGTAGTCCAAAGGTAATTTCAGTTCGTCAATTCTTGAAAGTGTGTCAGCCACGACGTTATCTGATCCAGGTATATAACGAATATCCGTTGTGAACTGGCCGATAAAATCCAAATGTCTTGTGGCGGTCACCGCCACTCCGACCCTGCACCGAGCGCGCCGGCGCGCGCCGCCGCGCTGCCACGCGCCGACACCGTGGGCCCGCGCACGGGAGTGATACACGCTCGCCACGAGATGGCCAGACGTCCGACCGTCCGCTCGTGCGTGAAAAGCCGTAAGGCCCGCCCGCGCACGAGAGTGATCCGCGCGCTCGCCGCGAGATGGCCACACGGACAATCAGCAACTCGTGCGCGGAAGACCACACGGCCGCTATATAAGAGCGGCCAGCACCAGCAACCGACACTACCCCTCAGTGCGCTCTGGGGCCCGTACACGGCTAAGGAGACACTGAGGTCCGACCGCTTGCGGTCAGCTGTACAGCTCTTTTTTGCCGGCGTTACCGACCCTACACAGGTCGTACTCCCCCCTCGGTGGCCGTTCACGCCAGGGGCTCCTCACCTTTCGACGCGGCCGTTCACTCCGTGCCTCCTCTCGCCGACTTCTTCTCAGCGGCCGTTCACGCCGTTGAGTGGACTTTAGGCACTCCTGCCGAGAGGCACCGGAACGAGCCACCATCGCAGACATCGGAGGAGGAGGACCACGCCGCAGAGACGACTCCAGATTCCGCCACCACGTCGCAGCCACCACTACACAGCCGCCGACCTCGCAGCCGCATCCGCCCGTGCCCCAGCGGCCTGCCGCCATCTCAACGGGGAGGACTACCCCCGTCGCCAGCGCAGAGCGGACCACGCGGCTGGGAGGACGACGAAACGGCCAGACACCGACACGGGGAACACCACGTCGACCAGAGCCCGCGCCGCCAGCGCGGAGGAGCGAACATCGCCCCACGGCCTCCGAGCGAGACCGTCTGGTCGACCTATTTGGCGCCCTCTCGACTTCCTCCTCGTCGGCCGACAGCCACACATCCGGCCCAACGTCGCGGACGCCACCGCGGCCGCACGCAGCAGCTCCGCGGACTTGTCCGCCTACGCCGGGCCGCAACCTCCATTTTCCGGCCCGCAGGGACGCACGTGGCGAACCAGTCACCCCGCAACGGGCGAGGTTTTCGCCGCAGATCGCGGCACATCGCCGTCCATCCGTCCCGAGCTTCACAGGGCTGCGACCGGAGCCCACCATCACTCCGTGGCGCCTTCTGCCCCTCGACTTGGGGAGCATCACGCGGGGAACGCCCCGCCGAGACCACCGGCAGCCTACGTTACACGCCGCCTCGCAAACAGAGGCCTCGACACCTATCGAAGCCGCTCTGGCCACACGAGCCCGGACGCCTCATCACGGCGGAGCCGGTGAGCGACGCACGCAACGTTTCCTGGAGGAACCACGCTCCCCGGCCAACACCAGCGACTCCTCTTATACGCGGGGAACTCAAACGCCCGCGCCACGCCGTTAATGTACACGACGTTTTCTTGCCTTTATTAAATATGCATAAAATGTACGCATGAGATTCATACATTTCTGGGAACCAGCACGACAACCTTCCATTCCCCGTCGCCCATTCCGCCTCGTACTCAAACAGCGGACTACCAGCGTCGGAGACTCAGCAGAACGACAACATATTGGTGGGGGGATAAACGAACCACCACATTGGTGTACATACACACACCACATTGGTGCACCACAAAACCCCCATAGTCTAAACTGATGTGGGGAACATCTGGTTTTTGACGAAACGCGAAAGTCAGCGGCTTGTGATCTGTATACACCGCAAAAGTCCGTGCTTCCAACACCGAAAATGTTTAATCGTGAGATACACCACTAACAATTCCCTGTCAAACGCACTATATTTCGACTCGGTCGGACTCAGCTTCTTCGAAAAGAACGCTAGCGGTTCCCAACGCTGCTGCCGCTTTGTTGTAACGCGGCGCCGACACTACGATCCGACGCGTCTGTAAATAACGCTAGTTCCGCGTTATCCTTCGAATGTGCTAACAAAGCGGCGTTGGCTAAACTTTCTCTGGTCCTCTCTTGGAATGCTTGCTGTGCTTGTGATGTCCATATAATCGGTTGCTTGCCTTTTATATTGTTATGAAATAGATCATTGAGCGGTGCTTGCATTTCGGCTGCGTTAGGCAGAAATCTCCTATATAAATTCAGTATGCCTAAATATCGCCTCAATTCTTTTGCTGATTTCGGCTGCTGAAACTTCTGAATTGCTTGTACTACTCGCTAAGGCAATGGTCGAGTTCCTTCTCCCATCAGATAACCTAGAAACTCCACTTCTGGCTGGCCAAACACACACTTTCCAGGGTTAATGCCTACCCCGTATTTTTGCAGTCGCCCAAATAAAATTTCGAGGTGCCTTTGATGTTCTTCATCCGATTCTGACGCGACCAAGATGTCGTCAATGTACGCGTGACAAAATTCCAGTCCGTGCAAAACCTCGTCAATGAATCGCTGGAACGTCTGCGCTGCGTTGCGCAAGTTAAAGGACATGTATGGAAATTCATACATGCCGAATGGCTTGTGGACTTGTGGTAATCGCCGTTTTCGGAATGTCTTCGTCAGCAACCGGGATTTGGTGGTACGCTCTTACAAGGTCAATGATTGTGAAGATTTTCTTTCCTTCAAGCGTCTGTGCGAAATCTTGGATATGGCGCACAGGATAACAGTCTGGGACTGTTCTCGCGTTGAGCGCCTGGTAGTCGCCGCAGGGTCGCCATTCCTCACCCTTTTTCGGCACCAGGTGTAAGGGCGACGACCAACAACTCTTAGAAGGTCGAGCGACTCCCAGCTCAATCATTCGCTGAAATTCTTTTTTCGCAGCCGTCAAACGCTCCGGAGCGAGTCTCCGTGGCTTACACACTACAGGCGGACCTGGGATCGTTTTAATAAAATGTCGCGTATCATGTTTCAGTTCTTTTGGTCGTCCTTCTGGTCTCGTCACGTCAGGAAACCTTATTAACAATTCGTGGTACGGCGATGTACCCGTCACCGTCTTGATGCTGGGTGCACAGCAAACAGCGCTCCTGGATAGTCAGGCTTGTCACTCCGTCTATTAGTCGACGATCTCGCAAATTCACAAGCAGCCCGTAATAAGCTAAAAAATCCGCTCTGATTATCGATCTCGAAACGTCCGCGATCACGAAGCGCCACACGTCGCAAACCGAAGTCCAATGACAGCGACTTCACGCCGTACGTGCGAATAATTGTTCCATTCGCGATTGAAAGCTCGTATCGTCGATCTCTTCAACGGACCGCGTAACATTCTTCGCGGATAGACACACAAATCAGCTCCCGTGTCGATCAGGAAACTTATTCTCGTACGACGATCGGTTATAAAAAGACGACGCGTCATCGGGTCCTCTTCACTAGTCGCCATTAGCGATGAGCCGCTGCATTTCCCGCCTGCTGCTGGTTTGCCGAGCAAGGTGATCCGCAACGTCTTGCATTTGGCCCGAATTTCCAATACCACCAGCACAGGCCATTTTTTGAATGACTTCGCCCTCGCGAACGCGGCCGCGAACGCGATCGCCGCCGATCTCTACTGCGATTTCTGTCGCATATTCCGATGGATTCTATCGATTTCCGTATGGCTGTCAGCTGTTCTGTCATCTCTTGTTACAACGACAGACGCATCTGTTCCAGTTGCATCCATCCAAGTTGAATTTCGCTTCGATCGTCATAGTGTTATCCAACGCTATTCTGCGGCTCGAAATGATAGTCGCGTGGCTTCCGCGACCTGAAATACTGGCCCACGCGTTGCATCCATGATCGCATCCGCGACGTCCGCTAACTGATCCAATGTGCTCTCCGTTCGAGCCGCTAAATGTGGCTGTAAGAACGCGAGTAAACGGCTCAACTACACCGTGCGCAATACTTTCTCCCCGATTACGTTACCGGCAAGACCACGTAAGTGACGCAAAAATTGCGACGGTTTGCGATCACCTATCTCCTCATGCTCTAGAAGTCTGCGAGTCTTATGTTCTTGAGACAAACTAGGACGTTTAATAAGTTCCGTTTTTAAAGTCTCATACGCATTTTCCGCGGACGGGTCCATAATAATGTCGCGCACCTTCACCGTATAACACGGACTTAACGCGGTGACAGCGTAATCGAATTTTGTGGCGTCTTTTGTGATACCGGCGGTCGAAAAACTGCGGTCAACAATACTGAACCACAGTTCAGGGTCAATTGGAGTGAACTCGGGCATTCTCATTCCTACTCGATTCACTTCAGCTCCCGGCGCGACGAAATCCTGCGGTTGCTCCGCCGCTAGATGTTGCACAGGCAATAGATGCTGCTGCTGCGTCAGTTGGAGTCGTTGCTGTTCGAGCGCTCTTCTTTCTTGCTCTAATTGCAGTTGTTGTTCTAAAAAATGTTGCTGCTGTTCCGTCGATTGCTGGCTCGGCTCATCACGCGTTAGCACCATCTCGCTTCTCGGTTAACTATACTTTTTTTTTTTTTAAAAACACACGAAAGTCACGCTCGATTGTCTTTATAATTACACCACACTCGCGATCACATCGGAGTCACCACTTTAGTGATAGCAGTTGGTGATTGCAGGAGCATTGATCAGTATGAGACGAAGTATTACGTTATCGGTTTCTTTATTAAAAATCTCGGATTATAATGTTCTCGCGACACGTCTTGACTCCGCAAAATCTTGAGATCGAATCCCCGTCTTTTTTTTTGTCAAATCGATTGTCCGGATCACATATTTGTTCGAGATGTTTCTTTTATTGTCAACATATTTTTCGTCCTGTCATTATTTTCGCTTCCGTTACAATTTGAATATTTCATTTTAATAACGACTAGTGATTAAATTCCACGACTGTAAGTAATTGATTATCCTCTCTAAATTTACATGCTACGACAATTATACGGATGCACGCAATTATTCGCATTGCTCAAAACAATTAAACGACATCTCCGATTCGAGAAGAAACAAAAGTCCGATCGTTATATTTGTCGCTCGATTCCAAATATCTAATGATTCCGAGTGATCCGGCTATGTGTGTATACGTGTGTCGTTCTAAATACGCGTTTGACTTTACCAGATGTGGCAAACATATCGCTACAGGATAGTGTAAAATAATTGTAAAATTGTTAAATAAATAAAATAATTCTCTATTAAAATTTATTTCATATGTTTATCTTTTTTCAGATGTAATGTTTCCTAAAAATCGTATCAATTATAATTGCGCGTCCGCGACTCAAATTCACGCCGAGAAAGCATTTAGCATTCTCGATCGCGATAGAGTCGAGCGATCAGAGCGAGAAGGAGGGACGACATTCTCTTTCTCGACGTGCCGAACTTGGTCGAGCGCGCGTAAGCGCACGGATTTCGCCATAGACATATGAAATATATAGACCAAGCCTTAGTACGAGAGGTAACTGTATTTGCGGGCACTGGTCTGACTTCGATTATTTTCGTAAGTTCTCGAATATATTCGGCTTTTCATGTGATTGTCATATTGTAATTAGTGATTCTTAATCTAACTATGATGAACATAATAAATTTTAATACATATATTAAATACATAATATTTTAAACTAATTAATAAAGAAACATGCTGTTTTCATTATTTTATATAAAATATTTTCTGTTGTTTCTTAAGAAATAGTTTTGTAACTTAGAAAAATACAATGTAAAGGATTTTATTATATTAACACGAAGAAAATTCAAAATCACTGATATAATTTCGCATTGGAAATATTTAAAAAAAACACATTATTCATTTAATATTTACATATTGAATATATTATTGATACATTTAACAAATTTTATATTTATATCATTTGATATTTTTTATATTATATTTTTATAAATATATAATCTTATGTATTGCCTGTTATTTTTATTAAACACTCTTCCTAATATAGAGAGATAATATAAATTTTTACAAAAAGATTGAATAAAATAAATACTTATATATATGTTTATTTCTTTTATTGTGTTTTAAATAATATTAATTTATTAAATTTATTAAATTTATGTCTATCGCTTATTTTAACTTCTTGTATATAATGCATCAATCTTGTTTTTGTATATAATTGTATAATTGCACGTAACAAATTATTTAAATGATTTGAAAAAAAATCTTGGTCATTTATATGTTTTTTTAATTCGGAAAAAATATTATTATCTATAAAATGTACCATAATATTATTTGTAAATTTACTCATATTAAATTGATCTAACGTTTTATGTATATGTATATAAGTTAGTTAATGCTTTTTCTATAGTCTTACATATGTTTAAAATCTTTGATGAATATAATAATTCTCTATTTTTAATATTTATTAAATTACAATTGTAACGGCACACGCTAGTGCCATCACAGTTTAGGGCCGGCCATCCGCTCGGCGCCCATTGAGCGCTATTATCCGTGTAATTCTCCACCATGAGGACTTACTCTTACCACGGAGATTCGTAGAGAGGGGAAGCCAAAGCGGTATAAAAACCGGCTTAATTGACGAGTCGGCACCAAACCAGTTTCCGTTTCGAGCGAGACCACTCCGGGTGTTTCCGAGTCTCGATCAAGATTTCCTTGCCTTCCTGACTTCCTGCCTTTCTTCACCACGGAGAAAGATGTTACCTCTCCGAAGTTAGGGGTTACCGGCGTTGGTCTTCCCGACTTCCTGACGCGGGGAAGGGTGCTCCCTCTCCGAAGCCGGGAGCTCCCGGTCGGTAGTGTGCTTGTGCGCGCGCGACCGTCCTCGCTCTGGGCTTGTCATAATGTAAATAGCTAGCTTGTAAGTCTCTTGCGCCATATATCGACCGTTACTCCGCTTCTGCGAGCTCTGTATCTCTCGTTATCGCTATTCTGCTTCTGCGATCTCTATACATATCGCTACTCCGCTCCTGCGATCTCGTTAAATACTGCTATTCCACTTCAGCAAGTTTTGTATCTTAATTACTAACCGCTACTCCACTTCTACAAGCTTGTACGTCTCCGCCGATCATTGTGAATATTATCCTCGTGCGGAACATCACATTGCGCCTGAATATGCACGCGCGCGCGCGCGCGCCCACACACACACACACACACACACACACACACACACACATACACACACACACACACACACACACACACACACACACACACGCACACGCACACACACGCACGACGCACGCACGCACACACTTATTCGCTTACTCCCTGTATCTATGCTTACAATTAATCACTCAATAAATTTTATATTTTGGTTAATCGCTGTTTTGTTCGTAAATTCGGATCTCCCGAATCCTGGTACCGGCGAGCTAATCCGCGACGTCGGCAAAGGTGCACCGTTACACAAATAATATCTTATACTTTGTTAATATACTTCATTAATGTTTCAATACATTTAGAGCAACATAAAGTTTTTATAAGTTTTCTTAGTATATATTCAGCTATATAAGTAATAACTTCATTTTTATATTCTATAGCAAAAAACGGATATTGTGTATATGAAATATAATCATGATCAGTTGTGTGAAAAACATTAAGCCAATTTTGATTTTGATTTGTTGTATTATTTATAATATTAATCGGATTATGTGTTGATATGCAATATAGGAATGTTTTCTAAAGGTATACAGTTACCAGTTTCCGTTCTTTTATTTCCGTATGTACTATTAATTTTTTTAAAATAGACTTAAATTGTTTGACTGTAAGAGTGTTATTATATCCACTATGTGAACGTATATTACTAAATAATAATTCTAAATGATCCTGGCTAATCTTATACATTGGAATATATTTTAATAGATCATTATCAACGCAAGTTGATTTGTGCATAGTAGTAAACTTTCAATATTTATTAGAAACCCGAGAAAACTTGTTTTAAGTTTTGAATCAAACACTTTTTTTCGTTCTTTAACAAGTACTAATGTAACTTTTAATCTGCACATTCTTCGAGTTTTTTTTAACAATTTCTAGATAATTATTAGTACCTATCGGTTTTTTAAAACCACATTGTCTTATATTTTTAGAAGTAAAAATATCAAATAAATCATTAAAAGTAAAGATAAATTTAATAGTGGCCGAACAATCTTTAATCTTTAAATCTTTAATCTTTTAAATTGTGATAATTGTAACGTATCTCTGCAACATTCTAATGCATTCGCAATTGATTTACTTAATAATTGAGTCGCTAGTTTAACTTTCATCTTATTCTGATAAAAATCTGTATGCTTAGTTATCCTCAATTTATTATCAAGATGCAGACCTTCTGTTTCTTGTAAATCTTCCAAATATTTCCATTGAATTTTATTCCACTATCTAAAAGTTCCTTTATAGTATCAAGAACATTCCGTACCAATTTTAACATATGACATGGATCAAGAAATACATTGATTTTGCTGTCGTCAGACGGATGTTTAAACTATGTCAAGATTATTTGATTGCGTATTAAATTTGCAATCAAGATTACGTTACTCTGTAACATTTTTAAATTAGTTGATAATCACATGTCAATGATATTACTAACATTCCAGTTTCATGCAGTGCTATTAAACATTGTGTTATCAAATTTTGCTTTTGGTTTGTAGTTACATTTATTAGGTAGTAAGCAATAGCTAATTTCCAGGTTTGATTTATACACATAACAAAAAACTAAATGCTTCTTTTGCAATTTTTGTTGTATCGCATTCCACATAAGTACCATAATCTACATATCCTACAAATTTGTTTTTATAATAATCGATATGCTGCCATATTGCCATCTCATCAAACATTAATGCATCTATCAATTTATATGAAACAGATTGTATGCGTGATTTAATAGCTTCTAAAGCCTTATTGTTAATACTAGGCTCTCCATCTAATGAACGACCATTTTGATAATGTTATTGGATGTGATATTGTAAAATTTACGCCGAACATAATTATATGCTTTTGGTGAGTAATAATGCAATGATAACAAATTGCCGTAAATTAAGTTGATACACACTAGATATAGGCAAATTTTTCCGCTTTCTTATTTCACGCTTTATTCCCTTGTACCTTTGTTTAAATGTTGTAATATGTCACTTTCCTCTACTGTTAAATTCCGCTTCTGTAGATCCTTTAACACATCCTTCTTCTGTGTTTTTGTGTGTTCATAATTACAGATAACTTTCTTTTCACAGCTTTAATTTCATGTGTGTATATTTTTCGAATTTTAACTTTAATTGGTGAATTTGATTCTGTCAGGAGATATACTGATGGAACGATTCACTAGTCCATTATTGTATGATAAACCTGTTATCTTCTGTGATTGTTCTGTGATTTCTGTATTTTCATTATTTTTGCCTGTAATAATATAAATGTATTGTAGTATTATTTTATGAACAAATATATGTATTTGTACTAACTAGTTTCATTATTAATGTTTTTTTCTATAAAAGTATTTTGTTCATTTAAATTTGAACTACAGGTTGAATTTCCTCTTATTGAATATAATAATTGTAACATATTGTGAATTAACAAATTTCTTTTTTAGTTACTCGAAGATGTCCCAGACCTAACGCACCACCTGCTAATGGCAGATTTTTTAAGTCATTTAGAGACGAAAATTCTAATACTAAAATGTTGAGCATACAATAGTTTTCAATAGGAAACTTAAAAATGTCCAATCGGTTGTCCATGTGTATGCTGTTCCATATGTATATATATTTACATTATATTCATATATATATCACACACACGCGCGCGCGCGCGCGCGCGCGCGCGCGTGTGTGTGTGTGTGTGTGTGTGTGTGTGAGATATATATGAATATAATGTAAATATATATATATATATGGAACAGCATCCTTTTTTAATTTGCGATTTACATGATTTACATGAACTCATAATCTGTATTTTTAAAATAAACAGAACAAATTGCCGCTGCCGATTTTGTCAGTTTATAATTTTTTAATTGTAAAGCTTCAAGTCATTTTTTGCGTCTGTTCATATTTTTGGGAAATCTAAAACAACATATATTGTATATAATTACTATATATATATATATATATATATATATAGTATATAATTACTATATATATGTATATATATATATATATATATATATATATATATATATATATAGTAATTATATACAATATATGTTGTTTTTATTTTATATATATATATATATATATATATATATATATATATAAAATACATTTATAATCAAGAGACACAGGTGGTATCTCGACGCCAAGTTCACGCGCAGCGAAGTTCGCGTAGAACGGCGGCGAGACGCCCGTGGCTCTATTCACGTGAGACCCCGGGATGAACTCGGTTTACATTTTCATATCTCAGCAATGACTGCATTGATTAAGTTTTAATTATGTTTAATCGATAGCTGAGTATCAAATTATATAAAAAAAGTGTTTTTATTTTTTTTCTCTGTTCTACAAACTGAGATATCGCGACTTAATCGTGATGCAAAGTTCAAATTGATAAATTTAAAAAACGTCCTGGTTGTCGTCATGATTCTCCTTTTTCTGTCGCAAGAGGCGCTAATGTCTCTGTAATGACAGCTCTTGCAGCGCTCATTTTTTTTATTTGATATGTCTTTGACAGATGTCCCTCCTGTGAAATTGTACGTATTGATTAATAAAAAGAAGATATTACGTGTCACATATAATAGTAAGTAATATTGTAATAATATATAATACATTGAAGAAATAGAATAAGAAATAGAAATAGAAATAGAAATAGAATTAGATTTTTACAACAAATTACATTAGATTTTTACAACAAATTAAATTATTAGATTTTTATTATATTATTAGATTATTGACAACAAATGTATTAGATTTTTACAACAAATTATTAACAATTATTAACAATTACATTAAATATAAATTAATTAAACATAAATAACATAAAAAAACATATATAACATATATAACATAAAACATAAATTAATAACATATAACATAAAACAACATAAATAACATATAACATAACATATAACATAACATATCAGAAGCGAAATTAATTACTATTTAAAAAAAAATATACTAAAATAAAAGATACTTTATGGACATTACCAAAAGTTATTTCTTCTGTTCAAGAAGTCACATGAAACGATTCAAAAAAATACTGTTTGGGTAATACATGGGTTCCAAAATAAGGATAAAGTTTCATCTTACGCAAATGCAGTTTTGCAATGTCTTTTGCATTTAAATGTTATTAAAAAACAAATTTTTGAGTATAATAAATTAAAAGTTTTAGATATATTAATAAATCGATATGAAAACGGAATATCTGATTTGAATAATACATTTACAGTACGATAAGATTTAGGAAATAATTTTTCTAGTTGTATAAAACAAGATGCTTCTGAATTTCTCATAGCTATCTGTGAAAAATATGATTATATAAAAAAATCTAGTTAAACATCAAATACGGTACAAAACCACTATGATACAAAAATTGTGATACAATTGTTATTACTAATGATTATTAATATTTTTATTTCAATTTCCATTACTAATTTAAAGAAAGACAGTTACAATCTTAATGATTTATTAAATATTACTTTTTCGAGGTGGTATCACTCTCATGACTTATGTAAAAATTGTACAGGGAAAGATACAATATTTAAAAAAGAATTAACATTAACACTTAAGAAATACTTATCATTTATTTACAATTATTTTCAGAACAAAATGGTAAATTAATAAAAATAGATCAATTTAATTTGCGTGCAGTAGCAACAATATCAGTAAGGGGACAATTTTATAAAGTAATAAATGTCATTTTTCATCATGAATCATCTATTGAAGATGGTCATTATACAAGTATATGTAGAGATGAAATGTCTAATGAATGGATAGACATTGATGATACGCAAATTAACAAGAAAAAATAGCCAAGAAAGAGGAGCAAAAAATGTGTTTAAAAATCTTTTTTTTTTAAAAAGATTATTAAAAAATAATGACTGAATACTGATTGTTTTTTCTAGTATAGTCTATATAAAGTAAAAAAATGTTTCAAATATGCTAAATAATAAATACTATTTGTTACTAAAAAAAATGAGTGATATCCTAATAAAATTATCTTTTAAAAAAGGTAAAAAATAACGCCAAGTTCACGCGCCCGTTTTCTTATTTATGTAAAAGAAAGAATTTTATACAAAAATTTCCATCTACAAAAATCTGTTTAATAATAAATTTCATATTGGTACAAAAGATGTGATATGAAGAAAATTGGCGTCAACTTCTAATTTAATAAAATAAAAAGAGCTTTATATTAAAATACATTTTATTTTGTAGTTTATTTTTATTTGAAAAATCGTTTCATTATTTCTACAAAAAACATGATATCAAAAATTGGCACAAACTTTTAATTATATGAAGTAGAAAAGAAACTTGCAAAGGTGAAAAAAGATGTTATTAATCCAAAATTAATGTCAATTTGTAGTTGCCAAAAAAATTTTATTGAATTATTGTACTTGTGTTTATATAAAAATAAAATATAAAAGAAAATCTGATATGTAAGAAAAAAAACGACATACAAAACTTGGCGCACCCGGGTCGCATTAAAACTACTTTTAATAATAATGAATTATGTATAGACAAATAGAAAACAATTTGAATTAAAATTTAATATATTTTAAGATTTTTTATTTTTAAACTTATTTCTTTTTTAATATTAACTAATGCGACCCAGGCGCGCCAAGTTTTGTATGTCGTTCTTTTTTCTTAACAGGTTTTGTCAACAGAATGTAACCTCAGATCAAAAATCAGTCTGCTAACATTTTCTGATTAAATCTGTTGCCAGTTTGCCAACATTCTGCTAACATTTTGCTGATTGAGTATATATATATATATATATATATATATATATATATATATATAGTAATTTTACATACACACACACACACACACACACACACACACACACACACACACACACACACACACACACATATATATGTACATCAAGTAATAAATTAATTTAAATATTACAAATTTATAATCCACATATTTACAAATACTTACAAATAAAATGAGATTTGTTTATTTGTAATATTTTCCATCTCTAACTGTTTCATATTTTTTTTATTATGTCGATTTTTACAACACAAAATACAACACAAAATCTCATTACTATTTTAATATATTTTTACTTCAAACGACTAATATTTCTTCTTTCATTTAAATCACTATTCAAATGGAGCACAAAACATAAATAAACCGAGTCTACCCGAAATGAACCGATGTCAGACGAGTGGAATGCTCCTCGCCCCGTATATCAGATTCCCTCCCCCCTTGTCTAAAGTGGCAACTTATGCTTGGCCTATATATTTCATATGTCTATGGATTTCACATCGAGTACAATAGAGTACGATAGTATTTCTATTGTCCTTGCGCAGCACTTCGAGCGTGAGAGAGTAGGATAGTATTCCTATTCTCTTCCGTTCGAAGGTAATTAAAACGCCGAGCGCACATGGATGTGGCTCGTGTTCTATGTTCGTGCTTCGCGCTCTCCCCACTACCGTTTTACAACCGCTGCTGCCGGGTGCATTCGTTTATGCAGTCACTACCGCAGATGTCATTCGTTTACTCCGTCTGCGAAAGTGACTGCAGCGCAGTTCGTCGTTCGTTTACGCAGGGATATATCTGTGGCGTTTGCGAGGAGCGTTGTCCACGATGTTCTGAGTTTGATGGCAAAAAAAGATGTTGGCCGCGGTGAGATTCGAACTTAGGTCCTCAGGTGTGTCCAAGACAGGTGCGCTACTACTGCGATATACGGGTGTAACGTCCGCAGAAAATTAAAACTTGCAGACATTCATCCGAAATGACGTAGATGCAGTCGTTAACGAACCTCCAGAGAATATAGTCGTCGAATCATTCCACTGAATCAAATCACCGAATCTTTTATTATTAAGGACGAAAACTATATTAACTATTAAGGAAAAGGAAAGGAAAGAGAATTTGCTAGAATTTTAAACTTTTAACCATTTACTTTGAACCATTTAAGGTAATCATTTCTATTATTATTATTATTTAGATTATTATTATTACTATTATTATTATTATTATTATTTGATTGGTTGGTTTCTTTATAAATTAAATTCATATCACGTTAAATTTATATCACCTTTTTGTGTAGCTCTTTATTTAAATACTATACTATATTTTTAATTTACATTATATTATTATTATTATTATTATTATTATTATTACTATTTGACATCTCCTTTTTATATTGATTGATTAATATATTATTAGTATTAAATCTACGTCAAATTATATACAGTACTGATACTTTTATCTACTTATATATAATAATAATAACAATAATGATAATTATATCCGATATATGTTTCAACAAATAGACAATAGAGGCTTCCATCGGTAGACTGAGTCTTCGTATCGAACAATTTTTTGCTTTTCTAAATTTCAAGACAATGCTTATTGCGAACTACGTGTCGCTAATTTTTAACGATCTTGCAACGTAGTCTACTCAAAGCTAAATCTAAATTTTACTCCTTCCCTATTAAATCGATAATCAATTTGAAATCGATTAATCTCCGATTATTGGAAATTATTTTTAAAATTACCACATGCCTCAGTGGTCGAATGGATAAGACATTCGCGCGTTAAGCGAGCAATCCAGGTTCGATTCCTGGCTGGGGTAATATTTTTCGCAATAAAAATAATTTCCAATAATCGGATTAGTCGATTTCAAATTGATTATCGATTTAATAGGGAAAGGCTAAAATTTAGATTTAACTTTGAGTAGACTACGTTGCAAGATCGTTAAAAATTAACGACACGTAGTTCGCGATAAGCATTGTCTTGAAATTTAGAAAAGCAAAAAGTTGTTGGACACGAAGACCCAGTTTGCTGATGGAAGCTTTTATTGTCTATTTGATAATAATAATAATTTTTGTCGTATACCTTTGAAGCTCTTATACTTTGTTTTCTAATCATCATTCCCATTCTTATTTGATATTGTCTAATTTGTTTTTCTACTCCGCATATAATTAGGTCTAAATCACAATGTTGTTTTATTCACCATTATGATTCATGATATATTTTCCATTGACATGATTATTATTATTGTTATTAGTCTATCTGCATTATTATTATTATTATTATTATTATTATTATTATTATTATTATTATTATTATTATTATTATTATTATTATTATTACTGCACTTTGTTAATATTGTTTTTACATAACTCTTTATTGATATTTCTGTTTACGTTTACATTGATCTAGGAAATTATCTTTATTGTGAACCAAATAATCTTAAATTGTAATTTCGCGAACTCTAATCCAAATATAACCATATTTAGTATCCACCATAAAAGTAAAGCCAGAATTCCTTTTCTCAAACTCATTAACCGTTCTACGCCATCTCGGGATGTAACACAGCCATGATTCTTTTCGTGGATGCTTTGCATTAGGTATTAGTTGTGTGAGCGAGGGACCGCCACATATCTCATCTGTGCAATTATCTCGGAAGTCCTGCTTTGGATGCTCTGCTTGCAGTACTGCGTAAACGAACACCAAAATGAATTTTATTAGAATAAAAAGCGAAAAGGGTCAGAAATAAATAATTGATCCAAGTAAAATAAGAATAATAAAATATAATTAAAATAAAAATAAGATAAAATTAAAAAAAATAAGAAAAAATAAGATTAAAATAAGAAAAAATAAGAATAAAAATAAGAAGAAATAAGAAAAAATAAGAATAATAAAATATAATTCACAAAAAATTAATATCTAACTTTTAAGTAAAAAATTTATAGATTAAATATTTTTTATAATATCCATTATTTATATCAATTAAATTTAATATCAATAAAATATTATCTTTTATACAATAAAAAAGTTTTATTACATTTTAATTATTCAAATATAAATTTATGTATAAAATTATCTCTTTACTTACATTCAAATAATCGGCTCAATTTCTATTGGAAGATACGATCCGTGCAGTTATTCATGCAGTTATCCGTTCGGTAAATTTCGATCATGTGACAAGCAGATGAGAAAGTAAATGCATAAAACACTGCGTAAACGAATGCACCCACCATGATGCAGGATGCCATTTCTGGCAGCACTGGAGCTGCGTTTCGATATTCACTGCCAGTATTAAAAATATATAGTTTAGGTCACGTATATTATAGATTTTCAGTATAAGCAGTGAATTTTGGAACGCAGCCTGGATCTGATCATTTGTCATTAAACACTTCCTAAAGATGACCCTTTGGATGCACGCGCAAAAATACATCATTTCCCCCATGTACGTAGCGGTCCACAATAGATGATTTAAGCTTTAAGACGTAAGAAATTGACCAATTATAATCGAATATGAAAAGAATAATCGATTATGATTGGTCAATTTCTTACGGCTTAAAGTTAAATACTTATTGTGGACCGATACTACGGTACGCTTAAGCTTTAAATCACATGCGACATGCGACATTAGTGTCGGTCCACAATATGATTTAAGCTTTAAGAAGTAAGAAATTGACCAATTATAATCGAATATGAAAAAAATACTCGACTATGATTGGTCAATTTCTTACGGCTTAAAGATTAAATACTTATTGTGGACCGACACTGACCAAGCGTCAGGCTTACGGCATATATGCGTGTAAAATAACATGCTTTTTTAAAATATATTACGAGTGTGACGAGTGGGCGACAATCCAACAAGAAACAAAGATAACCTCGCAGAGATGATGTTCAACAATGCTTGCAGACTGATCGAGAGATAACACCACAGAAATGACACCTAAACGAAAGGCAAGTGTAGTTATAGGTTATAATAAGGGAAAAGTGAACTTTTGCGTCTTTATTCATCTTCATGACAAATTCATTTTGTTTTTATTATATTTTTTATGCCATATTTTGTTCGTCAACTCAAAATTTATTGACTCTTCGACTTTTCATTGTGAAAAAATCGATTCTACTCTAAACACACACACACACACACACACACACACAGTAATTTTCTTATCTCTAAAATATATATATATATTTTTTATATGTGTATAGTTAACAAAAAAATATATCAGCCATTCATCAAAAAAAGTTTGTAACCATGTATGTAATGATAACAGTATTACAAGTAATGCATTATACTTCAGCTCTAGTAAGTATTAAATACAATATAATATTTTATAGACAACTAGTTCAGAATCCACATCTTCAACCAGTTCGGGTTCTTCATCAAGTAGCTCATCGAGTTCAGGCAGTGAATCCAGTTCATCTGATTCAGAGAACTCCAGTAGTTCTGCCAATAGTGAGAAAGCATCTGATACAGAAAGAACTAGGAAAAAAGCGCAGTTTCCAGCCACTCGTCATGTTAAATCCAAAGTTGAAACAGTATCTGTGCCACCTCTGGAAAATAAAAATAAAGAACGGCAGCCATCAAAACCCAGACCATCAGTGTATTCCTCTGAGTCTGAAGAGTTGCCCAATAAGGCAAAATCACCCCAAAAAAGGAAACCGCCGGCTAAACCGAAAGCTACTGCTACTGTTGCACCAGTTGTTAAGACACAAAGATCTCCTGCAAAACCAGTGCCTGCATCAGGACAGCATAAAACTACACCTGCTTCAAAACCTGCCAATGCCAAATCCAACAAATTTTCTGGTATGTTCATGTTTTCTATACTACTACTACTTCTATACTACTGCACGCGTGTGCGCATGTGCGTGAGTAATAAAATATCATTTTTATATTTTCAAAACAATTATAATGGATAATTTTTAAGGTTCCACAAATGCCAATGGCAAACCTCCCGAAAAATCTGGGAAGACAACGGAACCAGTCCAGAAGAAATTGAAGAAGAAAAGTATATTCAGTCCAGAAAACAGTAGCGAAAGTGACAGCGGTGTCTCAGCAAAAGCTAATACAGTGAAACCAACTAGTAGTTCTGTGAAATGTTCCAAAAATCCGCCGACTAAGGTAAAATTAAATGAAACCAAGCAAAAATCAGCAACAACATCAGCAACAAGCAGACCTGGTAAATAATCCTATCTTATTAACGACTTCAGATATTTTGATTTCTTCACATAAATTGACATTATTTTTAACGTAATGATTTTTATAGTTCCAAAACCCGTGCAGCCACAGAAATCAGATAGTTCGGCCAGTTCGAAGAGTTCTGGTGGTTCGGCATCCTCTGGTAGTTCGGACAGTAGCTCCGATTCGGAATCGTCAGAAAGTATCACCAGCTCTCAACCTCAACCGAAAAAGAAAGAAACGCAACCTAGTGTATTAGCGAGTAATACCATAACGGGCGTACCACCTAAAAGACCTTCCGCGACTGTCGCACCAGTAAAACCGCAAAAAGCAGTTACCAGACGACAAGGTTTGAACGCAATGTTTTTATCAATGTAAAATGTGTATATGAAAAGAGCAAGAATAAATAAAAATAATTGTTTAATTAGGTGCGGTAAAAAGCGACAACGATGGAGATGCGTCTGCAAGTGAGAAAGAGATGGATGATCGTGAAACATCGCCTTCGAAAGCGGCGACGAAAGGGAAGCGGAAACTGCAAACACGCAAAGGAAGTAAATTGCTCCAGTTACAGGCGAAGGCAGTCAGCGATTCCGAATCTGATACAGGTATGAACAAAAGGGAATCTTATATCGAGTTACGAAATTCGTTCAATTTGATTTCTCTATTTTGTTTTTGTCCATTCTACTTTTAACTGCAATAATTTTCTGTTAATATGAATATATTAAAGTTTATTATCTTTAAATTTTTTCGCTTATGATATTTAGATAATGAATATAGCATATTCATAAATTATGTTAATTCGTATAATTTGTTGAGAATAGCTGAGAGTAAGAGGAGCACAAGTAAGTCGCCTGTCAAACGCGCTGGACTATCCGCCGCCGCTAGACAATCCTCTGGAACTGGTAGATCAACACAGAACAGTAGTACTGCCTCCAATATTACAAGTGGTAGAACAAATCAAGCTTCCTATAATCGAGCACGTGCAAAAGAGCGTGAATGTCCATTAGCTGCGTCCTGCGACTCGCGAGGTCATCTCTCCGGAAAACTCGACACGCACTTTACTTTAGAAGCGTGTCCATTATATCATAATACCACATCTCAGGCTTGCATGTAAGTCGAGCTGCATCCAGGATTTTAATTTGAAATCCATCCATTGATGAGAATACGTATCAATTGAGACACATATCTGATCGTACGTTAAAGGGATAATATTGATTTTTTTTTTAGAGAATTTTATAAGGAAAGAAAAAAGCGAGAGGAAGAACGCAAGAAGGCGATAGCAAATCTAGCAAAAAAACCTAAAGGTGTTCATCAAACTACTGAACAGCGCAATTATCAACTTAAAGTACGAGAAATGAGAAACAAATGGAAGGGTAACACTGGTGATGGTAACGAAAGCGATAGCGGCAGTGAATTGCAGGGGAATGAAAAGGACAAGCAGCCTCGATTGAACAATCTCACGCCTGATTATGACTTGAAACTATTTATGGAAGCTCAGGCAATAGCAAGTGAAAAAATCGTAAGTATTCAATTTATATCTTAATGTAATATATACAATGTATATGTTATTATATATATATATATATATATATATATATATATAATAACATATACATGATATATATATATATATATATAATATATATATATATATATATAAAATTGTTTCATATCATACATTGCTCAGCTATTAGAAATTATCAGATCACTAGATCTAGTTGTTTCTAATAGCTGAGCAATGACCATTATTTCAAGAATTAATTTTATTTAAAAATTTTACACTTTTACATGACTTATTGGACAGATATCTTATTTTCTGATATTTTTTATAACTTTCAAGAATATGAAAACATCATGTTTTTAAGGGAAAATACAAAATAAACTATACGATGCAAGAAACTTTTACATGCCATTTCTCGCCTCGTCACACAACTCATGTCGCGCCGCGAGAGAACCGAGCCTTATATATGCTATAAATAATTGATATTTTGAATTATTATTAAATTTAATTCTGATATTTTTTTTCAATATATGTATTAATTATTGATCTTTCCTTCAATACATTAATGCTTATTTTATATTAAAGGAAAAGGAATTAAAAGAATTAGATTATGACGGAGAAGGTAGAAATGGTGGCGGCACTAGAGTCGTAGAAATGGGAAAATGGGAAATGGAAGTTTGGTATCAAAGTCCTTATCCTGAAGAATATAGTCGTGCTCCAAAGCTATATCTTTGTGAATATTGTCTAAGGTATGCGAAAAGTCGTCAAGTTTTAAGGAGACATCGAGAAAAATGTTTGTGGAGACATCCACCGGGACATGAAGTGTATAGGTAAGAATATTCCATTATTTTTCCTTTATCATTTACACATTAATAAACAATTTAAATTATTATCTTACGTCTGATGGCGTAAGGTAATAATTTAAATTGGTGTTTTTTTATAGAAAGGATAAAATAGGTGTATGGGAAGTGGATGGTAAGCGGTATAAGCAGTATTGTCAGAATCTTTGTTTGCTGGCCAAATTCTTCCTGGATCATAAAACATTATACTACGATGTCGAGCCATTTCTTTTCTATGTCATGACGATCGGTGATTCTGAAGGCTGCCACACCGTCGGATACTTTAGCAAAGTAAGTACAATTTTTTATTGTTAATTATGCACTTATTTATATCCTTGAAATATTCATGCGACGGCGAACTTTACATCCTATCGATTCGTAAAAATAATAAAATATTCAACGAGAAATATCGCGTACGTTTGATATAAATTATATACATATATTACTCGAATAGATTTCTAGATTGAGTAAAAAGCAAAGGTCATCTTGAAACATTTACGAATAATTTGATCTATTTTATTCTAACAAAATATTAATATGATAGATTTAGTTATTATTTGAATTCATATACATACATAATATTCGCGATTGTTTTTTATTAATAATATGAAGATAAATCCCGACACAATCGTTAAATTTTTTAACACAAAAATATTATATTATTCTGACGATTTCAATTGTTGAGACTGATTAATCTTAATTTTAAATTTATTTCTCGATATTTCTTTAAAATAATTTTCTTGATATTTAACACTTTGACACTTTCTTAATGGATCGTCATATTAGTTTTTATTCAATTCATAAAAATAATTTATATCTGTGTCGTTATTATTCGTAGTTGTAATATATAATCGTCATTATAACGAATCATTTTCTCAAAATCCCGAAGATCTCTCGAAATTCTTCGTCAATCCGAATTCAACAGAGGCAACGAATTCCATCATTTGGTCTACACGACCCCCGGTCTTTCTTCCCCATGGCTTAACTGGCTCCCACTGCTGTAATGGCATCCACGTAGTGTGCAAGGATTACGCGAACAAGGGTGCGCTTCGTAGTAGAGAGAGTGTCTCGTATCTCTGACCTTTCTTCATCCTCCTGCTTCCCCTTCCCTTTCCAACCTTCTCGCCTTCTCTGCCGCCAGGCCTAGCATACGCATACATACGTTGCCCCGAGAAGCAGAGCAGGGGTGGGAATTCACTTACCCCTATTTACCGCAGGATACAGCATCGCCGGGAGTCGAAATCTTTACCGACGTTCAACGACCTCTGACCCTGGCGCTGGCAAGACGCGTCGCCAATCCGCGCTCACCCCTTCTCTCGATCCTCTTTTCTCTCTCTTTCCGTGAAGACGTGGCGAAAATTTTCTCCGGACTCGATTTAAACCTTTTCCCTCGCCCTCCCTAATTCCTTTGTCTTTCGTCTCTCGTCGAGAGACGTCTATCCTTCGCGACCGACGATTCGTCTCAAAATCCCTTGACTCCTATTTCTTTCTCCGAGGAAGAGAACTCTGCCCGATAACGTGCAGCGAGATGAAAGAGAGGATTAGCCATTCTACAAATTGTTACGCTAGCGTCTTGACAAGCGAATCGTTTTGTCAGACCTTTAGCACTTGTCATTCATCGACTGTTTTACTTCATTCATTATACAAGGCATTCTTACTTCTATCGCGCTATTCCGCGAATTCTTTGACCAACTTTGGATCGACATCCCCTAAGCGAGAATGTCAAGGCGTTTATAGACGTCCATTAATTAGTCGATTGACCGTAAGACATATCATCAAAAAAATTATACGAAAAAAAAATTATACGATTAAAATTTTCTGTGTACAGATTTTTGTCTCGATCTCCCTTTTTTCTTTGATTCGTCGTTCTGAATGAAAGATGTCTCGGACAAACATAAAAATTTTCATACTTTTTTTAATTTTTTTAGCAGTTTTCAATTTATTTTATTTTTTAGCAGTTTTCAATTTTTTGGGATGCATTTAATTAACAAATAACAAAAGAGTCTCAACGGTTTTAATTAATAAATATTGATTGATTAACCCAATGTGAATTTGTTTGATCAATTATACAAAGCTGAAGATGTCATGTGTTCACCTTTGATAGCACAAATTGCATAAAACATCTAATCTTTATTGTTATCGTCGAGGGTGTCAAATTGTGTTGTAAAAGTTGTAAAAACGTCTAAGACGTAAAAGAGCGTGTACGTGTGTATGTGTCCCGCTGTGAAATAGTGTGTTAAGTTCTCGAAGTATCCCCTTCAGTCGGAATTATATCATGTGTGCATGAACTTTCTATAAAATCCGTACGAGCCACTTATACCTCGGTGGTGATTCAAAATAACATTTCAACTTTAATATCATTTATTTAATATCATTTTATAAAATATCATTTTTAACGAGAATATAATGGTGATATTTTTAAGGGTTTGTCTTATTTTCAAAACGATCGTCTTGTACGTCACCGTTTAATCAATTTTCGGTGCCCCAAATCGGAAAGAATGATCCCTACCGTATCATATCTCAGATCCAAAACAAAACGTGTGCAATTCTGAGCACACGGTACGCGCGCGGATATGGATCCCTTTACCTGCGAAAATAGACTGACATTGGTTCTCGTTCCACAATATTAATATCTATTAATATCGACGAATCGTCCCGACGTATCTCTCCTCTGCCGGCCAACTGACAAATTATGTTACACTCTGTATAAAAGGGCGTAACTCGCTTCCTGCATCCGCAGCGGCAGCGGCGGTGGCGGCGCGAAGTCAAAATCTTTATAGACGTTCAATGACCCCGACCCTGGCCAGACGATTGCAGAATAACGTTGACAGTGGTAATGGTGGTAGTGATGGTGGTGATGCTGGCGGCAGTGGTGATAGTGGTGGTGGCAGTGATGGTGGTGGTGGTGGTGATGGAGGTGATGGTGGTGGTAATGGTGGTAGTGGTAGTGGCGATGGCCGAGACATGAGGGATGAAGGGTGTGAGGAAAAGAGAGAGAAGGAGCAAGGTGTGGGAGAGTTAAGGGGTGGCCCTGCTACTGGCGTACGTACGCTATATATGCACTTTAACACACCAGGTGAAGGGAAAGCGGAGAGCGGCAAGGGAAGAAAGGATAGTCAGGCGGTTGGGTGGTTTAGGCGGTTGGCCGATGGCGGTGGCCTCAGGAGAGGTGGTAGTTGCTGCTGCGGAAGGGGTTGCGCCGACGATTGCGGAGGGTGTCGGCGCAGGAGGGGAAGGAGGGCGTCGCCTGCCGCGTCGGGTCGTCAACCTTTCTGCGGGACTGCGACGTCGTCGGGGTCGTTATTATTTCCTCCTCCTCCCTTCTCCTCACCCCTCTTCTTCCTCATCCCCTCCTTCCCTCCTCCTCACCCCCTCCCCCTCCTCCTCCTCTTCCTCCTCCTCCTCCCTCTCCTCCCCTCCTCCTCCTCCTCCTTCTCCTCTTCCTCCTCCTCTTTCTCCTCCTCCTCCTCCTCCTCCTCCTCCTCCTCCTCCTCCTCCTCCTCCTCCTCCTCATCCTCCTCCTCCTCCTCCTCCTCCTCCTCCTCCTCCTCCTCCTCCTCCTCCTCCCCCTCCTCCCCCTCCCCCTCCTCCCCTCCTCCTCCTCCTCCTCCTCCTCCTCCTCCTCCTCTTCCTCCTCCTCCTCCTCTTCCTCCTCCTCCTCCTTCTTCTCCTCCTCCTCCTTCTTCTCCTCCTCCAACTCCTTCTTATCCTCCTTCTGGTCCCAACATGTCTTTGCACGCTCTAGTCGCCTCTATCACTTTTCCCCATTCTTCCGGTACCTCCTCTTCGAGATGGCGCGTGTTGTTCTCCTCCCTTCCTCTCGCTCATGTCCCGTCTTTCCATTCAGCTCATCTTAACACGCTCCTTCGACGCTATTCTTCATGCTTCGATCCATCTTCGTATCCTTCTTCGTTCGTTCGCTCGCACGACTTCCGAGGACATCTCACCTTCGACGATCGCTCATGCATGTATACTGTCTTCCCCCCCCCCCTCTCTCTCTCTCTCTCTCTCTCTCTCTCTCTCTCTCTCTCTCTCTCTGTGCGTGTGCGTCTCTCTCTCTCTCTCTCTCTCTCTCTCTCTCTCTCTCTCTCTCTCTCTCTCTCTCTCTCTCTCTCTGTGCGTGTGCGTGTCTCTCTCTCTCTCTCTCTCTCTCTCTCTGTGCGTGTGCGTGTCTCTCTCTCTCTCTCTCTCTCTCTCTCTGTGCGTGTGCGTGTCTCTCTCTCTCTCTCCTCCCCCTTCCTGCCTTTCTCCTTCCTCTCTGGATAGGTAAGCAATTCACGCTTTTTATCTTTACATTCTATTTGTCTTCTTACAAGCTTGCTATCTCCCTCGATCTATCTTGTCGCGCAATGATCGTTTGCGCAAGTTTACTCGAATTTAATTTATATACCGATTAATTTTTATATCGATCCAGTATGTTTATAATATTAATGTTAATGTTAAAGTATACAACCTGCTGTTGGACTTTGAATGCCTATTCCTCTAATAAGGAATTTATCATCAATATCGAGCCGATACGGAGGGTGGGAGATTCATGCTTACTGAACTTGAGGCGGATATTGGAGCTTCTTACACTTCTACATTCCACAATTACACTGTCGTCATCGTTGTCATCGTTCTCGTCTCCTTCTCCGATCTTTCTAATACGACACCGTGCTGATCGCAGTGAATATCGAGTCGATATTGAATTTCCGTATGTTCGTTTGTCTTTGAGCGTCCGCAACGTTCCACCGACCGGTTTCACTCGCTCCGCTTCAACCTCTGCTCGCGTTTCCTTGCATTGAATTTCATCCCTCTCCCCTGTCCTCGCTTTTCCGTTTCTCTCGCTATCGTCGCGTTAAACCGCAATGTCGGCTTCTTACCTTGACGCTGCGAAATGGCTATTACCTTGAAACAAACTCAAGACTTCAAGAATACAACTGGAGAAGTATTCTGTTTCCTTCGCTTTCTTTTTCGTTTCTTTCGAGTAGTTTCTTCGTAAAGTAAAAATCCGCAATTAGAAATCACGAGTGAATTACACTTTACAATACTCGGAAAATCTAGATCAGTCTAGATTTATGCTTGATCATATATTCGACGAAATATGATTTAGCTAGGATGTCCTGTGTCACTCTATAATTTCCCATTCTTATGAATGATTATGAATTGTCCATTGATTATGAATGATTATGAATTGCCCATTATGATTATGAATTGCCCATTCTTTTTCCGATCCGGGAAATAATGCCAAGTAAAGAAAACCTTTTTCGAAGATGAAAATATTTCGATTTTAACAATCTTGCTCAAAGAAAGGATTAGCCACGAAGTTAAAATATAGTCACGGTAGTCAAAATGTGTCTTTGAAATAGGGACAGCTAATGTCGTTGCTATCAAGATCAATTTATTAGCTGTTAGAGTTTAGTTGCTACAGCAAAAAGCGTTTAGTTGTTAGTACGATCATGCCAATCATCATCATCAATCATAAATATTTAATCTTTATTGCATATTCAGTAAACACAAATATATCTCTTAAAAATATTAGATTCTTAAATCAATTTTTATATACAACTAAATGAAATTACTGTCAAAATTCTTTATTTGTATCTGAGAATTTTGTGGATTCAAGACTTTTACTTTATCATTTCATTAAAAAATAGAAAAATACGATGCTTTTTATTTTGTGTGGTTTTTTAGTTACGAGAAATAAAACTCCATCGTGTCCATCTGTCGGCGATACTGTGTACTACTAGCGGATGAGCTTTTTCAAAATATTAAAAAATATTTTTCTTTTTAGCTATTCTTGTTAATATTGATTTTTAATTTTAATTAATAAAATTTTATTTTGCAATAAATACGTTTTAATTCTAATATAGCAATAATAGAAAAGTTTGAATTAATTACTGATATTTAGGTAATACTATTAACATATTTTTTTGCATGTAAATTGCATGCACAATGTAACAATTGTATTTTTCTTTTCACTCATTGGAGACTCATATAATTACTTTACTCATAATGAGCAAACGTATTCTACAGCAACTCTTCTTGAGCAACCAAAAGAGAACTAAATCCAGACATTGTCTTAGTATACTCTCGTAAGATAGTTATACTAATGATAACGTCGGCAACTCGAAGAAACGTTCTTTTCTACAAATCACAATCAAATGCTTTTTTCAGTTTTTCCGTGGAAGTTTTATAGAAACATAAAAACGACCTCGAATCATCCGCTTAAAGTAACTTAGAATTGTTTACGAGCTCTGACATTTTCGTCATAAAAATTTTCTCATGTTCTCATTCTTGCTCTCCCCCCTTGTAGCTTGACCTTTGATTATTCGGCCATCGGACATTTTGAACGGTGCGGTTGTTGGTCTGAGTTAACTCGGTCATTGACCTTGACCTCTGGCCGTTGACCTCGTGAGTGTCGCGGTCGTCGACCTCGGCCAGGATCCTGATGTTGAACTTGAATAATCGCGCTCTTCACCTTGAATAACGCAAAGCCGTCCTCTAGATTAACGAAGATATTCGGCGGTGCCAGGTTCTATTGCCGTTCGTACTCTTTCTTGTCTGTTTCTGCAAAGATAGAATTCTGATCAAGCTCAAGGCAGCCGAGCAGAAATTAAGAGGGTCGGATTGAAGCGTGAACGTTTACAACTTCCGCCGTGTTTACTGAGACATGAAGACGAGCTGTTCTTCCGCTATTCGAAGCCACTTCCCCTTGCGTCTCGCATCTATTTGTCCCTAATATGAGATGATGCACTTCTTACGACTGCCGCAAGTAAGGATAATTGGATCCATGGTCATTGCGGTGGAATATCAAATATAGATCTCGAAAGGAATTTTGATATTATTGTTGAATAAAACGGACCTTCAGAAGGTAATATCGGACATATTGAAAATAGTCAAGAGAACAATTGATGATAGAGAGATCAAAAAAAATTCAAAGCCAAATAATCCAAATAATTTGGTCTCTTTAACTGCGACATACAAGAGAACTTATTTGGTATTATCTATCAGTAAGACGGAATTTTGGAGGCTCGAACCATGCCTCGTGCAATCTCTTCTGCGGCGCACCAGAAGGATTTTTAGTATATTTGCCAATGGTGTTGGAGAGTGTCACCGTTGCAGTCCGACCTGCATCGAGAGAGAGGCCACCATCTCTGTAGAGTACTGGTCGTAAGGATTCGAGAGTACGTATGTGTATATACAGTGTAAATGCTCTGCAATTACGACATATTGATTTGATTTACTATTTTCATGTTAATCAACATAAAATAACGATATCGATTTAACAACTTTTAATCGATTGGTGACTCAAAATCCTACTCGCTTTTGCTGTTCAGTTTGTGATAAATACATTTATACGATTCATGATTAAAAATATGTTTTAAGCATAATTCCAAGTGAATAGCTAAATGGATTTTGAACACACTCTCCCATCGCATGCGATTGCGTTTTCTCCCGACTATGGCAATACGATTATGTTTTAATAAGATTCAGACTATATTTAAAAATCATGCTCTTCATCGGGTATCCCGAAAAGGCGAAACGCGTGTCACATGAAATCCAGACGGAACCGGTTTTGGGGGCCGACAGGTCTCAGATGCGGAGCCCTATTTTTCGATCCTGAAATCCTTGCGTCGTTTAGTGTTAAATGAGGATGCACCACTTTTTATAAATAAGATGAAACTTTGGTAGTCCACTCCTCTCTCTGGATCTTTGGATCATTGACAAGTATCAAGTAATCAAGTATGCTGTAATCGAGAGGATCTCTTTTACCTTCTAATATTGTCGGTCTCTTGTAACGGATATATCGCGCATGCTTAGTAAGCCTAACATATGTGTTATATTATTCATTTTCTGCCTACCTGCCTTCCTTTCTCTTTTTATTTCAATAGATTACACAAAGAAAATCGAAATCATGTAATGTATGAATCATTATTTGAGTAACTAATAAAGCGATTTGAAATATACAACTAGAATGTTGCACTGTTAATTTTTCTTGTCTCATTTTTTAAATTTTTATATGCATTAAAGAAATACATATATATTTATAGTAATAAAAAAATATATTTTTTTAAATAACAAATATATATAAATATATATAAATATGTAATATAAAAAAATATATATATATATTTTTTATATTTTGTATTTTACATATTTAAAAATATATATATATATATATATATATATATTTTTTTTTTAATATAGAACAAATATATACAAACTTACAAGAAGAATGACATGCGCATTATTTTATTCTAGCGTTAATTTGTCAATTTAATTTATAAGTTTTTTTTATAATTCACTTCCGAAATACGATAATATGCAAAAAATTTCGCGATATTCATATCGCAAAGAGGTTAATGAATCCGAGACTCAGCTTAGATTCCAGTGGCCTAGTGGCCAGCTTGGTCCGAGTATTCGATTTGGTCAGGAAGAGAGCCACGAGTAAATGAGACATATCCTCTTACGCAGGTATTATTGGATAGTAAACGGACAAAAAAAAATAAGATGATGACTGGCGAGATATGCATGCGTCGAATACCGGTCACAATATTGTATCGCAAGTTTTACGATTGCAAAAATGGAGGAGAAATCAAGTTGGCCCTGAGAAAGTTCTTTAAGAAAGTTTGTCACGAAAGAAAACTCAGAAAGGCTATCCAAATTGGAAAGAAGCAGAAGTGTACACCTGAAGCGGAACATATAACGCGAAAAAGAGCATTATCCATGCGAAAAGAAGTTTTCAGACGGTTTTCCTAGATTACCAATTGCCTTTCGTTAAAAGCGTAAATTTTTACAAGCGCGAGACAGTAAAAATCCCTTTCTCTCGTGCGCGAATTTTTATTCGTTCGCTCGTTCGCAGCTGCAATATTACTTGCGTGCTATCTGAGTAAATTTGAGCCAAAGCAATATTTGTGAGTCTATGTGTACTCGCATTCGAAACGCAAGCACAACGGTATTATTTTTCTCTAGATGCATTAACGGGATACCTGGAGAGAGAGAGGAGAGGAGGAAGGAAAAAGAGAAAGATGGATATTTTTCTCGTCATGGGAATTCAATGAAATTCAATCCTCGTCAAAATAGAGGTGACGATAGCGACGAAAGAAAATAAGTGACGAATAAAAACGTTGTTGATATATGGCGAGTAGTGTAGTCTAGCTGATCACAAATTATAGCTGTGAATTAGAATGAGTTTTATTTTTGATGCTTACTCATTCGATATAACTGTCATGCAATAATATAATTCCAATGTAATTATGACGCACTAGAAAAAAGTGTGTATCAACAACAAGAATCTTCGATCTACTTGAAACTTTAGCTTTCGATCTACTTGAAACTTTAGCTTTCGATCTACTTGAAACTTGAACTCAATCTACATAATCCTCATAATTCATTCTTAAATTCTTGGCCTCCTGAAATGTTAATAAATTTAAATACGTAGATAAGCAAGTAGTAATTATAGCGCGACACAAAATTGTCGCTGTCACAATGCGGAAGCAAATGTTAGCTTGAACTTAGTCGATTAGGATCCCGGTGGTCTATCTGATATCCGTACTATACGACGTTACGAGATAAAACACAGACAGGATATTGCCACTTTGGGCGGGAAAAAGCGTGAAAAATCGGTGGACGCGGTTTCCGTGGAAACGCGACGATCCATGGTCGCTCAGGGCTCATTTGCTTAACTTCCGGCGGTGCACCAGTTAGCCCGTCATGGATGGCTCCGCGCGTTATATCCTGAATAATGCATAGGGAGCGGTGAAGCAAGAAGGAGAGCGCGGGAAGAGAAAGAAAGAAAGAGAGAAACGGGCGACGAAAAAGCCAAAGGAAGAAGATTAAGGGAGAGAGAGAGAGAGAGAGAGAGAGAGAGCGAAAGAGTAAGAGAGAGTCGGGGTCTGACGTACCTGCGCCCTTCACGAGAGCGATTTGGACCTGTGAAGGGTCCGACGAGAGAAAACCCGTCCGGCGTATATAATATAATAAATAGACAGACGGGAATCCCTCTCAGTTGGGCATTTATATCTGCACTTTATGTCGAGCCAGAGGGAAGATGAGAGGGGCGGGAAAAAGCTGAGACAGGACAACGGTAGACCGAGATTCTTCGTTCATCTCTGTTCTTGGACTTCCGCTTGGCTGAAAGACGATCGGCGAGAACACGACAAACATTCGCCACGGAAGAGCTTACCGAAGTGGTAGATGATTGGAATATTTAGAAAAGCTTTTTATGATATCACTCTATCATTTTCTTAACCTGAAATAAATAATGCAAGGATCAATGCGCATTGTGCATTGAATGTAGCGATTGCTCGGTCATTTCGCATTGTTTGAAACTTCTCCCTTTTGTTCCGGAACGTACGGGCAATTGCACCAGTCTGACAGGAAGATAGATCGCAACAATCGGATCCCTTCTTGCAATTTCATAATCTGACGAACGGAGTCACGGAGGAGCAGAATGTCGAGAATTCTTCGAGAAGCTCCCCGAGCGAGTGGAGGGATCGGAGAATTCGAAAGGGGCGGCGATCAGCGCGGGAGAGGAAAGGGCGAGGAAGCCGAGGGGATTTTCCAGGAGACGAAAGCTTCCGAGACTCGAAAGAGGAACAGACAAGGAATTCTCGGGTAGATGGAAGAAAAGAATCGGTACGATAGAGAAGGATCGTAATGCAAGAACTACCGCAAAAGGGAAGAAGCGAAAAAGATAAAAGAGACGGTAACGATAGACGAGACGGGCGGGCGGAGCACGAGGGTGAAGGACGAAGGACATGAGGATCGGGTAATTTTCCTTAAAAATATTCCGCAGACGGTGGCCTGAGAGCGAGAGGGCGAAGAAACGCGATGTTAAGGGTAGCTGCTGGGAATTGCAGGGAGGCAGGCATAGCAAGCAAGCAAGAAAGCAAGGAAGCAAGGATGAAAGACATGGAGGAGGGATGACGTAGAGCTGTACTATCAGAGGAATAGTACGCATAGTAGTAGAGATCGTCGATGCTATACGCGCCTCGCTTCGTTGATAAGAGATTGAGGTAGGCTCGCCCTCTACCACCACCATCCTACCATCCGTTTAACTCCTTCAGCCGTCTCCTTTCTTGTCTGTCTCGCGTCCTTCCCTCTTGCCCCCCCCCCCCCCCTCTCTCTCTCTCATCTCTCTCTCTCTCTCTATCTCTCTCTTCTCTCTCTCTCTCTCTCT